>NC_052636.1:2228675-2525792 GCF_016161935.1 Mauremys reevesii
ATTTTGGTTTGTTTCATCCCTTTTTTCCATTCCTCTCTCCCCAATGTTTCCCTTTCTTTCTGGCACAGGAGATGACCTATGCCTGGAATTCACTCTATGCTCCCATCAGGTGATGGGATGGTGAGTGAGAATGAGAAGGAGAAACCCCAACGGAAGATGCTGAGCAAGTAGAACCACATGCAGAACGTTATCAGGAAGATCCAAAGGGAATGTTTCCAGGAGTTGTGCACTCCCCAGAAAAGGCAAAAATACCTGTGAGGCGCAGCAGATGCCCGGATGAAAACTTCAGTAGCCACTCCAGACCTTTATAACCAGCGACAGAATCCACTTGGAAGGAAGCTTCTACACATACCACTTGAGTGTGGGAAAAGCTTTAGCGCAGCTCTGACCTGAGCGCACATGGGAGGAATCCACACTGGTGAGAAACCTTATGGATGCGCTGAGTCACGGTAAAAGCTTCAGTCAGCATTCAACCCTTATCACACATCATTAGAGCCCACACACAGGAGATGCCCTACATGCTCTGAGTGTGGGAAAACCTAGTCACCCTTCAAGCCTTATCTCACATCAGAGAGAGAATCCACACAGGAGAAGCCCTACACATGCTCTGGAGGTTTGGGAAAAGCTTTAAGCAGAGGCTCTGCCCTGAGCACACATAGGAGAATCCACACGGGTGAGAAACCTTATGGATGCTCTGAGTCGCAGGAGAAAGCTTCTGATCAGCACTCAACCCTTATCACCTGTCATGCGTGTTAAGAAGAGACCCACACAGGAGAGATGCCCTACACATGCTCTGAGTGTGGAAGAAAGCTAAGGACAGCTCTGCCTGGGCGGCACATAGAGGACAAATCCACTGCGGGATTTGAGAAAGCCTTATGGATGCTCTGAGTGCGGAAAGAAAGCTTCAGTGGCAGCTCAAACCTTATCACACATCGTAGAACCCACACAGGAGAGATGCCTACACGAGGCTCTGAGTGTGGGAAAGCTTTAAGCAGGCTTTGATCTGAGCAGACATCAGGAATCCACACGGGTGAGAAACCTTATGGATGCTCTGAGTGCGGAGAAAAGCTTCAGTCGGCGTTCAAACCTTATCACACATATTAGAATCCACACAGGAGAGACGCCCTACACATGCTCTCAGTGCGGGAAAAGCTTTAAGGACAACTCTGCCCTGAGCGCACATAGGAGAATCCACACGGGTGAGAAACCTTATGGATGCTCTGAGTGCGGGAAAAGCTTGATTCAGAGCTCTCACCTTAGCTCACATCAGAGAAAGCCCACGGGAGAGAAGCCTGATGGATGATGGGAGTGCGGGAAAAGCTTCAGTCAGCAGTCACACCTTATCACACATCGGAGAACCCACACAGGAGGGCGCCCTACACATGCTCTGAGTGTGGTAAAAGCTTTAATATCTTCTCTGCCCTGAGCAAACATCAGGGAATCCACACGGGTGAGAAACCTTATGGATGCTCTGAGTGCGGGAAAAGCTTCAGTCGGCGCTCACACCTTATCTCACATCAGAGAATCCACACAGGAGGCGCCCTACACATGCTCTCAGTGCGGGAGAAGCTTTAATCACAGCTCTGCCCTGCGCGCACATAGGAGAATCCACACGGGTGAGAAACCTTATGGATGCTCTGAGTGCGGGAAAAGCTTTAGTCAGTGTTCAAACCTTATCTCACATCAGAGAATCCACACAGGAGAGACGCCCTACACATGCTCTCAGTGCGGGAAAAGCTTTAGTCAGTGTTCAAACCTTATCTCACATCAGAGAATCCACACAGGACCAGAAGCCCTACATGCCATGAGTGTAGGAAAAGCTTTAAGGACAGCTCTACCCTGAGCGCACATTGGAGAATCCACACGGGTGAGAAACCTTATGGATGCGCTGAGTGCGGGAAAAGCTTTAGTCAGCGTTCAAACCTTATCACACATCAGAGAATCCACATTTGCTAATTCTCACCTAGTGATCTGTGCACCATCTTCACTGTGGTCTCTCAGCTCCCCCAGATGAGTTGCCTGCTTCTGCCTTTTGCAGCTCACCCTTCTTTGGGGTCAGTCCTGTGATCTTTCCTATCAACTCCTTTCCTTCTGAGTCGTAGGAGTGTGTGTCCCTCCAGCCAGGAATGTTCATCAGCTCCAGGTGGGGGAGAGGTTTGATTCCCAACAAGCTACACTGAGGCAAAAACTACCTGTGCCTGACATCCTCTAGGGCTGCACATGGCGTTGGCTGCTCAAGTTAGTGATCTTGGGGTAAAAAGACAATTATAGTTGTAGAGCAGATGCAGCCCAGGTGCAGGGGTTGGCATTAGCTTTCCCCGTGACCTGACCTAAACAAACCCTGAGCATCACGGTTATACTGTTCCCCCATTTCAAAGCAATTGTTAGTCCTCAAGTTCCCCCTTTGGAAACCAATTGTTTCAGTCCCAGTTGCTCTGCTGTTGCTTCAGGTTGTGCTACAGAGCAGATATTTTTACTACCATTTTCATCACTTAAAATATATTGAACTATAACGAAGAGCAGGAACAGGGCAGGGCTAGGGGAAAATGTCATGTCACCCTATCTTCCTCTGCTGTTACAGAGGGTAAGTCAGAGGGATTCCCTTATTCCCCATCACCATCCCAGTCCCCCTGTTGTTCAGTTGGTTAGGTCAATATTTTTTCTAAAGGGCTGGGAGGAGGATTCTCTAGTAAATGACTTGGAACTAAGCAAAATGCCCAGGCATTGGGCTCCCAAAGCAGTTGTGGCCCAGGCCCTGCAGGAGGTCGCCCCTGAAGATATCTCCTTCCTAATCAGCTGCATGTTGCCTATTATTTGGGAAATGCAATCCCTGTCTAGGTAGGGATGGGAAAATGGAAGTGACATTTCCCTTCACCTCCCCCCCAGGAGATGCTGCAAATGTGTAGAAAATGAAATCCCTGTTGAATGTGATATAGCTGCAGAAAGATACCTATTTTTAATAGAGACCTGACATTTGGTGTCTTACAGGGATTCTAAGCTGCACCTGAATTTATTCCCTAATTTAAATTTGTGGCACCAGATTAAAGACATAAAAGATCATAGTTGGGGGAGTTGTACCTCACTATCTCTACTGATCTGTTGTGCGGTTGCTGAAGAATTCTATACCAGAGAAGTGTCAAATTACTCCAAGTAACGTCAAAGGTGTGACAAGAACTCAGGTAGAAGTTGCAGGTAGTGGTGGTTGATTTTCACCCCAGAGATGGAAGCTGCGGTGACCTGTGGCCCAGGTAAACTATCTTTAGAACCTGCTCCCTAGTTAAGTGGCATTGGTCACACTCCTGAAGGACGCCATGATTAAATTGGGCACAACCATCTTTTACCATTTGGATCCAAAGTTTCTTGAAGCACAGAGAGAAACAGCTGATTGCTTCAGAGCCATTCCATGCCCACAGGTCCCAATCTGGCTGCCTTGTTGGACAAGAAGCACTTCCATGCTGGGCAAACCATGGTAGCCAATGAGGGAATGTATCAGATTCCAAGTTCAGACTGCAGGATACATGAATGCGGAGTCCAGAGTCTGTGGTTTGGTGTCTTAGTTTTGCTCTAGCGTCTGATGCATTTGTATCACTTCTCCACCTCCTGCTACTGTGAAGGATTAGAAAGTGTAAAAATAGAGCACAGGTGGTTTTTCTCATGATGCAGCCTTCCCACGTCGTGTGAGACCCCTTCCCCCCACACTTCTGGGAGAAGCCCCAGGGAGAAATGAACTCACAGAAATGGAAGGCTCCTAGGTTATTGTGGAATGTGTCTTCACACAAAGCTGACTGGGTGGAAATGGGAATTAAGAGAAAACTGCCCTATGGGTTTATATGTTGTAACCCTAAGTTGGTACCAGCGACAGTGAAATGAAACATGAAGTTAATTAGTATCACGGAAGGGGCTGATTACGTGATAACTTTCAGTGTTACAATATAATTCAGGTTTTCTTCTCGTTCTCTCCCTGCCCCCTCCTACTACATAGGAAATTTAGGCTAATTCTGAAACTAAACCCTCACTCCAAAGGAATTAGAGTGGGGGAACAGGTGAGAGAAATAGCATGTGTGAGAATAGAGACCCAGTATAGACTGTAATTATTTCTATTTCAAATGGAATTGATTTTGATAAATTTTAAATCTTCTATTAAGAGGAAAATTACTTGAGACAGGATGTGTAACCTTTTACCCAGTTAGAGGGTAACAACCACAGACTTCTCCAGGTCTCTTGTTTGCAAAGCAAAGATGTCACATGAGGCAGGAGATGTCAAAATCTACAATGGTGATGGATGTGTGATGGGAGCTTTCTGGGTTGGTTTTTGGTTTGATTTGGTTTCTTAATTTAATTTAAATTTTGCAGCCAGTTATTTTTATAGGTGCTGATGCCTTTTCCGTTTGAGCCCAGCTGTGTAACCCTCAGGCCTGGCTCTGGAATCCTCCCCAAAACTGGCCTTGTGTTTTTCTTGCATGTTTGATATCTTTGGGGTTCACACATCCGCACTACATGTGGTTCAGAGCAACAGATACTTTGAGAAAGTGATGTGTAACTTGTTTGTCCCTGTGTATCTGAATGCATCCCTGGGCGGGGTCTTTGTCTGGCCTGGGGCAGTGGAGAATCCTGCCACTGACTGAGCCGGTCCATTGTCTGGGGCGCATATTGATAGTGTGTCCTGTAGAGTCTGCGGGGAACTGTTACCGTGCTTCGTTTGACAATAAACCTGGCCAGGTGCCTTCATCCCTTATCAGAGTCTGTGGTCATTGGGGGTTCTCTCTGGCTCTGCTGTGCCAGCGATCTGCAGAGCCGGGGCAGCACACATGCAGCCGACTGTTATCAACAGCGAACAAGAGCAGAGCACCACACCAGTGGCATCTGACAACAGGGTGAAATTTGTCATTAGGGTCAGCGATTTTCATTTCCCTTCTCTGGGGGCAGAGATGGGGTTGGAGCTACGCAGGCTGGGATGTAGAGCTTGTGTCCCACAGGGCCGGCTCCAGCTTTTACGCCCAAGTAGGGAACTGGGGAAAAAATAAAGCCCGATTGGCAGCACTTCAGCAGCAGCTAAAGCGTGCCGCTTCATTCTTTGGCGGTAATTGGCGGCGGGTCCTTGGTCCCTCTCTTCCTCTTCATGACAGCTCAGAGGAAGAGAGGACTGAGAGACCCGCCACGAAGACCCAGACCTGCCGCCCCTTTCCATTGCGCCCCAAGCAGCTGCTTCTGGCTGGTGCCTGGGCCGGCCCTGCATGTCCCCATCTATCAGTTACTTTGGGAACTTGTCTCTGCTCACAGGCTGCCTCCAGCCTGTCTGGCCAACTGCTGAGCTCTGTGAGGTGAGTCCTTGGCATAAGTGGCACCTGGGAGAAACTCTCCTGCCAGATGCACTGGTGGTATAGTGGTGACATAGCTGCCTTCTAAGCAGTTCACCGGGTTCAATTCCCAGCCAATGCAGGGCTGTGCCCTTTTCTTGGCAGGGGTGGTTTAATTTCAGTCCCGTTGTATCAGTTTATCAGTGGAATGGGAGAATGAATGTCCCACATCCCAGCAGGTCATTCAACACCCAGTGGAGGAAGAAAGGGGCGGGACTATACAGTGGGCTGCTGGAGTCATCCTGGCATTACAATGTTTGGTTTATTTTTTTTAAATGTTTCCTTTACCTCCCTCTCCATTTTGGACTCAGAGCCTTTAAGGGCAGAAGGGACCATCGTGATCATCTGGCTCAACCTCCTGCACCCCGTCCATAAACGTATCAAGCTCAGTCTTGAAGCCATTTTGGGTTTTTGCCCCACTGCTCCCCTTGGGAGGCTGTTCCAGAGCTTCACTCCTCTGGTGGTTAGAAACCTTCACCTAATTTCAAGGTTAAGCTTCTTGATGGCCAGTTTATATCCATTAGTTCATTACTAGTGGGGGCCTGAGATAGTGTGAGGGAGGGAGAAAGCCTGGAGAACTGACCGTGGGAGCCAGAGAGATTCCCTGGTCCCCGACCACCCGTCTCTGGGAGGAACCAGCTGGAACTGCCCTTGGGAAGCTGCGCTAGTAACTCAGGTGTGAAAACATTATTCCGTTGGAATCAGATTAAAGCCTCCTCACACCCGGTGTCATGGTCACTGACCTGGCTCATTCCTGGGATGTTCCCAACCACAGCAATGCAGTGAGTGGAACCAAATCCCTTTCCAGGGCCCAGGCGCACACACAAATCCTGGGGCTGTTCGTTCCTGGGCTGCTGGCGCCATCGTCTGGCCATTTGGTTTCACTCCTTTCTGTTACAACTTTTTAGCTTTCTGCCGCGTCCAAGGAATGCATCCGGCAAGTGGTACTGCCCACAGCTCATGCTCCAATACGTCTGTTAGTCTATAAGGTGCCACAGGACTCTTTGCTGCCTGCACAGAAATGTTAATTCCCTGGAAGAGATTCGGGAGCGTTTCTCTGTTTTGTGGTGTTAAGGACTGAAATGTTCCCCGGGTTCCTCGGTCCCAACCTGCCTCCCGTTCTACTGCCCATGCAGCCCCATCCCAGCCCTCAGCCCCAGTCGATGCTGATTCCCTCAGCCCCATCTGGGCGGGGTGAACCCTGTCACTGCGCATTGCCTGGTTCCCCTAACTCTGAGGGACTTCAGCTCCTCCGTGTCCCCGGGGACCCTCCACACCACTCCCCTGCTTACCACGGTTCAGATTTTGCAGTGGCATGAGTCTGCTTCTCAGCACCTGCCTCTCACTTTAGAGGCCCCACATTAATAACCATTTTCAATATGAACTTACTGCGGGTTTTATTGCAATATCTGGGTGGGGGGAACCTGTTAAAAATATTCATAAAAGTCCTTTCCCAAAATTGTCCCAGGGCTCTTGATATCCTGTGTATGGCACTGAAACGGCCATTGACCATGTAGCTGATTGTGGTATAAACATCTTAGGTTTCCCAGCTAGATAAGATCCCATCAATACATAAATGTCAGGGAGCCCTGCCTGAAAGCAGTGACAATCTTAGAACAGTTCATGGGCAGAATTATTACACTAAAGCAGATGTGCAAAGCATGTGCCCTGCCACTGCGCTCCCTCCCCACCAATACAGCTAATGCCATAAGGCCCTGGGGGAGAGGGGCTCCAGGCCTCCTCTTGGTGGCAGAAGGGGTTTGGGGCTTCAAGCACCTCCACATTATCCCCTAGTGGCTGGGGCTTGGGGGGGGGGAAGGTGGGAAGGGAGGGAAGAGTGTGGGGCTGCAGCAGAAACGGTGGGGCTTTGGCATCACTAGCCCCTGCTTAGCCAGTAGGGTTCAGTTTGGGGCAGTGGGGCCTGCCTCCTAGGGGGGCACAGGGGGACGTTCATGGGGGCAGCTCAGGACCCAAGCCAGCCCCCATGGAGAGCAGGGAGGGAGCACCACTCTGCCCCCAGGCTCCTGGCCCCGCCTTGACCCTCCTTACCCCCTCCACATCCCTCTCTGCAGCAAGCCACGGTCCCGGTCCACCCCAGCCCCGTTCTCGACTGTGGCTGCCGAGGGGTTGCAGACACAGATAAGAGGGGACAGTGTGAAAAGTTTGGGGACCACTGGTTTAGGGTGATGCCCTCAAATCACGTCTATGCAGCCCATTAAAAGCTATTCCTCACCCACCTAGCCCCTCAAGCAGGCCGGACTAGGTATGTTGGGTGGCCATTTGGTTTCACTCCTTTCTGTTAGAACCTTTAGCTTTCTGCGAAGAAATGTTAATTCCCTGGGAGAGACTCGGGAGCGTTTCTCTGTTTTGTGGTGTTAAGGATTGAAATGTTCCCCGGTTCCTGGTCCCCTGTGCTGCCCTTGACTCGTCCAGGCAGGAGAACAACATTTCATTGCACACATGTGATTTGTAACCCAGCACCAGCCAAAACTGCTCCGTTTGGCACAGCCGCCCCACCCTGCTGCGGAGCTGGGCGGAGCAGGGGTCTGTGCAAACACGGTCTGTTCTGGCGTCTTCCCCAGCTCCTCACTAGATGTGAGGGGGGAGCTCACTGAGACCCTGCTTCCGCTTAGTATTTAAAAACTCCTTATTGGCCCTACCTCTGCCGGCCTTGGATTTCTCCTCCCGTCCCTTCCCTGACAGCTCCGATGAGGTGGCCGAGTGGTTACGGTGATGCTGCTCATCCATTGTGCTCTGCACGCGTGGGTTCAAATCCCATCCTCACCGGAGACCTTCAGTCTTCTCTCTTCCTGTACAAACAACCCTCTCCCCCTTTGGTACAATCACAGACCAAACCATGTTGCTTCCTGCCAACAAAAACCATCCCAGAACTCAGATCCCCCTGCTTAAAATACAAGGTCTAAACACCCAGATTTCTCAAAGAATTCGCTGGTCCTGGATTTCTTAGTTTTTATCTCAAAGGGAACATCCTCCTCATCTCCCCAAACACCCGGGACCTCCACAAATTATTAAAATGCCCCCAGCCTCCTCATGTCTCCTGCCTTCCGCACCCCGGTCCCGTCTCCCCTCCTCCCCTGGTCCCATCTCATCTCCCGTCCCGTCCCATCTGCCCCTTCTCCTCCCTTCTCCCCTGTGTCCCCCCGTCCCATCTCCCCTCTGGGCTGGGGTCTCTGAGCTTGGTCCCCGCCAGCTCCGGCCCAGGGCTGCCCCTCCCCGGGCAGAGTGGGGCTAATGACAGGCCCCGCCCCAGTGCAGGCCCCGCGGGAGGAGGCGCAGGTCCCGCGTGGGCCGGACACGCTCCAGCCGGAAGGAGGGCCGGGCCGGTTCGCCCCTGCCCAGGGAGCCCCGCGCTGCCCGCGGCCGGGCCCGGGCCGGGAGCAGCAGCAGCGGCCCGGCCTGGGGAGGGAGGAATAAGGGGCGGGGCTGTGAGAACCCCGCCCCCAACGGAGGGGGCAGCGCCACATCACAGCCCCTGGCACGCGCCGCGCTCAGCAGCCTAACGGCCGGACCCGTCACGTGACTCCTCCTCCGGCTCCACCCCGCGCGCCGCGCTCCAGCAGCCTAACGGCCGGACCCGTCACGTGACTCCTCCTCCGGCTCCCCCTGTGCGGGGCGCTCCAGCAGCCTAACGGCCGGACCCGTCACGTGACTCCTCCTCCGGCTCCTCCCCGCGCGGCGCTCCAGCAGCCCTAACGGCCGGACCCGTCACATCCTCCTCCCCGGCTCCCCGCGCGCGCTCCAACGGCCTAACGGCCGGTGTAACGACAGAAACATGAACCGCTCCCGATTCGCTACTTTGGCTGCACTGAGCATGCGCGGCCAGACTGAGCATGCCCAGTAACCTCCGCTGTCGCCACTGCCCTCTCTCTGCCCTCTCTCTGCCACTCACGATTTGCTGCCTGCTCTTTGGGGGCATTTAAAGGCTCAAGGGCAAATCGCAGCGGGGCTGCCAGGAGTCTGAGCGGGGCAGAAATTGACTGGCCAGGGTTCAAGCTGCTGTAGGCAGCGGCAGGAGAAGGCTGAAGGGGAAATCAGGGGTGGGGTGGGAGCCAGGGTTAAGCCGGGAGACGCTGCCAGACCCTGTGCGGGGACAAACCCCCGTTTAGGGAGGGGGTGGGGGGCACAGGGGCCCCTTGGGACGAGCCCCCTGCTGGGCTCGCAGATCTGGGGGTGTCGGGGCTGGGGGGGGCACAGGCTGTTTTCAGTTCTGCCGCCTGTCAGCCCCGGAGCAGGGGGCGGGTTCCTGGGGCTGGGGCTTCAAGGCACCGGCAGCCCAATTCCCAGACTGTCAAAGCCCAGACACCGCAGCTCCTCTCGATCCTGTACAAGTGCTGCGGGGCTGTTACTGCTCCAGCCGGGAGCCTGAATGCGGGGAAATACCGTACAGACGCCCCCTCCCTCCCTCCCTCCCACTCTGCCTCTCACATTGTGACTGTGGAAAAGTGTCTGCTGTCATTTTCTATGTCTCTATGAAATCCCTGCAGCTCCTTTCTCTTCTACAACGTGCTGAGCTGCTAACTCCCTCCCAGAGCCCACGTGTCTGTACCACCCTGTACCCCAATCCCCTGCCCCAGCTCAGAGCCTGCACCCCTCACTCAAACTCCCCATAGCCTGCAACCCTCCTGCACCCCAACTCCATCCCAGAGCCCACATGTCTGTACCCCACTGTACCCCAATCCCCTGCCCCAGGTCAGGCCTGCATCCCTCACTCCAATCTCCCCATAGCCTGCAACCCTCCTGCCCCCCAACGCCCCCCCAGCTCTGCGTCTCCACCCACCCTCCTGTACCCCAATCCTCTGCCCCAGCTCAGAGCCTGCACCCCTCACTCAAACTCCCCATAGCCTGCAACCCGCCGGCCCGCCAACTCCAGCCCAGAGCCCCCGTGTCTGTACCCCACTGTACCCCAATCCCCTGCCCCAGGTCAGAGCCTGCACCCTTCCTCAAACTCCCCATACCCTGCAACCCTCCTGCACCCCAACTCCCTCCCAGAGCCTGCATCCCAAACAGGGCCGGATTAACCTGTTGTGGGCCGGTGCTAAACATATTTGTGGGTCTCCATGGAAATGGGGACATGAGGCAGGGGCAGAGTCCTCAGAGCAAGGGGCTGGCCGAGGCAATGGGAGATGAGTCATTGCATGGCAGGACAGCCCCACTCCACCCAGCCCAGTACAAGGGCCCTGTTTACAAACCAGGAGCTGCCAGACCCACCCTGTCAGCCCAGCCCTGCACTGCCATTGTGCTTCTTCCTTGGGCGGGCCCATGCTGCACCATGCTACCCCTGCCCAGCACCCCTCTGACTCCCTACGCCCAGTGCGCACCACCCAGAGACCCCACAAACCCCTGCACAGCACCCCTCCGGCTACCTCGCCCAGTGCCACACCACCCAGAGACCCCACAAACCTCCTGCCCAGCACCCTCCGAGTCCCTACGCCCAGCGTTGCACCACCCAGAGACCCCACCAACCCCCTGCCCTGTACCCCTCCGACTCCCTACGCCAAGTGCCACACCACCCAGAGACCCCAGCAACCCCCTGCCTGTACCCTCTGACTCCTACGCCCAGTGCCACACCACCAGAAACCCCACCAACCCCCTGCCCAGCACCCCTCCGGCTCCCTACGCCCAGGGCCGCACCACCCAGAGACCCCCACAAACCTCCTGCCCAGCACCCCTCCGACTCCCTACGCCCAGTGCACCACCCAGAGACCCCACCAACTTCCTGCCCAGCACCCCTCTGGCTCCCCGCACAGTGCCACACCACCCAGAGACCCCACAAACCTCCTGCCCAGCACCCTCCGACTCCCTACGCCCAGCGCACCACCCAGAGACCCCACCAACCCCCTGCCCTGTACCCCTCCGGCTCCCTACACCTAGTGCCACACCACCCAGAGACCCCCACAAACCCCTGTCCAGCACCCATCCGACTCCCTCGCCCAGCGCGCACCACCCAGAGACCCCAGCAACCCCTGCCCTGTACCCCTCTGATTCCCTACGCCCAGTGCCACACCACCCAGAGACCACCAACCCCTGCAGCACCCCTCCGGCTCCTCGCCCAGTGCCACACCACCCAGAGACCCCACAAACCTCCTGCCCAGCACCCCTCCGACTCCCACGCCCAGCGCGCACCACCCAGAGACCCCGCCAACCCCCTGCACAGCATCCCTCCGACTCCCTACGCCCAGCGCCGCACCACCCAGAGACCCCCACAAACCCCCTGCCCAGCACCCTCCGGCTCCTACGCCCAGCGCCGCACCACCCAGAGACCCCGCCAACCCCTGCACAGCATCCCTCCGACTCCCCTCGCCCAGCGCCGCACCACCAGAGACCCCACAAACCCCTGCCCTGTAGCCCTCCTGACTCCTCGCCCAGTGCCACACCACCCAGAGACCCCACAAACCCCTGCCCAGCACCCTCCGACTCCTACGCCCAGTGCCGCACCATCCAGAGCCCCACAAACCCCTGCCCTGCACCCCTCTGACTCCCTTCGCCCAGCGCCACACCACCCAAAGACCCCACAAACGCCCTGCCCAGAACCCCTCCGACTCCCTACACCCAGTGCCACACCACCCAGAGACCCCACAAACCCCTGCCTGTACCCTCCGACTCCCTCGCCCAGCGCGCACTACCCAGACACCCCCACCAACCCCTCCCCAGCACCCCTCCAACTCCCTCTGCCCAGTGCCACACCCCCCAGAGACCCCACAAACCCCTGCCCAGCACACCTCCGACTCCTCGCCCAGTGCCACACCACCCAGAGACCCCACAAACCCCTGCCCAGCACACCTCCGACTCCTACGCCCAGTGCCGCACCACCCAGAGACCCCACAAACCCCTGCCCTGCACCTCTGACTCCCTCGCCCAGCGCCACACCACCCACAGACCCCACAAACCCCTGCCCGGCACCCTCCGACTCCTCGCCCAGCGCCGCACCCCCAGAGACTCCCGCAAACCCCTGCCCAGCACCCTCCGACTCCTCGCCCAGTGCCACACCACCCAGAGACCCCACAAACCCCTGCCCAGCACCCTCCGGCTCCTCGCCCAGCGCCACACCACCCAGAGACCCCACAAACCCCTGCCCAGCACCCCTCCGACTCGCACAGTGCCACACCACCCAGAGACCCCACAAACTCCCTGCCCAGCACCCTCCAGCTCCCTACGCCCAGCGCCACACCACCCAGAGACCCCACAAACCCCTGCCCAGCACCTCCGGCTCCCTCGCCCAGTGCGCACCACCCAGAGACCCCACAAGCTCCTGCCCAGCACCCCTCCGACTCCTACGCCCAGTGCCACACCTCCCAGAGCCCCCCACAAACCCCCTGCCCAGCACCCCTCCGGCTCCCTACGCCCAGTGCCACACCACCCACAGACCCCCACAAACCCTCTGCCCGGCACCCCTCCGACTCCCTACGCCCAGCGCCACACCACCGGAGACCCCACAAACCCCTGCCCAGCACCCTCCGGCTCCTACGCCCAGTGCCGCACCCCAGAGACTCCGCAAACCCCTGCCCAGCACCCTCTGACTCCCTACGCCCAGTGCCACACCACCCAGAGACCCCCCCAAACCCCTGCCCAGCACCCTCCGGCTCCCTACGCCCAGCGCCACACCACCCGGAGACCCCACAAACCCCTGCCCAGCACCCCTCCGACTCCTACGCACAGTGCCACACCACCCAGAGACCCCACAGACCTCCTGCCCAGCACCTCCGACTCCCTCGCCCAGTGCCACACCACCCAGAGACCCCACAAACCCCTGCCCAGCACCTCCGACTCCTCGCCCAGTGCCACACCACCCAGAGACCCCACAAACCCCTGCCCAGCACCCTCCGACTCCCTCGCCCAGCGCCACACCACCCAGAGACCCCACAAACTCCCTGCCCAGCACCCTCCGGCTCCTCGCCCAGTGCCACACCACCCAGAGACCCCACAAACCCCTGCCCAGCACCCCTCCGACTCCCTACGCCCAGCGCCGCACCCCCAGAGACCCCACAAACCCCTGCCCAGCACCCCTCCGACTCCCTCGCCCAGCGCCGCACCCCAGAGATCCCCACAAACCCCTGCCCAGCACCCCTCGACTCCTCGCCCAGTGCCGCACCCCCAGAGCCCGACAAACCCCTGCCCAGCACCCTCTGACTCCTAAACACCCCCCAGACCCCAGGCCAAACCTGCCCAGCACCCCTCCGGCTCCCCTCGCCCAGTGCCACACCCCCCAGAGACCCCCACAAACCCCCTGCCCGGCACCCCACCGACTCCCTCGCCCAGTGCCACACCAAGCCCACAAGCGCCCTGCCAGCACCCCTCTCTCTCCTCGCCAGTGCCCTGCCCCAGAGACCCCACAAACCCCCTGCCCAGCACCCCTCCGACTCCCTATGCCCAGCGCCACACCACCCAGAGACCCCAGAAACCCCTGCCCAGCACCCTCCAACTCCCTATGCCCAGCGCCACACCACCCAGAGACCCCACAAACCCCTGCCCAGCACCCTCCAACTCCTACGCCCAGCGCCCCACCACCCACAGACCCCACAAACCCCTGCCCGGCACCCTCCGACTCCCTACGCCCAGCGCCGCACCACCCACAGACCCCCACAAACCCCCTGCCCGGCACCCCTCCGACTCCCACGCCCAGCGCGCACCCCAGAGACCCCCACAAACCCCTGCCCAGCACCCTCCGACTCCCTCGCCCAGCGCCGCACCCCCAGAGACCCCACAAACCCCTGCCCAGCACCCTCCGACTCCCCTCGCCCAGTGCCACACCACCCAGAGACCCCACAAGCCCCTGCCCAGCACCCCTCCGGCTCCCTCGCCCAGTGCCACACCACCCAGAGACCCCACAAACCCCTGCCCAGCACCCCTCAGGCTCCCTCGCCCAGCGCCACACCACCCAGAGACCCCACAAACTCCTGCCCAGCACCCCTCCGGCTCCTACGCCCAGTGCCACACCACCCAGAGACCCCACAAACCCCTGCCCAGCACCCCTCAGGCTCCCTACGCACAGTGCCACACCACCCAGAGACCCCACAAACCCCTGCCCAGCACCCCTCCGACTCCCGCCCAGTGCCGCACCCCAGAGACCCCCACAAACCCCTGCCCAGCACCCTCCGACTCCCTACGCCCAGTGCACCCCCAGAGACCCCACAAACCCCTGCCCAGCACCCCTCCGACTCCTCGCCCAGTGCCGCACCCCCAGAGACCCCACAAACCCCTGCCCAGCACCCCTCCGACTCCTACGCCCAGTGCCACACCCCCAGAGACCCCGACAAACCCCTGCCCAGCACCCCTCTGACTCCCTACGCCCAGCGCCACATCACCCAGAGACCCCACAAACCCCTGCCCTGTAGCCTCTGACTCCCTCGCCCAGTGCCACACCACCCAGATACCCCGCCAACCCCTGCCCAGCACCCCTCCGGCTCCCTACGCCCAGTGCCACACCACCCAGAGACCCCCACAACCCCACTGCCCAGCACCCCTCCGGCTCCCTATGCCCAGTGCTGCACCCCCCAGAGACCCCCACAAACCCCCTGCTCAGCACCCCTCCGGCTTCCTTCGCCCAGCGCCCCACCACCCAGAGACCCCACAAACCCCTGCCCAGCACCCTCCGGCTCCCTCGCCCAGCGCTGCACCCCCAGAGACCCCACAAACCCCTGCCCAGCACCCCTCCGGCTCCCTATGCCCAGTGCCACACCACCCAGAGACCCCCACAAACTCCCTGCCCTGTACCCCTCTGACTCTCTTTGCCCAGTGCTGCACCATCCAGAGACCCCACAAACCCCCTGCCCTGCACTCCTCTGACTCCCTACGCCCAGTGGCACACCACCCAGAGACCCCCACAAATCCCCTGTCCAGCACCCCTCTGACTCTCTTCGCCCAGTGCTGGACCATCCAGAGACCCCCACAAACGCCCCTGCCCAGTGCACTCCCAGATCCTCCCCACCCACTCAGAACCCCCACAGATCCTCTCACTGACCAGTGCCCCAGCTGAAGACCCCCACAGCCCTCCCACAACTGCACAGTGCCCCACACCTTCCCACCGGGCCCCCTACAGATCCCCTCACTGCCCAGTGCTCCCCACCACCACGAATGCAGTGTCCCACACAGACCCCCCACACTTCCCAGCGCACACACACACAGAGATCTCCCCCACTGACAGCCCCCCAACACATAGATCTCCCCACCCCCCAGTGCCCAGCACCTACCCAGACCCCCTAGAGACCTACTCTCCCACACCTAACCCCAGCCACAGTAGCCGGCCCTGATGGGAGGTGACTGTGGATGGGAGGCTGAGATGGCAGCGCAGCCAGAACTGGTCCTGGGGCAGGAGAACTCCGGCCCCTTGGGAGTGGTGGAAGCAGCCAGGCTGGAGCAGGAGCAGAACCTTCCCGGGCCAGGCTCTCTCAGGACCCAGCTGAGCCTCCCCCCTCCCCGACTGTCCCCTGAGAGTGGCTGAGACTGGCCCAGCCTCTGCACCAGTCCCAGGTGGCTCTTCCCCCAGGGAGGCAGGTGGGGCCCCGCAGGTCCCAGGCAGTGGAGACAGCTCAGAGCTGGAGCAGTGCTGGGTAGTGGGGCAGATCCCTGAGACACGACTCCCGCGATCCTACCCAGCCCACCCACACCCATTGGCGCCGTGTGGCAGCCTTGCAGAGCACACACCTCTCTCTCTCCCTGCTTTCCCATCACCAGTTATGTTACTACAGGAATGAAATCGAGACATCCCCTAAAACAGCTAGTTCCACATTGTTATAACAGATAATTACAAAGACTAAAGTACATGCTTTACTATAATTAGGCCCCGGCAACCCAAGATGAACACTACACCGTGGAAGAGTCCTACAACCAGGTATTTGAGGCCAATCCCTTTATCAATGGAATCCTCAACCAAAATATGAGGAAGGAGACGAGTCACCCTCAAACTTTTGACAATAGCTCAAGGTCAGACACCAAGAAGACCAGCACCATTCGTATTCTGGTTTTGGATAAAATACTTGATCTTGCCTACATCATAGAAACCTTCCTCTCTCCAAGTCTACACCCCACTACACCCTTTAGCGATAAAGTAACCATTAAAGAAGTTCTGAATCAGTCGTCTTTCTTCCCAATTTAGGTTTAACAATAAAGCTGCAGCGTAAGTAGCTATGGGAGATGACAGTGCAACTACTAGGTACTGGTGGGGGAATACAAACACACAAACAAGGGACAGCGCGGGCGCCTCAAGCACCCAAAAGATCCGGGGTCGGCACCTGTCAGAAGAGCTGGGCCGAGTCTTCATTGTGTCTCTCTGAGTTACGGCTTCGCACGGTGCCAGTCAGACAGTTTAATGTTTTTAGAAGGTCTCTTTGTATGGCTATAATGGATAAGTGCTTAAGAAGCTTCATTTACAATGAAGTGAAAAGGCAGAGCCCCCCCAGGCCCCGGCAATGGGTCAATGTGGCCCATGAGCCAGGAGGAAGCAGCATGTGAGTGTTTTGACCACACACCCCGTCCCGCCTGAGCCGCAGCCCCATGGACCAGGCGGCAGCAAGTCCTGAGCAGGAGCCCAGATGGTCACGTGGTGCAGCAGAAACTGCAACTGGCTGCAAAACGGGAGGGTTTCGCAATGTGTCGGTACAGCGGACCCGTCACGTGACTCCCCCCGCTCCAACGGCCCTAACGGCCGGTCCCGTCACGTGACTCCTCCCCGTTCGCCGCGCTCCAACGGCCCTAACGACCGGACCCGTCACGTGACTCCTCCCCCGCGCTCCAACGGCCCTAACGGCCGGACCCGTCACGTGACTCCTCCCCGCGCTCCGCGCTCCGCGCTCAACGGCCTAACGGCCGGTTCCGTCACGTGACTCCTTTCCCCGCACCACGATCCAACTGCCGGACCCGTCGTCTCTCCCGGATGCGTCACTTCCGGACCGCTGCGCGGGGTGGGCTCGGGCGCGCGGCGGAGCCGGTAAGAGCCGAGTGGGGCGGGGAAGAGACACCTGGGCGAGACCCCGCCCCGCCCTGGGCCGGAAGCTGGAGCAGGCGGGGTCCCGGTGCGGCCTCCGGGGTCAGTGGGGAGGCCGAAACCCCGGGAGGTGAGTGTGTGTCCGTGTCTCGCTCCTGCCCCTCCCCGGCCCCTTCAAACTGCCCCCGGCTCCTGCGGACCGTGTGAGGGGGAACCGTCACTGCCCGGGTGCGCCGGAGAGTCCCGTAAAATCCCCTCCCCCCCGGGCCCCTCACACCGCCCCGCCCCCGGACTCCCCTCCTCCCGCCCCGGGCCCCTCACTCCGCCCCGCCCCGTCACAGCCACAGACCCCCTCCCGCTGCCGGGGCGGGGTTTGTGACCCGTTACCCCGCCTCGGTAACGGGACCGCGCGAGCCACCGCCCGGATCGACCCCTGTGCCCGGGTCCCGCGGGCGGGGCCTGGGGGCCAACGACGCCCTTCCCCGCTCCTCGGTCAGACCCGGGTGGGAACCGCACAGCTCCTATCCCAGACCAGCAACTGCCCCCCCGTGTGCTGTGGGGGGGGAGGGGCTGTGGGGGGGGGCTGTGTGTGTGGGTCTGAAGTGGGGGTTGGTTTTGTCTCTGAAGTGCCTGACGTTATGCTGCGGTGGGTTTATTCTGCGTGTTGTGTTTTCCTACCTATCTCTTGTAGGGCAGCCTAGGGCCTCCGCTGTCATCTCTCTGCCCAGCTCCCCCGGCCGAGGCAGGGCCCGGTCTGTGTGGATTATCTCTGCCCGAGGTTTGTCCTGCCTGCCAGCCCCCTTGTCAGACGGTTCCCGAGCTGACCTGCCCTAGCTCTGGGGACACCCACACGGATCTGAGTGGTGAGCAGCTCTGGAGAGAGGAGACCCCAGTGAGTGGCAGCTGGGTACAGAGACTGAAGTGGGGAGGAGAAACCTTGACGTGCCCGAGGTCTCCCAGGCTGTCCGTGACCGAGCTAGAAATAGAGCCCAGTTCTAGGGCTGTTTTGGGCACTGAAGGTCTCTGCCACCCTGGTGTTTCAGGCGCTGGTGCAACCCCTTCGTACAGACAGAATTTACACTAGTGCGCTGTGATTGGCACTGGTGCACCATGTCCCTGTTTGAAGGCTTGCGGGGGGACGGGGACACTGACTTCTCCTGACCCAGGACGCCCACCCCCGGCTGTATGCAGGGACTGCAGCTGAGCTGCCCTGCCCAGACAGCCTGTGCATCCATGGGCAAACCACCTCTTCCTGCAGCCGAATACAGTGGGGCCTGGGGGCCTTTCCAAGCTGCGGGTGACGGGGCTCTGGAGTTACCGGGGTCTGTTCCTGGCTCCGTCCCTGACCTGCTTGGTGACCTGGGGGAAGTCCCAGCCCCTCTGTGTTTTCCTCCTACCCCTTGTCTGCTTGGATTGTGATCTCTTTGGGGCAAGGACCGCACTGATTGGTAGAGGTGTTAGTTAAAGCAGTTTGGTGGAGGTGTGATTGTGATATGAGAAGATCTGGGTCTGAGACCCCATTGTGCGATGAAAGGAGAGAGGTGCATGTGTGTTATACCAATATAATAAAAACCAGCAGGATCTTATTAAGAGGGATAAGGGAAAGATGCCACATTTATTGTACATATAATAGTAAAGCAAAAGATAAAAGCAAACAACCTTGTTTTACTACTTATTCCTATCACTACTTATTCCTTATACACACTCATATATATTCATTCACACAATCATTCATTCAGGTTCTCTATGGGCTTGGCTACACTTACAAGTTGCAGCGCTGGGAGTTACAGCGCTGCTCATGCAGCTGTGTAAGGGCCAGCGCTGGAGTGTGGCCACACTGACAGCTACCAGCGCTGCAGTGTGGCCACACTTGCAGCACTTTCCAGCGCTGTATTGAGAGGTGCATTGTGGGCAGCTATCCCACAGAACACCTCGTCCCGTTTTGGCGCCGTTTTGGCGCTGAGTATTGTGGGAAGGGGAAGGAAGTGTGCGGGTCATTCCGCTTCCTGTTTGCCAGCGCCCCGTGGTGCATCGCTTCACATCCCAGCATTCATTCCGGCAGCGTTTGGCGCCATTGTGAGTGTCTTTCTGTTACTCTCTGTGAATCGCGATTTCTGTGGCAAATGGAGCCCGATCTGCTGAGGACTCTGCTGATGAGTGTCACCAGCACAACACGTTTGGCAGTCGAGCTATTCCTTCAGCTCCAAAGTGACAGTGAGGAGTCCGCGATGATATCAATATGGATTTGTCTGCGTGTGACACTAGAGTGCTTGCGGCATTCACGGAAATGCTCAGCACCGTTGAACGCCGCTTTTGGGCTCGGGAAACAAGCACTGAGTGGTGGGATCACATCGTCATGGAAGTCTGGGATGACGAGCAGTGGCTGCAGAACTTTCGTATGAGAAAAGCCACTTTCATGGGACTGTGTGCTGAGCTCGCCCCACTCTGCGGCGCAAGGACACAAGATTGAGAGCTGCCCTGACGGTGGAAAGCGGGTGGCTATTGCAATCTGGAAGATGGCAAATCCAGACAGCTACCGGTCGGTCGGGAACCAGTTTGGTGTGGGAAAGTCGACCGTGGGAATCGTTTTGATGCAAGTTTGCAAGGCAATTAATCGCATCCTGCTAAGAAAGACCGTGACTCGGGAGCGTGCAGGACATTGTGGATGGCTTTGCACAAATGGGTTTCCTAACTGTGGAGGCGATAGATGGGACGCATATTCCTATTCTGGCCCCACCTGGCATCAGAGTGCGTTAATCGTAAGGGGTATTTGTCTATGGTTCTCCAGGCGCTTGTGGATCACCGCGGGCGTTTCATTGACATTTACACAGGCTGGCCTGGAAAGGTGCATGATGCACGCATCTTTCGGAACAGTGGCCTGTTCAGGAACTTGCAGGCAGGGACTTTTTTCCCAGACAGGAAGATCACAGTAGGGGATGTCGAAATGCCCACTGTGATCCTTGGAGACCCCGCATACCCGTTACTGCCTTGGCTCATGAAACCCTATACAGGGAAGCTTGACAGGAGCAAGGACCGGTTCAACTACAGGCTGAGCCGGTGCAGAATGACTGTGGAGTGTGCTTTTGGGCGTTTAAAGGCTCGCTGGAGATGTTTGTATGGGAAGCTAGACTTGGGGGAAAGCAGCATCCCCGCGGTTATAAGCGCTTGCTGTACCCTCCATAATATTTGTGAAGGGAAGGGTGAAACATTCAGTGAGGCATGGACCACCGAGGTTCAAGTCCTGGAGGCTGAATATGCACAGCCAGAGAGCAGGGCTAATAGAGAGGCCCAACACAGGGCTTCAAGGATTAGGGATGCCTTGAGGGAAGAATTTGAGGCTGAAAGCCAACAGTAATGTTTGCTGCCTTGCATGGGAGTGAATTGCACTGCTTACACTGTTATTCTATTATCCATAATAATAATATGATTTGCAGTGCCTCTTTCTTTACTGGGCTAAGGTGTCTTTCACTATCTGCTATAATAAAGACTGTTTTCAAAGCCAAGAATTGTTTTATTGAAAAGAAAAAAACTTCCTTGACAGACAGACAGACACACAACATTTCATTAACACAAGAGGGCAAGGGTGTGGGTTGGTGAACTGTACAGTCACAAGTTTGCATATGCCATGTCTGGACTGCTGTTTAATGAATCCTGCACTTCAGGGTGCATATACTGCATGGTGATGGGGGTTGAATGCAGAGGGTAAGGGTGGTGGTAGGTATCAGGGCTGGTTTGGAACGTACAGGTGTTGGAGGCAGCTGGTGGTGGTAAGAGCCTGGATGCTGGGGAAAGGTGGTTGGAGCTGACATTGGGGCACAAGGCACAAAGGACGGGGCGGGTGGGGGAGTAGCACGGTAGTGCTCTGCTTGCATGGCATCGAGTGACTCTATAGACTCCGCTTGGCGTTCCAGGATGCTTAGCAGCCGCTCCGTGCTTTTCCTCTTGGCCACTGCATTTCTCTTGCAGGTCCTGCTTTCTTTCTCTCGCCACTCCTTCAATTCTTTTCTCTCTGTAGCAGAGTGCTGAAGAACAGTTTTCAGCATGTCCTCTTTGCTCTTTCGGGGATTTTTCTCAAATTTTGAAGCCTCTGTGATGTTGAACATCTGGGCAGTCCAGTCAAGGTCACTGTACACACAGAAATGACAACATTTAACACGGGCAGCATTGTATCCACTATCTCCAGACATGAATTGTTACACTGAGGGAGTTCTCACTTGCAAGTTCTCACTTGCATTCTTTATCCCAAAAGGAAAACACAACAGAAGCCACGAAATGGTGAGTGAGGAGTGGGGCTTGAGTGAGAGGGGAGCTGGTTGCTTCGGGTAATCTGGAGTGCTAGAGGGGTTGAGTGAAGATGCAGATGCAGGGGTGATCTTATCTCCCTATCTCTTCACTAAAGAGTCTCCCAACATTTTTCACAGGACTTAATCCTGGAAGATGTTTCCCTACTGCGAGTCACTAGGGAACAGCGGGGGGCTCTTTTAGAGCAATGTGGATTCCGCCCGGGACCCTATGCGGCGTGCCTGTGTTCAGAAATGGTCCCCCCCCCCCGGCCGAAGAGTGGCGCGGACGCGTCACCGTCACTGGGACAAGGGACACAGTGGCTCTGCCTATAAACCTGCGCAGGCATATTGCCCACGCTCTGGATGAAGCTTTTGCTGAGATAACTGAAGCAGATTACCGCGACGTGATAGACCACATCAACGGGCTATTCCACATCTAGACGCTGCCATGCATGCATCCATAACCCCCCTTCCTCTCCAGAAACATTTCCACCCAGAAAATAAAAGCCGCTTACCGGTACACCGCTCCTCTGCTTGTCCTTCTGCAACTGCTGGCTGCTGCTGCGATTGGGTACTTTCCTCCTGGCTTGAGAAGAGCTCCTGGCTGCATGCCTCCAGGGAATCTGCGGTTTCTTCCCCCATCCCAGGAGCTTCACTCGCGGTTTCCTCTCCCCCCCCCGCAGCCTCCTCCTCCTCCTGTCCCCCAGCCTGCTCAGAAGTGTCCATCGTTACCCTGGGATTGGCAGTGGGTCACCCCAAGTATGTTGTCCATCTCCAAGTAAAAACGGCAGGTCGTGGGGGCGGATCCGGATCTGCGATTCCCCTCTCGGGCTTTGTAATAGGCACTCCGCAGCTCTTTAACTTTCACCCTGCATTGTAGTGCGTCCCGTTGATGGCCCCTATCCAGCATGTCCCTTGCTATCTGCTCAAAGATATCGTAATTCCTACGGCCGGAGCGCAGCTGTGCCTGAACAGACGCCTCACCCCAAACACTGATGAGGTCCTGCAATTCACCTGTGCTCCATGCTGGGGCTCGTTTGCGATGGAGGCATGGTTACCTGTAACCTGAAACTGATTAACTGATTGCACTCCACACCTGGCTGCAGCAAACAGGAAGGAGATTTTTAAATTTCCGGGGCATTTAAAGGGCGGGTCACCTGAGGCAAGAGCAGTAGAGTGCAAACTGATGTGCAGAGTGGCTGAACAGGAATTCTGGGATAGCTCCTTATTCCCTGGAGGACAGGTAAAGCGCTGGTGAGTGTCCACACCTGCTGAGCAGCGCTGGTGTCACCAGCGCTGCACTCCTTATACCCCAACCCGGATGGGTTTTCAGCCAGCGCTGCAACCAGGGAGTTGCAGCGCTGGTTGTGCCCTGCAAGTGTGGACGGGGTGTTAATTGCAGCGCTGGAAAGCCTCCACCAGCGCTGCAACTTGTAAGTGTAGCCAAGCCCTATAGGTGTTATAGTTACCAGCCTAGACATTGCTCATGCCAAGTTACTGGCCAGGTATCTTGGTCATGACAATGGAGCCGAGTCTGTGTCAGATGCACCTGGTGCTCCTGGAGGCTAGCAGCAGAACCATAGACTCAAATTCCTTATTCTTCAGAGTCCAGTTTTATAGGGATTTTTCCCTATGTTAGTTCATGAGAGTTGCTTCATTCTGCTGTTGTTAAATTAATCAGCAGGTGTCTGGCTCCATGCTGTCAGATGTTTGTTTTTCCTTCCTTTGAGGTGGTGGGGTGGATTCCAGTTTGCCCTCCAGGGGTCATCTGGTTGATCCCACTTGACACCTTCGGGCCGACACTGAATTCTTCAGGCTGGTAACTCCCTAACCATTCATTCATGATTTAAACTAGCCACTCATCCACATACATTCTCTATCTTAATCACAACTATTTCACTGTCTCTTTACCTTTCGGGGTGTTATCAATTTATGTGAGACTCCCTGTCTTTTAACATTCAAAACTAAAGTGAGATGAAAACTTAGAGGGTGGGGGTTTATATATATACTATAACAGCTACTGTTTTGGCTTACATGATCGTTACAAAGTAGTAATTACACAGTTTTGCCTGAGTCAATTAACCAATTAACAGCTTACAGCGGCCGTTACAAAGTAAAGTAGCAACTACAAGTGTCACTTAGAGAACAGGCACTTAGTCAATTAATGTTTAACAAGTTTTATACAAAGTATTTCTTTGAGCAGGCTTCACACAGACACAGCTGGTGGCTTGCAGGTTAGAGGCTAAATCTTGGGAATCACATTTACTTCTAATATAAACCTTCAGTTATAAAGTATCAATTAACAACAAATCATTTCTAACAATAAATCATTTTTCATATAAACCATGTCTAATATAAACCTTCTTTAATATGCTCAGGGTTTAACTGATCGCCATATTTGGGGTCGGGAAAGAATTTTCCTCCAGGGCAGATTGGCAGAGGCCCTGGAGGTTTTTCGCCTTCCTCTGCAGCATGGGGCACGGGTCACTTTCTGGAGGATTCTCTGCAGCTTGTGGTCTTCAAACTGCAATTTGGGGACTTCGATAACTGGGGGTATGGCTACACTTGAGAGTTGCAGCGCTGGGAGTTACAGCGCTGGTCGTCCAGCTGTGCAGGGACAGCGCTGCAGTGTGGCCACATTTGCAGCGCTGTTGGGAGTGATGCATTATGGGCAGCTATCCCAGCATTCAAGTGGCAGCACCGTGCTTTTCAAAGAGGGGGTGGGGTGGAGTGGAGTGTGACCGGGAGCGGGGGAGAGAGAGAGAGCGTGGATTTTTGGAGCCAACGCTGTGTATCGGCTCCCTGACTTGCAAAATCAGAAACTTTTTCCGACCCCTTACTCTTTAACTCCAAAAGCCTGCAGACCAGATGAGCAGCTGCCGACTCCCTTTCTCGCTGCTGGTAAAGCAAAAGGCAAACACTCAACCCCTGTGAATCACGCAGGGAGGGGGATATCTCATTTGATTGTTCACAGATTGATCACAGCAAACAGGAGCTGTGTTTGTTAATTTAGATAAGCAGCTCCCGGAGCCGAGTTCACAACAAAACAAAGAGAGGCTGCATAACAAAACAAAGGGAATAAATTAGTTAAAAGCATTCTGGGATATCTCCTAATACCCTGGAGGCCAATCACAGCGCTGGTGTGTGGCCACACTTTACGACCAGCGCTGCAGAACCAGCGCTGCAATGCTTATTCCCCAAGCAGACCCAGGTGTACGGCTAGTGCTGCAGCCAGGGAGTTGCAGCGCTGGATGTGCCCTGCAGGTGTGGACAGTTACTAATTGCAGCACTGGAAAGCCTCCACCAGCGCTGCAACTCTCAAGTGTAGCCAAGCCCTCAGACATAGGCTAGGGGTTTGTTATAGAAGTGGATGGGTGGGATTCTGTGGCCTGCATTGTGCAGGAGGTCAGACTAGATGATCATAATGGTCCCTTCTGACCTTAAAGTCTATGAGTCTATATCCCTACATGTGTACCTTGAGCTTCCAGTCTGTCTCGTTTCTGCACTGAGCGGTGCATGTTGTCAGGAGGAAACGGGACTGTTTGCCATGGGGATGGTCAGCAGTGAGATGGGATCTGAGAGCAGTCTGTGTGCTTCACGATGGGTGAGTGAATGGAGACTGTTAGCTGGAACTTCTGTGAGTAAGGATGAAAGAGTTGTAAAAAGGGGGGAAGGGCTGTTCAATTGACCAAGTGTGCGGCTGTTTCTGGGGAGCAGGCCCAGTATCTGAGTGTAGAACGGGTGTCGGTAGCTCCTGTACAGCGCAGCTCACCTGAAACCACATTCTGTCTTAGCAAAGGTAAGCTCTGTCCCCTTCTGTTTGCTTCTGAAAGTTGCCTTTCCCAGGGCTTTGCTGCCTTTGTGAATTGCAGAATTAGGATTACATTGGTGTCACGGAGTGTGGGGGAGTCAGGGCCCTGCACCCCCGGCTTCCTGCGATTCACCAGGACTCTCAGCCAGCCAGTCAAGCAGAAGGTTTATTTAGACGACAGGAACACAGTCCAACACAGATCTTGCAGGCACAGATAACAGGATCCCCCCTGTTAGGTCCACCTTGGGGTCCCAGGAGCCCCACAGCCCCCATTGGGAACTCAGAGCCCTGTCTGTCCTTCCCTTCCTTCCCCAGCCAGCTCCTGTCTGCCCAACCCCCTCTCCCGGGCCAGGAGGTCACATGACCCCTTTGTCTCCCACACTTTCAGCCGGCACCTTTGCAGAAGAGGGGTCCAGGCCATCAGTTGCTAGGAGACAGAGCGTCAGGCATTCTGGTGCACTGGCCCCTTCCTCTGCAGCAATCACACACCCTGATCCACCACCTAGATACCTAAGAACTGCACAGGGGGACACTGAGGCACCAACACAGCATTCACAGACCACAGTAAGAACAGTCCCACTTCGTCACAATTGGTGTGTACTTTTTCTGCCTTTCCTGATTATTACAAGTTTGAGTTTTGCTGATCTCTCTTCTGGAGGGGCACCAGACAGGGTCTCACACAAGTTTGCAATCAGAGGCACAGAGAAGTGCAATGACTTCCACAGGCCTGCTGGGTAAGAGCCAGGAATTGTCCCTGTCCAGTGTTCTCTTTACGTAGTTGCTGGCAGATTCGTGCCAGCTGATGAGTGAGAAGTGACGACTCCCTCTTAGGTGGATGGGCCAATCCCGGGGCCCGTTACCTCTGGGTGATTGATTTTTCCATTCCAAGTCCATAAAGCAGATGTTCAGTGTCAATGCTTTGTTCTGTACATATGATCCATACGCTGATCTCTCAGTCACTGAGTCTCGACCAGTGATGAGCTTTCTGTAGACACCTCGCAGGACCCTCCTCCAAGCGATGTGTTTGGTGTGGTGGGTTTGTCAGGTCTCAGGGGAGAGCTGCTGGCAAATCCCAAGTGACCCTTTGCCAAGGGATCTCTGTGTCACTGTCTGACCCCCCCTAGGCCAGGGAGAGGACGACTTTCTGCCAGTGGCCTTCAGGGCGGGTGCTGAGTTCTCTCGGTGAAGGCCAGAGCCCCGAATGCTGCCAGCCCTCTCCTTGGGGCTGGAGATGCTCCACAGACTGTTCCCTCCCCAGGGTGCCCCCCACCCAGAGTAGAGCAGGTCTCTCCTGTTAGCTCCTGCTCCAGGCCTGGCAGGGTTTGCAGGTGTGGAGGGGCTGGGCCGGTCTCGACTAGAGCAGCAGTTTAACCCCTTCTGTGCCAGCGTGGGGTTTCTATAGCCCTTCCCAGGCGCCCAGGCCCAGGGAATGGCCCCCTATCAGCCCCATGCCTGAGGTGGTGGGGAGACCCACTGGCAGCATTGCCCTGGAGGGTGCTGCTCCCACTCCCTCCCCTCCCCCTTTACTGCCACCACAAGGCCTGTCACCTTCACGTCCTGAGGGGTGACCCCAGGAGGTGTGTTTTGTTATTCCTCTCCCTGCCCCCTGGATCCGTTCTGCCCCCTCCGTCACTCGCCTCTGTCTCAGGAGACAAGCTGGGTCATGGGGTGCGGGAGATAATCTGCTGCAGATCCATCATCACTGAAAGGGTGGCAGCCACACTGTGTCCCTGTGAAGCCTGCTCTGCAGTGCTGCCAATGGCTGCTGGTGGCGTTGTGCCCGTTAGTCTCTGTAACGCTGTCCCCAGTGACTGGAGAGCACGAGCACCAGCCTCCGGCAGCCTGGTGAGCAGCAGGGAACAAACCCCAATTGGGTGTGAGGTCTGTATGGAGATTTCACCAACCAAGTATCCAGTGTCAACGCTTCAGGCTCTGTAACAGCATCAACATGGGATCCCAGACAGTCCCCTTGGGTGATCCCATGTATCTCACCACGCAGGTGAGCCAACCTTGGTGACAGATGGTCTCTTCCTCCAGGGGTTCTCAACCTTTTTCTTTCTGAGGCCCCCCAACATGCTATAAAAACTCCACGGCCCACGTGGGCCTCAATCCCTGGTTTTCTGCATATAAAAGCCAGGGCTGGCATTAGGGGGCAGCAAGCAGGGCAACTGCCCGGGGCCCCAGGCCACAGGGCCCCCCACGAAGCTACATAGTTTAGGCTTTGGCTTCAGCCTCAGGTGGTGGGGTTCAGGGGCCTGGACTTCAGCCCCATGCGCTGGGACTTCAGCTTTCTGCCCTGGGCCTCGGCGAGTCTAACGCTGGCCATGCTTGGCAGCCCCCCCGATAACTGCTTGTGGCCCCCCAGGGGGCCCCAGACCCCTGGTTGAGAACCACTGCCTTACCCCACGAATCACAGCAGTGTTCAGGTTACTGCCAGTCCCGAAGGACCAGTCACTTCCTTAGGTCAGTTGAATCTTAGATCTCACAAGAAAGACAACACTTGTAGCCAGTCCTGTCATAACCTTTATTAAGATTTATTTAAAACCAGAGTTGTTTACAAAGTTAAGGCGGGTTAAAGCAGATGCAGACGAGTTACAGTCTTAAATTTCAAAAGATAACAGAAGCTTCTATAATAAGCAAGTTCTACATAGCCTGGGTTAGTCCTAAAGAATAAGGAGCTGGGGATCTCTTGCTTATGCCTAGAAACTTTGCCCCCCAGAGTCCAAGCAGCAGACAGATCATCAGTTCCTTCTGTATGGGGGTTTTTACCCCCTTCCTGCCATGTGCTCTGAGCTGCAAACTCAACCAAAGGGAAGTCAAGAGCACAACAACAGTCTTGTGTCTTCGTTAACGTCCCATAATAGTCTATCTGGTGTTGATGGACCTTTCCTGCCAGGCAGAGTGTAATGCATTCGGTTGCCAGTCAGCACTTCACCTAGGTAAAGTCTCTCTCCTGTCTGGTGATTTACAGAGCCACAGAGGCTCACAATGCAGCTAGTCAAATATTAACCCTGGCAGCAACTCACAAGCATTCAGTAAAGACTAAACACATTCTTATAATTCTAATTCCTGTTTTAACAATACTAATGCAGGTGAGTCAGACTGATTCCAGCCGTGCGTTTGTCCCTGTTCAGTTAAGACTTGGGAGCTTTTGCAAGAGCTAACACCTCATCTGCCAGTGTCACAGGCAGGCTGGGCAGGGATGGTGTCTCTAGCCTCTGTTTGCCAGAAGCTGGGAATGGGCGACAGGGGATGGATCACTTCATGGTTCCCTGTTCTGTTTGTTCCCTCTGAAGCACCTGGCACTGGCCGCTGAGCTAGATGGACCATTGCTCTGAGGCAGTGGGCCGCTCTTATGTTCACAGTCTCTATCAGGAGTATCTACTCACTTGGACTCACTGGGGAGCCACAGAAAGGAACAAGATGTGCTGCGAGGAGGCCCGTCTCAGAGCCCCGGGTCACACTTGCCAAAAGCTAAAACTAGGCCCGGCCCAGGACAGGGGCACTCCCAGGAGAGACTGGATAAAGGCTGGAGCATCCAACAACATTGTAAACCTGAGAGAGCTGCCCTGGGGACAGTGACAGGGAGAATCCCCAAAGTGGCTCCTTTGATTCTGCTCTTCTCTGGCCTTTGGTTTATAGAATCATAGAACGGGAAGGGACCTCGAGAGGTCGTCTAGTAAGAAACTTTTGTGTACTTGAAAACTGCGATCAGGTCCCCTCTGTCTTCTTTTCTCCAGACTAAACAAACACAATTTTTCTATCTTCCTCATAGGTCTTGTTTTCTCGACCTTTAATCATTCTTGTTGCTCTTTTCTGGACTTTCTCCAGTTTGTCCACATCTTTCCTGAAATGTGACACCCAGAACTCGACACACGACTCCAGTTGAGGCCTAATCAGCGCGGAGTAGAGCGGACGAATTACTCCTCGTGTCTTGTAGGTTTTGAAACAGTGTAACACTGTTGACTCATATTTAGCTTATGATGCACTGTGACCCCAGATCCCTTTCCGCAGCACTCCTCCCTAGGCAGTCATTTCCCATTTTGTACGTGTGCAACTGCTTGTTCCTTCCTATGTGAAGTACTTGGGATTTGTTCTTATTGAATTTCATCCTATTTACTTCAGACCATTTCTCCAGTTTGTCCAGATCATTTTGAATTTTAATCCTATCCTCCAAAGCATTTGCAACTCTTCCCAGCTTGGTATCGTCCGCAATCTGGATAAGTGTAACAGAGAGACTCTGCTACTGGGAGGGTTTCACCCTGTCTCAGAGGGTTACACCCTGGTGGGAGGGGGCTAGGCCTGTACTGGAATAAGGTCACTCTGTGCTCCACAGTGTGGCAGAACCTGGAATGTCCATTAGTGGGGAAACATCCTGGGGGGATTCGGCTTGTGGAACGGACAAAAACCCCACCTGAATTCTCTCACCTTGCCCTTCTCGCCCTGGCAGGCTACAGAATAACGTCCACGTTTCGCGCCAGATCATCCCCTCCTTCCAGGGGGAAAGAAATGGCTGCAATGGAGCTGGCTCAGGTAAGGGATTCTCAGGGAGCTGGTGGTGGGTTCTACTTGGAGGGAGAGGAGCAGTAAATGCATAGGAGGGTGGGAGCTGCTCCAGGTGGTGGGAGGCAGGAACTATCTAGGGTGGGGAAAGGGAGGGGACAGGAGGTGACAAAGCTGCTGAGACTTGTGTAATGTAGGGTGTGATGGGTTGTCACCCCGGGGTGCACTGTGGGGGGCTTCTGGGAACCGCTGTGCCCTCGAACCCTGAAGCTGGGCTGGCCCTTCTCACAGTGGTTGGCCGGAGATTCAGCCAGCCTCTTCAGGCCCTGTTATCACCCAACACGACAGCAGGTTGCGCCATGCACCCAGCTAAGCTACCTGAGAGCTTTACCTAAACCACTCAAGGAGAGAGAGACGACATCAGCGAATTCCCCAGCAGTAAGTGATAGCAAAGCGATCAAAGCAGATTACTTAGGCTTAGTTTGAGTTTTTGGTTATTTGCTAACATACTAGGTGGATAGTATTTGAACTAGCAATTTCTCCCCCTTACTGATGATAGAAGCAGTCCCCCAAGTTTCCATATACAAGCTTGAAATCCCTTTACCCTGGGACCAACACTTCCCCCAGTTCAGTCTTTGTTCCTCAGGTGGAGAAAGTGAATAAGGAAAAGTTATTTACTTGTTCACGTAATATAAGAATTAGGGGCCATCAAATGAAATGAATGGGCAGCAGGTTTAAAACAAATAAACGGAAGTTCTTCACACAGCGCACAGTCAACCTGTGGAACTCCTTGCCTGAGGAGATTCTGAAGGCTAGGACTATAACAGAGTTCAAAAGAGAACTGGATAAATTCATGGAGGTTAAGTCCATCAATGGCTATTAGCCAGGATGGGTAAGGAATGGTGTCCCTAGCCTCTGTTTGTCAGAGGGTGGAGATGGATGGCAGGAGAGAGATCACTTGATCATTACCTGTTAGGTTCACTTCCTCTGGGGTACCTGGCATTGGCCACTGTCAGTAGACAGATACTGGGCTGGATGGACCTTTGGTCTGACCCAGTATGGCCATTCTTATTCCTAGATCCATAGATTCTAGGACTGGCAGGTACCTCGAGAGGTCATCGAGTCCAGTCCCCTGCCCTCGTGGCAGGACCAAATACTGTCTAGACCATCCCTGATAGACATTTATGTAACCTACTGTGGTGGAGTAGGGGCTGTCGGAGATAGGTGAGAGACAGGTATTCAACCTGTAACATGAGCTAGGCAGGGGGGAGGGGAGGCCGACACCCCTGCCCGGGAAGCTAGACAAAGGAAAGGAGTTGACTGGGGAGGGTGGGGTCAGTTTTTCAGTCTTCGGTTTGGGACCTGGGTGGTGGGTTTGCAGGGGAACCTGTGCTGGAATCCAGACACCCTGAACCCCCAGAAGGGCCTGATTGAGGGGTCCTGGCTCTGAACACGAGCTCTGCTGTATCCTGTGCTCCTGTTGTCCAATAAACCTTCTGTTTTACTGGCTGGCTGAGAGTCACTGTGAGTCCCAGGAAGAGGGGTGCAGGGCCGGACTCCCCCACACTCTGTGACACCTACTCTTAAATATCTCCAGAGATGGAGATTCCACAACCTCCCTAGGGAATTTATTCCAGTGTTTAACCACCCTGACAGTTAGGAACTTTTTCCTAATGTCCAACCTAAACCTCCCTTGCTGCAGTTTAAGCCCATTGCTTCTTGTTCTATCCTTAGAGGCTAAGATGAACACGTTTTCTCCCTCCTCCTCATGACACCCTTTTAGATACCTGAAAAATTCTGTCATGTCCCCTCTCAGTCTTCTCTTTCCAAACTAAACAAACCCAGTTCTTTCAGCCTTCGTTCATAGGTCATGTTCTCTAAACCTTTAATCATTCTTGTTGCTCTTCTCTGGACCCTCTCCAATTTCTCCACATCTTTCTTGAAATGTGGTGCCCAGAACTGGACACAATACTCCAGCTGAGGCCTGACCAGCGCAGAGTAGAGCGGAAGAATGACTTCTCGTGTCTTGCTCACAACACACCTGTTAATGCATCCCAGAATCATGTTTGCTGTTTTTGCAACAGCATCACACTGTTGACTCATACTTAGCTTGTGGTCCACTATAACCCCTAGATCCCTTTCTGCCATACTCCTTCCTAGACAGTCTCTTCCCATTCTGCCTGTGTGAAACTGATTGTTCCTTCCTAAGTGGAGCACTTTGTATTTGTCTGTATTAAACTTCATCCTGTTTACCTCAGACCATTTCTCCAATTTGTCCAGATCATTTTGAATTATGACCCTATCCTCCAAAGCAGTTGCAATCCCTCCCAGTTTGGTATCATCTGCAGACTTAATAAGCGTACTTTCTATGCCAATATCGAAATCGTTGATGAAGATATTGAACAGAGCCGGTCCCAAAACAGACCCCTGCGGAAGCCCACTTGTTATACCTTTCCAGCAGGATTGGGAACCATTAATAACGGCTCTCTGAGTACAGTTATCCAGCCAGTTATGCACCCACCTTATAGTAGCCCCACTAAGTTGTATTTGCCTAGTTTATTGATAAGAATATCATGCGAGACCGTATCAAATGCCGTACTAAAGTCTAGGTATACCACATCCACCACTTCTCCCTTATCCACAAGGCTTGTTATCCTATCAAAGAAAGCTCTCAGATTGGTTTGACATGTTTTGTTCTTCAGATACAGAGTCAATATCCATAACTTCAGATACAAACATGATCCATGCGCACAAATAGGATAATCATATTCGGCCAATCACAACTTTTTCCAATGACACCACACGTGACGCATCTTGCACAAAATGCATAATAATTATGGCCTAATCATTTTATACTCCTACCACTATGCTGAATGTGGGGTGTAGTGTCAGATAGGGCCTGGGAATGGAACTTCCCCTCTTTGTGGAACAGGAAATAACCCCCCAGCCAGGGCTGGGAAAACTTCCCAGACTCCCAGTGCTGGAGCCGGAATCTACTGACACTTCATTAGTTACCACCACCCCCAATCTTTGTGGCAACTACAAACTTTATCACTGATGATTTTATGTTCTCTTCCAGGTCATTGATAAGAGTGTTAAATAGCGCAGAGCCAAGAACCAATCCTTGTGGGAAGCCCCTAGAAATCCACTTGACCATAGTTCCCATTTACAATCTCAGTTTTAATCTATTTAATATATGCCCTGTGTATTTTGTATCTTTCTTCTAGTCAAAATATTGTGCTGAACCAAGTCATATGCCTTACAGAAGTCTAGGTATGTTGCATCAATACTATTAGTTGCAACCAAACTTTTGATCTCACCCAGTAAGGATATCCAGTTAGTTTGACAGAATCTATTGTGTCTAAACCTTTGTTAATGGGTACTAATTATATTACCCTCCTTTAATTCGTTATTAATGAACTCCAGTATCGGCTGCTCCAGTCTCTTGCCCAGTACTGATTTTAGACTAACACTCTTGTAATTAGCTGGGTCATCTCTTTTACACTTTTTAAATATTGGCCCAGCATTAGCTTTATTCCAGTCTTATGGAATTTCCCCATTGATCCACGTCCTAATGAAAATCAACATTAACAGTCCACCATTCTTCTCCACGGCTCTCTCAAAACTCTTGTTATCTGGACCTGCTGATTTAAACACATCTAACTGTAATACCTGCTGTTTAACATACTCATGAGTTGTTGTTGGAATGGAAAGTGTCGTCGTTAACATCTTATGATATGAGTTACATCATCTGTTTTTCTCCAAATCCAGGAGAGAAACATTTATTGAACACTTTTACCTCTTCTGCATTATTTTTTATAATTCTGCCATTTCCATCTAGTAATTTACCACTACCATTGTTAGGATTAATTTTGTACTTAATATACTTTTAAAAACTTCCTTCTTATTTTTCATTGATTGATCATTGATTTCTGATAGCTTCCCTTACCAATTTCCTACAATTCTGACCTTCTAACTTCTATTCTTTACTATTGACTTTCCCTTTCTTCCATATATTTTATTTGGAGAGTGTTGGGATTCCTACCAGGGAGCCACCAGCAGGGTCCAGAGACAGCCCCATCTCCTGTATCAAGCTCTGGCTAGTGGGTATGTGATAGATGTGACGACCCTGCCTCCGTCTGTCAGCTGGGAGACACACAGGTTCTCTCTTTCTACCCTCCGATGGCTCCTGGCTGCTCTAAGCAAGGTGGGGTGGGACTCTGTTAACATGGGCCTCCCGGAGCCTCCATTTACCTGGTGCTGCTGTTCTGTGAATAGTGGGGCTGTGAGTGGGGCAGCAGGTCCTGAGTGTTGGACTCTTGCTCTTTCAGGGGCCGGTGACCTTCGAGGAGGTGGCTGTGTATTTCACCAGGGAAGAGGGGGCTCTGCTGGACCCCGCTCAGAGAGCCCTCTACAGGGATGTCATGCAGGAGAACTACAAGAACGTGACCTCGCTGGGTAAGGAGTCCTGTCCCCTGGGTTATTAGAAGCTGTGGGGTTTCTAAAGAACCTGAGTAGTAGTAATTTTATACCTTTATTTGTCATACAAGTTTTGACAAGTTTCCTTGCCTCCACTGTTTTTGCCTCATCTCCCACCTACTAGTATAATTTTTGGACATGTGCCTTTTTGGTGCTGTCAGTCATTTTAAAACTGCATCGAATGTATCCTTACTGGCTACATTAATAACTACATTAATCACTGTAGCTTTCATGCCTTTTCCTCAGTGTAAGAGGAAAATATGCCACCTGTAGAATTCTAAGGCTATGGCTACACTTGCACTTTAAAGCGCTGCCACGGCAGCGCTTTGAAGCGCTAAGTGTAGTCAAAGCGCCAGCGCTGGGAGAGAGCTCTCCCAGCGCTGTCCGTACTCCACCTCCCTGTGGGGAATAACGGACAGCGCTGGGAGCCGCACTCCCAGCGCTGGGGCTTTGACCACACTGGCGCTTTGCAGCGCCGCAATTTGCAGAGCTGGAGAGGGTGTTTTCACACCCTGCTGCAGCGCTGCAAATTTGCAAGTGTAGCCAAGCCCTACATTGAGTAAATAGGTGTATGAGCCATGGATGGCTTGTGTGACAGTCAGATGTGCTCCTCTTTTGATAGGAGAGCGAATAATGTTCCCATTCAGGACCCCACGGGTGAAGGGAGAACAGAGCCGTGGGAGGGGAGGAGAAGGGGGGAGTAGATAATTCTGGGGTGCCAGGACATGGGGAAGGTGTGTGTAGGATTAGAGTTAAGAATCAGCAGGGAGGGAGGAGGATGTGAGACATGAGGGTGTGACGATGCGGTTCTGGCAGGACCCAACTGAGAGTGCCAAATCAGGACCAATTGCTCAAACAGGGCAGTCACAGCCCTAGGCTGGGGTTTTTCCACCTCTAAGGCAAACCAAACCAGCCAGACAAAAGGGACTTTGGTTTCACCCCACTGGCTAACCACAAGTCACACAAGCAACTTCCTTAGACACTCCAGTTTCCCAGTATCACCACCAGTGCACTCGTCCTGGGGGGTGAATGGTTATGAAAACCAACATCCCAATAAAAGAAAAAGGTTCTCTCGATCCCAAAGGACCAAGCCCCAGACCCAGGTCAATATACAAATCGGATCTTACCCACAAATCACGCTGTTGCCAATCCTTTAGAATCTAAAATCTAAAGGTTTATTTACAAAGGAAAAAAGGTAGAGATGAGAGGTAGAATTGGTTCTTAGTTCAGGCTTGCAGCAATGATGGCATAAACTGCAGGTTCAAATCAAGTCTCTGGAGAACATCCCCCGCTGGGATGGGTCCTCAGTCCCTTGTGTAGAGCTTCAGTTTGTAGCAAAGTCCCTCTAGAGGTAAGAAGCAGGATTGAAGACCAGATGGAGATGAGGCATCAGCCTTATATAGGCTTTTCCGGGTGTAAGAACCTTTTTGTTCTTACTGTGGAAAATCACCGCAAAATGGACTCTGTAGTCACATGGGCCAGTCTCTGCATACCTTGCTGAGTCACAAGGCGTGTCTGCCTTCTCTCCATGGGTCAGTTGTGTAGCTGATGGTCCTTAATGGGCCATCCAGCAGGCTAAGCAGAGCTAACACCAGCTTGTCTGGGATATCACCCAGAAGCACATCACCAACTTGAAATACAGACAGTATAGAGCCAATTACATAACTTCAACTAAAATGATACATGCACACAGACAGCATAATCATAACCAGCAACCCATAACCTGGTCTTAGACACCTTATATGACCGCCTTTACCTAAGATTTGGTGTCACTACAGGACCTTGGTTGCAACCCATGTTCTATATGGTCCCAATTTATATCAATAACGTCACAAGGAGTGAACACAAGAAGCTCCCAAGGTGCCGGGAGGTGGTGCCGGCTGAGAGTAATGGGAAGAAGGGGGAGGGGAGTGTGGGGGAAGGGCACCCAGGAAGTGGCCTGGGTGGGTCAGTGGGAGGGAGGAGAGGTTTGGGGATCTAGAGCTGGGGGGGGATCCCAGACCTTTAACCCCGAATCCCTGCCCAAGCCTTGTTGCTTTAGAGCCTCCACTCCAGTTTTATTTCTGTTCAGTTTCACTTCATTATACATTCCCCCACCCCCCAAATATTGTTATTTTAACTCTTGACCTCCCTCTCCCACATTACCCCCCTCCCCATATAACCTCCCCATCTCTGTGCACAGCGACCCCCGCCCCCGAGTCCTTGCTGCATCCTCCCGCCCAGAGCAGGGCCCCTTCCCAGGCACAAATGGGCACTTAGTTGATGATGCCACAGGCTGGTGGTGTAGCCTGGACAGTGTTTACACCGATAAGATGACGTGTTGGGGTGCAGCTCGCCCTTGTACATGGCTACTCACCGTTACTGGAGGAGATGAAATTGGGTGAAACACACAGACACTTGATTTATAGTTGAAATCATAGGCAAGGATCAATACACGTAACGATTAGAGTCAGAGAAGTATAGTAAAGAGGAGCTTGCACTGTGCGGACTTACAAGCTATGGACACCATTGGAAACAAAGATCGAGGCGCAAGGGAGCCCATCAGACGGGAGGCCCTGCTTCAGTTTACACTGTCTCGGGGACCTGACAAAATGAAAAACTGGTCACTAGGAGAGGTACCGTATTGTTCCGAGTATAGGCCGCTCCTGATTATAAGCCGCACCCTTAAAGTTTGGTGCTATTTTAAAAAAATTAAATTTTTAACTTTTTTTAACTTAAAGAAAATCTCAGCCGCGGCCGGGACTCAGAGGGCTCTAGGCTGCCCGCTGCGGCGGGGAGCCCAGAGCTCTTTAAATCCCAGCCGCGGCGGGGAATCAGAGCGCTCTGGGCTGCCCGCCGCGGCGGGGAGCCCAGAGCCCTTTAAATCCCAGCCGCGGCGGGGACTCAGAGGGCTCTAGGCTGCCCGCTGCGGCGGGGAGCCCAGAGCTCTTTCAATCCCAGCCGCGGCGGGGAATCAGAGCGCTCTGGGCTGCCCGCCACGGCGGGGAGCCCAGAGCCCTTTAAATCCCAGCCGCGGCGGGGAATCAGAGGGCTCCGGGCTGTCTGCCGCGGCGGGGAGCCCAGAGCACTTTCAATCCCAGCCGCGGCGGGCAGCCCAGAGCCCTCTGATTCCCCGCCGCGGCTGGGATTTAAAGGGCTCTGGGCTCCCCGCCGCGGCGGGCAGCCCAGAGCCCTCTGATTCCCCGCTGCGGCTGGGATTTAAAGAGCTCTGGGCTCCCCGCCGCAGCGGGCAGCCCAGAGCCCTCTGATTCCCCACTGCGGCTGGGATTTTAAGTATTTTTATTGTGTTTTTTTTTAAGTTCCTGATTATAGGCCGCACCCCTAATTTAAAGACTTAAATTAGGGGAAAAAGTTCGGCCTATACTCGGGACAATACGGTATTTTCTCTGGTTTCTTATGGAAATAGGATGGCGATATACCACATCTGCTCCTTTGCTCTGATTACAATAATGTCAATAGCTGCCCCAAACCATACCTGGCCTTTGGGAAGTCCATAATTAAGCATCAAGCCTCAATACTCATGATTTGCATCACTTATTTATTAATAATTCCAATATATGAATGCATCCAACTGCTGAGATACTGCATAGCAAACTAATTGCTAGAGCCCGCCCCAGACTTCCTTCTTTCAAAATCCTGTGGCGTATTCCACCCGCTTGTGGTTCCTCATTAGTCTCTCAAAATGAGGGTGCGAAATATCTGACCTGGGATTGTCTCCTTCGGCCTATTCAGGTAAATCCCACACCTCCCACAAACCGGACAGTCCCTGCGTAAAACAATAAATGGACACAAATTGGACATCAGGATTGGTAACATACAAAAGCCAGTAGGTGAACACTTCAATCTCCCGGGTCATTCTATAACAGATTTCAAAGTCACTATTCTTGAACAAAAAACCTTCAGAAACAGCCTTCGAAGAGAAACAGCAGAACTAAAATTCATTTTCAAATTTAACACCATTAATCTGGACTTGAATAGGGACTGGGAGTGGCTGGCTCATTACAGAAGCAGCTTCGCCTCTCTTGGAATTGACACCTCCTCATCTATTATTGGGAGTAGGCTACATCCACCCTGATTGAATTGGCCCTGTCAACACTGGTTCTCCACTTGTGAGGTAACTCCCTCCTCCTCATGTGTCAGTATATAATGCCTGCATCTGTAACTTTCACTCCATGCACGTGAAGAAGTGAGGTTGTTTTACCCACGAAAGCTTATACCCAAATAAATCTGTTAGTCTTTAAGGTGCCACCAGACTTCTTGTTGTTTTTGTGGATACAGACTAACACGGCTACCCCCTGATACTTGACAGTTCTAACATATCCTAACATAATTCTCTAACCAATTATATCCCACTACGTAATTTACTCACACCTAGCGACATGAATTTTACAGCAATTAGAGAACCAGATTGATTAACAATTAGAGAACCAGACTGATTAACAAGGTAAAAGCGATGACCATAAAGATAAAACAATACAGAAAGCAGGGTTTCACAACCACAACCATTGATAAGGGATTTAATGCCAGAGAGGATGATTTATAATAATAATACTAACTCTTCTGCCACTTTGAGCCAAGGAAGCTGGCCTTGGTATTCTACTGCTTAAAAATGAGCAGGGATTACAACCATGGAATATTCTTTGTGACGAGTATCTCACAAATTCCACTGACCTCCCTTGTTTTCTTTCCCTGCAGTAGGGTTTCCAATTTCCAAACCTGATGTGATCTCGCAGCTGGAACGAGGGGAAGAGCCGTGGGTCCCGGACCTCCAGGCCTCTGAGAAAGAAGTGCTCCCGAGAGCTGCCTGCACAGGTGAGGAATTGGTTAAACCAAATCAACAACTGTTTAGGAATGCGGGAAACATTTGGGATGCCCTACAAAGACCCTGTGGGCTCTCCAAGCTCAGGATTGTTCCCTGCAGATGTGGAATCACTATGGCAGATGTCATTCATGGCTTCCCTCCTATTCTGACTGACAACTTGCAGCAGGTCCCTCCCTGGTCTCGCTTTCCCTTGAGTGTTCTGGTGAGATGCAGACCAAAACTCATCCCTTCCTCTCTCCTCTGGAGAAAGGTTTGGGGAAAATCAGCACCTGATGGGTTTGATCTCTCCCACACACATTTTGGTTTGTTCATCCCTTTTTCCATACCTCTCTCTGAGATTTCCTTTCTTTCCGGCACAGGGAGTGACCTGTGTCTGGATTCTCTCTGTCTCCCATCAGGTGATGGGATGGTGAGTGAGAACGAGGAGGAGAAACCCCAGCAGGAACATGCTGAGCAAGTAGAACCACATGGAACGTTATCAGGAAGATCCAAAGGGAATGTTTCCGGGCGTTGTGCACTCCCAGAAAAAGCCAAAGCCTGTGAGACTCAGCAGATGCCAGAGGAAAACTTCAGTAGCCACTCAGACCTTATAACCCGCGACAGAATCCACTTGGAAGGGAGACGCTACACATGCCATGAGTGTGGGAAAAGCTTCAATCGGAGCTCGGACCTTCTCGTACATCGTAGAATCCACACAGGAGAGACGCCCTACACATGGTCTGAGTGCGGGAAAAGCTTCAATCAGAGCTCTACCCTGAGCGCACACAGCAGAATCCACACGGGTGAGAAACCTTATGGATGCTCTGAGTGCGGGAAAAGCTTCAGTCGGCGTTCAAACCTTATCAGACATCAGAGACTCCACACAGGAGAGACGCCCTACACATGCTCTGAGTGCGGGAAAAGCTTTAAGCACTGCTCTGCCCTGAGCAGACATCGGAAAATCCACACGGGTGAGAAACCTTATGGATGCTCTGAGTGCGGGAAAAGCTTCAATCAGAGCTCTACCCTGAGCGCACACAGCAGAATCCACACGGGTGAGCAACCTTATGGATGCGCTGAGTGCGGGAAAAGCTTCAGTCGGCGCTCACACCTTATCAGACATCAGAGAATCCACACCGGGGAGAAGCCCTACACGTGCTCCGAGTGCGGGAAAAGCTTCAGTCGGCGTTCACACCTTATCACACATCAGAGAATCCACACCGGGGAGAAGCCCTACACGTGCTCCGAGTGCGGGAAAAGCTTCAAAAGGAGCTCACACCTTATTAGACATCGCAAAATCCACATTGGAGAACTGTTACAAATGCCTTGATTAGGGCTGGGAAAAGTTGTGTTTTTTTAATAATCACATTTGCTAATTCCCACCTAGTGATCTGTGCACCATCTTCACTGTGGTCTCTCAGCTCCACCAGATGAGTTACCTGCTTCTGCCTTTTGCAGCTCACCCTTCTTTGGGGTCAGTCCTGTGATCTTTCCTATCAACTCCTTTCCTTCTGAGTCGTAGGAGTGTGTGTCCCTCCAGCCAGGAATGTTCATCAGCTCCAGGTGGGGGAGAGGTTTGATTCCCAACAAGCTACACTGAGGCAAAAACTACCTGTGCCTGACATCCTCTAGGGCTGCGCATGGCGTTGGCTGCTCAAGTTAGTGATCTTGGGGTAAAAAGACAATTATAGTTGTAGGGCAGATGCAGCCCAGGTGCAGGGGTTGGCATTAGCTTTCCCCGTGACCTGACCTAAACAAACCCTGAGCATCACGGTTATACTGTTCCCCCATTTCAAAGCAATTGTTAGTCATCAAGTTCCCCCCTTGGAAACCAATTGTTTCAGTCCCAATTGCTCTGCTGTTGCTTCAGGTTGTGCTGCAGAGCAGATATTTTTGCTACCATTTTCATCACTTAAAATATACTGAACTATAACAAAGAGCAGGAACAGGGCAGGGCTAGTGGAAAATGTCATGTCACCCTCTGTAACAGCAGAGGAAGATAGGGTAAGTCAGAGGGATTCCCTTATTCCCCATCACCATCCCAATCCCCCTGTTGTTCAGTTCGTTAGGTCAATATTTTTTCTAGAGGGCTGGGAAGAGGATTCCCTAGTAAATGACTTGGAACTAAGCAAAATGCCCAGGCATTGGGCTCCCAAAGCCGTTCTGGCCCAGGCCCTGCAGGAGGTCGCCCCTGAAGAGATCTCCTTCCTCATTAGCTGCATGTTGCCTATTATTTGGGAAATGCAATCCCTGTCTAGGCAAGGATGGGAAAATGGAAGTGACATTTCCCTTCAGCTCCCCCCCGGGAGATGCTGCAAATGTGTAGAAAATGAAATCCCTGTTGAATGTGATATAGCTGCAGAAAGATACCTATTTTTAATAGAGACCTGACATTTGGTGCCTTACAGGGATTCTAAGCGGCACCTGAATTTATTCCCTAATTTAAATTTGTGGCACCAGATTAAAGACATAAAAGATCATAGTTGGGGGAGTTGTATCTCACTATCGCTACTGATCTGTTGTGCGGTTGCTGAAGAATTCTACGCCAGAGAAGTGTCAAATTACTCCAAGTAACGTCAAAGGTGTGACAAGAACTCAGGTAGAAGTTGCATGTAGTGGTGGTTGATTTTCACCCCTGAGATGGAAGCTATGGTGACCTGTGGCCCAGGTAAACTATCTTTAGAACCTGCTCCCTAGTTAAGTGGCATTGGTCACACTCCTGGAGGACGCCATGATTAAATTGGGCACAACCATCTTTTACCATTTGGATCCAAAGTTTCATGAAGCACAGAGAGAAACAGCTGATTGCTTCAGAGCCATTCCATGCCCACGGGTCCCAATCTGGCTGCCTTGTTGGACAAGAAGCACTTCCATGCTGGGCAAACCATGGTAGCCAATGAGGGAATGTATCAGATTCCAAGTTCAGACTGCAGGATACATGAATGCGGAGTCCAGAGCCTGTGGTTTGGTGTCTTAGTTTTGCTCTAGCGTCTGATGCATTTGTATCACTTCTCCACCTCCTGCTACTGTGAAGGATTAGAAAGTGTAAAAATAGAGCACAGGTGGTTTTTCTCATGATGCAGCCTTCCCACATCGTGCGAGACCCCTTCCACACACACTTCTGGGAGAAGCCCCAGGGAGAAATGAACTCACAGAAATGGAAGGCTCCTAGGTTATTGTAGAATGTGTCTTCACACAAAGCTGACTGGGTGGAAATGGGAATTAAGAGAAAACTGCCCTATGGGTTTATATGTTGTAACCCTAAGTTGGTACCAGCGACAGTGAAATGAAACATGAAGTTAATTAGTATCACGGAAGGGGCTGATTACGTGATAACTTTCAGTGTTACAATATAATTCAGGTTTTCTTCTCGTTCTCTCCCTGCCCCCTCCTACTACATAGGAAATTTAGGCTAATTCTGAAACTAAACCCTCACTCCAAAGGAATTAGAGTGGGGGAACAGGTGAGAGAAATAGCATGTGTGAGAATAGAGACCCAGTATAGACTGTAATTATTTCTATTTCAAATGGAATTGATTTTGATAAATTTTAAATCTTCTATTAAGAGGAAAATTACTTGAGACAGGATGTGTAACCTTTTACCCAGTTAGAGGGTAACAACCACAGACTTCTCCAGGTCTCTTGTTTGCAAAGCAAAGATGTCACATGAGGCAGGAGATGTCAAAATCTACAATGGTGATGGATGTGTGATGGGAGCTTTTCTGGGTTGGTTTTTTGGTTTGATTTGGTTTCTTAATTTAATTTAAATTTTGCAACCAGTTATTTTTATAGGTGCTGATGCCCCTTTTCCGTTTGAGCCCAGCTGTGTAACCCTCAGGCCTGGCTCTGGAATCCTCCCCAAAACTGGCCTTGTGTTTTTCTTGCATGTTTGATATCTTTGGGGTTCACACATCCGCACTACATGTGGTTTTCAGCAACAGATACTTTGAGAAAGTGATGTGTAACTTGTTTGTCCCTGTGTATACGAATGCATCCCTGGGGCGGGGTCTTTGTCTGGCCTAGGGGGCAGTGGAGAGTCCTGCCACTGACTGAGCCGGTCCATTGTCTGGGGCGCATATTGATAGTGTGTCCTGTAGAGTCTGCGGGGAACTGTTACCGTGCTTCGTTTGACAATAAACCTGGCCAGGTGCCTTCATCCCTTATCAGAGTCTGTGGTCATTGGGGGTTCTCTCTGGCTCTGCTGTGCCAGCGATCTGCAGAGCCGGGGCAGCACACATGCAGCCGACTGTTATCAACAGCAAACAAGAGCAGAGCACCACACCAGTGGCATCTGACAACAGGGTGAAATTTGTCATTAGGGTCAGCGATTTTCATTTCCCTTCTCTGGGGGCAGAGATGGGGTTGGAGCTACCGCAGGCTGGGATGTAGAGCTTGTGTCCCCAGGGCCGGCTCCAGCTTTTTTGCCGCCCCAAGTAGGGAACTGGGGGGAAAAAAAATAAAGCCGATTGGCAGCACTTCAGCAGCAGCTAAAACGCGTGCGCTTCATTCTTTGGCGGTACTTCGGCGGCGGGTCCTTCGGTCCCTCTCTTCCTCTTCGCCGACAGCTCAGAGGGGAAGAGAGGGACTGAGAGACCCGCCACCGAAGACCCGGACCTGCCGCCCCTTTCCATTGGCCGCCCCAAGCAGCTGCTTCCTTGGCTGGTGCCTGGAGCCGGCCCTGCATGTCCCCATCTATCAGTTACTTTGGGAACTTGTCTCTGCTCACAGGCTGCCTCCAGCCTGTCTGGCCAGCTGCTGAGCTCTGTGGGGGTGAGTCCCTTGGCATAAGTGGCACCTGGGAGAAACTCTCCTGCCAGATGCACTGGTGGTATAGTGGTGAGCATAGCTGCCTTCTAAGCAGTTCACCCGGGTTCAATACCCAGCCAATGCAGGGCTGTGCCCTTTTCTTGGCCGGGAATTGGTTTAATTTCAGTCCCGTTGTATCAGTTTATCAGTGGAATGGGAGAATGAATGTCCCACATCCCAGCAGGTCATTCAACACCCAGTGGAGGAAGAAAGGGGCGGGACTATACAGTGGGCTGCTGGAGTCATCCTGGCATTACAATGTTTGGTTTATTTTTTTTAAATGTTTCCTTTACCTCCCTCTCCATTTTGGACTCAGAGCCTTTAAGGGCAGAAGGGACCATCGTGATCATCTGGCTCAACTTCCTGCACCCCGTCCATAAACGTATCAAGCTCAGTCTTGAAGCCATTTTGGGTTTTTGCCCCACTGCTCCCCTTGGGAGGCTGTTCCAGAGCTTCACTCCTCTGGTGGTTAGAAACCTTCACCTAATTTCAAGGTTAAGCTTCTTGATGGCCAGTTTATATCCATTAGTTCATTACTAGTGGGGGCCTGAGATAGTGTGAGGGAGGGAGAAAGCCTGGAGAACTGACCGTGGGAGCCAGAGAGATTCCCTGGTCCCCGACCACCCGTCTCTGGGAGGAACCAGCTGGAACTGCCCTTGGGAAGCTGCCGCTAGTAACTCAGGTGTGAAAACATTATTCCGTTGGAATCAGATTAAAGCCTCCTCACACCCGGTGTCATGGTCACTGACCTGGCTCATTCCTGGGATGTTCCCAACCACAGCAATGCAGTGAGTGGAACCAAATCCCTTTCCAGGGCCCAGGCGCACACACAAATCCTGGGGCTTTTCGTTCCTGGGCTGCTGGCGCCATCGTCTGGCCATTTGGTTTCACTCCTTTCTGTTACAAATTTTAGCTTTCTGCACGTCCAAGGAATGCATCCGACGAAGTGGGTACTCGCTCACGAAAGCTCATGCTCCAATACGTCTGTTAGTCTATAAGGTGCCACAGGACTCTTTGCTGCCTGCACAGAAATGTTAATTCCCTGGGAGAGATTTGGGAGCGTTTCTCTGTTTTGTGGTGTTAAGGACTGAAATGTTCCCCGGGTTCCTCGGTACCAACCTGCCTCCCGTTCTACTGCCCATGCAGCCCCATCCCAGCCCTCAGCCCCCAGTCGATGCTGATTCCCTCAGCCCCATCTGGGCAGGGGGTGAACCCTGTCACTGCGCCTTGCCTGGTTCCCCTAACTCTGAGGGACTTCAGCTCCTCCGTGTCCCCGGGGACCCTCCACACCACTCCCCTGCTTACCACGGTTCAGATATTGCAGTGGCATGAGTCTGCTTCTCAGCACCTGCCTCTCACTTTAGAGGCCCCACATTAATAACCATTTTCAGTATGAACTTACTGCGGGTTTTATTGCAATATCTGGGTGGGGGAACCTGTTAAAAATATTCATAAAAGTCCTTTCCCAAAATTGTCCCAGGGCTCTTGATATCCTGTGTATGGCACTGAATGGCCATTGACCATGTAGCTGATTGTGGTATAAACATCTTAGGTTCCCCAGCTAGATAAGATCCCATCAATACATAAATGTCAGGGAGCCCTGCCTGAAAGCAGTGACAATCTTAGAACAGTTCATGGGCAGAATTATTACACTAAAGCAGATGTGCAAAGCATGTGCCCTGCCACTGCGCTCCCTCCCCACCAATACAGCTAATGCCATAAGGCCCTGGGGGAGAGGGGCTCCAGGCCTCCTCTTGGTGGCAGAAGGGGTTTGGGGCTTCAAGCGCTTCCACATTGTCCCCTAGTGGCTGGGGCGGGAAGGTGGGAAGGGATGGAAGAGGGTGGGGCCGCAGCAGAAAGGGTGGGGCTTTGCCATCACTAGCCCCTGCTTAGCCAGTAGGGCTCAGTTTAGGGCAGTGGGGCCTGCCTCCTAGGGGGGCACTGGGGGACGTTCATGGGGGCAGCTCAGGGCTCCAGCCAGCCCCCATGGAGAGCAGGGAGGGAGCACCACTCTGCCCCCAGGCTCCTGGCCCCGCCTTGACCCTCCTTACCCCCTCCACATCCCTCTCTGCAGCAAGCCACGGTCCCGGTCCCACCCCCAGCCCCCGTTCTCGACTGTGGCTGCCGAGGGGCCGCGGACACAGATAAGAGGGCACAGGGTGAAAAGTTTGGGGACCACTGGTTTAGGGTGATGCCCTCAAATCACGTCTATGCAGCCCATTAAAAGCTATTCCTCACCCACCTAGCCCCTCAAGCAGGCCGGACTAGGTATGTTGGGTGGCCATTTGGTTTCACTCCTTTCTGTTAGAACCTTTAGCTTTCTGCGAAGAAATGTTAATTCCCTGGGAGAGACTCGGGAGCGTTTCTCTGTTTTGTGGTGTTAAGGATTGAAATGTTCCCCGGTTCCTGGTCCCCTGTGCTGCCCTTGACTCATCCAGGCAGGAGTACAATATTTCATTGCACACGTGTGATTTGTAACCCAGCACCAGCCAAAACTGCTCCGTTTGGCACAGCCGCCCCACCCTGCTGCGGAGCTGGGCGGAGCAGGGGGGTCTGTGCAAACACGGTCTGTTCCTGAAGTCTTCCCCCAGCTCCTCACTAGATGTGAGGGGGGAGCTCACTGAGACCCTGCTTCCGCTTAGTATTTAAAAACTCCTTATTGGCCCTACCTCTGCTGGCCTTGGATTTCTCCTCCCGTCCCTTCCCTGACAGCTCAGGTGAGGCGGCCGAGTGGTTACGGTGATGCTGCTCATCCATTGTGCTCTGCCCGCGTGGGTTCAAATCCCGTCCTCATCGGAGACCTTCAGTCTTCTCTCTTCCTGTACAAACAACCCTCTCCCCCCTTTGGTACAATCACAGACCAAACCATGTTGCTTCCTGCCAACAAAAACCATCCCAGGAACTCAGATCCCCCCTGCTTAAAATACAAGGTCTAAACACCAGATTTCTCAAAGAATTCGCTGGTCCTGGATTTCTTAGTTTTTATCTCAAAAGGGAACATCCTCCTCATCTCCCCAAACACCCGGGACCTCCACAAATCATTAAAATGCCCCGGCCTCCTCATGTCTCCTGCCTTCCGCACCCCCAGTCCCGTCTCCCCTCCTCCCCCTGGTCCCATCTCATCTCCCCCCCATCCTGTCTCCCCCCTTCTCCTCCCTTCCCCCCAGTCCTGTGTCCCCCCCCATCTCCACCCTCCGGGTCCCATCTCCTCCCTTCCTCCCCATCTCCACACCCCGCCCCCGTCCCAGCTCATTCCCCACGGTCCTTTCCCCCGGCTGGGGTCTCTGAGCTCGGTCCCCGCAGGCTCTGGCCCAGGGGCTGCCCCTCCCCCCCGGGCAGGGTGGGGCTAATGACGGGCCCCGCCCCCAGCGCAGGCCCCGCAGGAGGGGGAGGAGCAGGTCCCGCGTGGGGCGGACACGCTCCAGGCAGGGAGAGGGGCCGGGCCCGGTTCGCCCCCTGCCCGGGGGGGCCCCGCGCTGCCCGCGGCCGGAGCGGGGCGGGGCCGGGAGCGGAGGGAGGGGGAGAAGGGGCGGGGCTGTGGAGAACCCCGCCACCAACAGGTGGCAGCGCCGCCTCACAGACCCCCGGCGCGCGCGGCGCTCCAACGGCCCTAACGGCCGCAACCGTCACGTGACTCCTCCTCCGGCTCCCCCCCCCGCGCGCCGCGCTCCAACGGCCGCAACCATCATGTGACTCCTACTCCGGCGTCACGGTAAGAGCCAAGCGGGGCAGGGGGAGGAGGCACCTGGGCCCGAGACCCCCCCGCGCTGGGCCGGGCCGGGCTGGAAGCTGGGGCGGGGGGTCCCGGTGCGGCCTCCGTAGCGATGGGGGGGTTCAGTGGGGGGGGCTGGGAAACCCCCGGGGGGGGCGGTGAGTGTGTGTCCGTGTCTCGCCCCTGCCCCTCCCCCACTGCTGCTCCCTCCACCCCGCCCCTTCAACCTGCCCCCACCGGCTCCCTGCGTCCCGTGTGAGGGGGGGGAAGCGTCACTGCCCGGGTGCGCCGGAGAGTCCCGTAAAATCCTCCCCTGGGCCCCTCACACTGCCCCTCCCCTGTCACAGCCACAGACCCCCCCCACCCCGCCCTCCCGGGGCCTTCAAACTGCGAAAAGTCCGTCTGTGTCTCTGCAGGTGTGTGAGTGTGGGGCTCTGGGTGTGGGGCTCTGGGTGTGGGGCTGTGTGAGTGTGGGGCTGTGTGAGTGTGGGGCTGTGTGAGTGTGGGTCTCTGTGGGTGTGGGTCTCTGTGGGTGTGGGTCTCTGTGGGTGTGGGTCTCTCTGGGTGTGGGGCTGTGTGAGTGTGGGGCTGTGTGAGTGTGGGTCTCTGGTGATGTGGATGTGTCTCTCTGTGAGTGTGTGTCTGTGTGAGTGTGACTCTCTGGGTGTGGGTCTGTGTGACTGTGAGTCTCTGGGTGTGGGTCTGGGTCTCTGTGGGTGGGTCTCTGGGTGTGGGTCTGGGTCTCTGTGGGTGGGTCTCTGGGTGTGGGTCTGGGTCTGGGTCTCTGTGGGTGTGTCTGTGTGAGTGTGGGTCTCTGGTGGTGTGGGTCTGTGTGTCTGTAGGTGTATGTCTGTGTGGGTCTGGGTCTCTGTGGGTGGGTCTCTGGGTGTGTCTGTGTCTGTGAGCCTCTGGGGTGTGGGTCTGTGTGCCTGTGGGTCTCTGGGGGTGTGGGTCTGTGTGTCTCTACTTAACTCCTGCTCCTCCCCACAGCCCTGATTTTACCCCTCAGCCCTTCTCCTAACCCGGCCTCCAGCTGCTTCCTTCCCACCCCCCCCACTACCGTTCCCCCCCGCGCAGACCCTGCCCCCCCCCCCCAGCGATTCGCCCCTTTTCGCCCCTGTCAATAGCAGCCACAGACTCTGCTGGCGAGGAAGGGCAGGGGGAAGGGCAGCGGCTTCAGCAGATGTTACTGAGCATGCTCAGTGCCGGTAAGTAGGGGAGCACTTTACTACACGACACCTGGCCCGTCACCTGTCACTCCCGGGCCCGTTGGGGTGGGAGTGGGGCTCAGGGCCCGAGGGGGAGCTGGTGAGAGCCGAGCGGGGGCCTGGGCCGGGCCCCCCCACCGCCCTTAGCCAGGCTGGAAGCTGGAGCGGGGCGGGGCGGTGGGTCCCGGTGCGGCCTCCGTAGTGATGGGAGACTGGGGGGGGGGTTGAACTGTCTCTGGGCAGCTGGGAAATCCCTGGAGAGAGGGAGAGAGAGAGAGAGAGAGTGTGTGTGTGTGTGTGTGTGTGTGTTGCACCTGCCCATTCCCCACTGCTGCCCCCTTCCCTGCTCCAGGGTCCTTCCAGCTCCCCCTCCCTGGACCCCTTCAAACTGCCCCCCCCCGCAGGGCTCCCTGCTGCCCGTGTGAATGTGGGGCGGGGGACACCGTCACCGTCTGTTTGTGTTGGACAGTCACATAAAATCCCTTCAAACTGCCCTCCCCTGCCCCCTCCCCTATAGCCACAGAAAATCCCCTCCGCTCTGGGGGTTTGTCTCTCCGGTTAGCAGATGTGGAGTTTGTCACCCGTTTTCCCCACAACTCTCAAAGATGGATATAAAATATCCTAACCCCCCTCTCCCCCCCACCCCCACGTTCTCTCTCGTTGTCTGTCGCTGCTTGAATCGGCCCTGAGTGTTGGGCCCTGTCTCTGTAATGATAAAACACGAACCACCGCTCAGATTTGCCCCATTTCTCCGGTTCTTCAGCGTGACGGGACATTGATTGCAAATGTCGCCTCTTTTTCTCTCTGTTCATTTATCAAATAGTGTTGGTGTCACAGAGTCCCCGGGCGAAGCTCTGGAACGAAGCCAATCAGGAGTCTGGTGAAGCCTCCTCTCCCTTGGAGCAGCCTGTCTGCAGGGCAAGAAGCTCACACGGCTTCACCTTCCTGGGTCTCTCCTTGGAGCATTCAGCATCCTCTGCTCTCCGTGCGCTTCCCACAGCGAGTCGCCCAGGCGGGGTCCTGGGGAAGCCACAGGGTCCTGCCCCCCCACTGCGCAGTCAGACGTGACTCTCAGCCAGCCAGTAACACAGAGGTTTATTCGATGACAGGAACACGGGCTAACACAGAGCTTGTAGGTACAGAGAACAGGACCCCTCGGCCGGGTCCATTTTGGGGGGCAGTGAGCCAGACCCCCACGTCTGCCCTCACTCCACGTCCCCAGCCAGCCCCAAACTGTCTCATCCTCCAGCCCCTCCTCCTCTGGGCTTTGTCTCTTTCCCGGGCCAGGAGGTTACCTGGTTCCTTTGTTCTCCAACACCTTGAGCATCCCCTCGCAGGGGGGAAGGGCCCCGGCCATTAGTTGCCAGGAGACAGAGGGTCGGCCATTTATGTGCACTAACCATTTGCTCTGCAACAGTTACACCCCCTTATTCCACTACCTAGAGACTTGAGAAATGCGAGGGGAAATCGAGGCCCCCTACAGCATTCAGAGGAAACATTAAGAACAGTCCGACTTCGTCACAGTTGGGAAATACACTCAGATTTTACCTGTGATCAACAACTGACATGTGCTGTGGAGTGTAGGTTTTTTTGGGGAGGGGTTGTTATTTTTTACTGAATTGCCTGACGTTATGTTGTGGTGGGGATTTTTTTCATACGTATCTATTCCAGAGCATCCTATACATGTAGGGCAGCCTAGGGCCTCACGCTGTCATCTCTCTGCCCAGCTCCCTGCCGAGGCAGGGCCCGGTCTGTGTGGATTATCTCTGCCCGAGGTTTGTCCTGCCTGCCAGCCCCCTTGTCAGACTGTTCCCGAGCTGACCTGCCTTAGCTCTGGGGACACCCACACGGATCTGAGTGGTGAGCAGCTCTGGAGAGAGGAGACCCCAGTGAGTGGCAGCTGGGGAAAGAGACTGAAGTGGGCAGGAGAAACCTTGACGTGCCCGAGGTCTCCCAGGCTGTCCGTGACCGAGCTAGAAATAGAGCCCAGTTCTAGGGCTGTTTTGGGCACTGAAGGTCTCTGCCACCCTGGTGTTTCAGGCGCTGGTGCAAACCCTTAGGACAGACAGTATTTACACTAGTGCGCTCTGATTGGCACTGGTGCACCATGTCCCAGTTTGAAGGCTTGCAGGGGACGGGACACTGACTTCTCCTGACCCAGGACACCCACCCCCGGCTGTGTGCAGGGACTGCAGCTGAGCTGCCCAGCCCAGACAGCCTGTGCATCCATGGACACACCACCTCTTCCTGCAGCCGAATACAGTGGGGTCTGGGGGCCTTTCCAAGCTGCGGTGACGGACTCTGGAGTTACCGGGGTCTGTTCCTGGCTCCGTCCCTGACCTGCTTGGTGACCTGGGGGAAGTCCCAGTCCCTCTGTGTTTTCCTCCTACCCATTGTCTGCTTGGATTGTGATCTCTGTGGGGCAAGGACGGTCCCTCTCTGTCTGGGCCGTGCCCAGCAGAACGCGGGTGCTGATCTCAGTCAGGGTCTCTGCCACGCGCAGCCCGATGGGGCCCTGATCTCCATGTGTCTGTGCAACGCCAGGCACAGTTTATAGACTCACAGACTTTAAGGCCAGAAGGGACCAGCATGACCATCTAGTCTGAGCTCCTGCCCATCGCAGGCCACAGAACCTCACCCACCCACTCCTGTAACAGACCCCTACCCTCCGGCTGAGCAATGAAGTCCTCAAATCCTGATGTACAGACGTCAAGTTACAACATTTTCCGCATTTCTCGGATAATCCTAGTAGCCCTTCTCTGCACCTGTTCCGTTTTGATTTCATCCTCCTCAAACATGGGAGACCAGGATGGCCCACAGTATTTCAGATGAGGTGTCATCAGTGCCTTGTAGAACAGTACTAACCCTTCCCTGTGTCTACTGGAAATACCTCGCCTCATGCATCCTAGGACTGCATTCCCCTAGTTCACGGCCGCATCACATTGGCAGCTCCTAATTATCCTGTGGTCAGCCAATACACCCAGGTCTTTCTCCTCCTCTGTCACTTCCAACTGATAAGTCCCCAACTTATTGCAGAAATTCTTGTCGTTAGTCCCTAAGTGCATAACTTTGCACCATTAATTTTCATCCCATTTCTATTACTCCAACTTTCAAGGTCATGCAGATCTTCTTGGACGCTATTCCTGTCCTCCTCCACGTTGACACTCTCTCCCAGCCTTGTGTCTCACTCCCACTTCTTGTGCCAAGGTCACTAATAACAATGTGGAATAAGATTGGTCCCAAGACTGATCTCTGTTAAACAGGGGAAAATACACACAAGTGCCTCTACCCAGTCCTGTTGGCTTCTTGTCCCAACCCCGAGCCAAGAGTTCTGGCCTCCTGGTCATCTCGGCTCCCAGTCCCACATCAGCTCTGCCCTCGCCCAGCCTAGCTCGTTTCTACTGCAGTTCATCCCCCTCGTCCAGGCAGGGGGTTGGTGCTGTAGCCCCTCAGGTACCTGCGTTAATCACTGTCTCTCCTACAGGGGCTATTTAGCTTTCAGGGAAGGATTGATCAGAGTTACTGACTCCGGGAGGTGGGGGAGAGGAGAGGCTGAGAGGGAGTTTGCTCCTCACACTCTGTAGGGCCATGTTCAACCCTGGTAGCCTCCATGTTACCTCGTCCTCCACCCTCCCCCGTGTGTGTCTGCTCATGTGTCAGAGTGTCACCTTCTGATCATAATGCCACTGGCCTCAGCAGAGCTCCCCGACAGGAGCTACGTCACGATGGGGTTATGGTAGTGAGAGTAAAATACATCGCAAGGAGGGTGTAATTATCCTCAAAGCAAGCACTACAGTCCATTAAGGGAAAGAATTAAAGTACTTTATTACTTAAAAGTACACTTGAAAGGATTGGATTTTTGTTAATAAATTGTAGTAAATGTTGATTTCACTTTACGCACACATGAAAAATTATGTATCTAGGTAAAATACAGAAATGCTTCTGGAGAAAGTAGAGTTTGGTTTATGGCTATTTACACCGTATATTTTGCATGTGACTTTGACAATTTGTGTTTGAACCCTTATAAAGATTTGGCTTGTTGAATCTCAGCATTTATTGTAATGAAATAATTCTTGTCTGACGACCTCCATAGCTTCCCAAAGGTCTGAGCATTGAATTTGTAAACATTAAAAAGGGGCTTAAAAATAAATCTCGATATCTATTGAAATGAAAAGAAAGAAATAGACAAAATGAATTTTGCCAAACCTACTGCAAACACAATCGCAATATGCCAGGGGATGGAAATTCACAGCTAAGGCACCAACCTTAATTCTGCCCCGTAGTGACACCAGGCAATCGCCACAGGGCTACGAATAAGGCATTTTAGTGTATAAAGTCCCAGATTAGATTATACCGATTTGTAAAGACACATGAGGTCTGTCCCTCAGGGTATCACCTTCACTGGGTGTTTCCTTTACTGGTAATTCCCAGAAGTTAATAGATCAATAACGATCGATCGGTGATGACGTGGCCGTTTCAGATTTCTGGGCGGTGCCTATAATTGTGCACTAGGGGCCAGGTCCTTGGGGAGACGGCGCCTTGGTTTCATTTTAACTTGTGCATGCTCGGCAGCTGCTGGAATTTGGTTGAAAGTGTTTCCATGTTTCCCTGGCCTGTTCTTACAAGTGGAGAGGGGCTGGACCTCCCTGCAGGGTCGGTCGCTGAGTCCCATAGATAGTTACAGCTCATCGGCAGCAGGGCGGGGATTGGTGGGTGTCTGGGGATTTAATAATTAACACACAAATATCATTGTTCTTAATGAATTTTCATCTTCTAATTCCCATAACCCACTAATTCTCCCTGGCTAGTCTCGGGAGGGAGCACTTAGTAACCTCCTGTGGCCAGTGTGGAACCGAAGGCACAAGGATCTTTCACAGCCCAGGGTGGGGAAGGCCCCTGTGGGGCCGGCTGCAGTCTCCTCTTGCTGCTGTGAGAGGAATGGGGTGGGCCCTCATATAGGACACACCCACACCCACGGGCAGATGGGAAATGTAGTTTCTTCCAGGGGGTTGAAACTGGTTTAGAGTCCTGAGCTCTGTCTTCCTGTGTCTCCTCCTGCCACTTCCAGGTCTCTTGGAGAGATGAGGTGGGTGAGGGAATTTACTTGAGAACCAATTAAAAATCCCTCTCTTTGATATCCTGGGACCATCATGGCTACAGCTCCTCTTTTCCCTTTGTACCCCCTCCCCCGCAGCCGAGACTGTCCCATGTGATGGGAAAATCAGGGTTCAGTCCTGTCACTGGATGGGGTCTTGCCAGCTCTGCCGGGAGTGAAAGCTTGTGTGCATTAACCACAGCAGCAGCTCTGGGACTCGGAGACGCAGGGAGAAGAGGCGAGAGAAGCAGGTTATGTTTGTGCAGGGTGTGAGTTACTCATGCAGGAATTCTGCGCCGCTACGAACGCACAGAATTCACGTCCAGCGCAGAATTTCTTTTTTTATCCATGAAGGAAATACATTCTGCCCGAGCAGTGCTGCAGTTCTGCCGTTCACCCGCCCTGTGGCACCAGGACAGGCAGCAGCCAGCTGGGTTCACCTTGGTGGGAAACGGTTGCCCTGAGCTGTACCCCAAATGGGAAGGGAGTTAGTGGGTGCAGCTGGGGAGAGTCCTGAGACACAGCTGCCCCGGGGGTGGGGACAGGGGGGTCATTCTCGACTCGCAAGAGGGCGTGGAAGGGGCGGGAGGAGCCAGTGTCCCCCAGGGAACCTGCCCAGCCCCAGGTTACCTGGTCCCAGACCATTCTGCCCCCCACCACACCCCCAACCTCTTCACCCCTCCCACTATCCAGCCCGTCTTCCCTCGCTGCTCCCCCTTCCTGCCCGACTGGCAGAGACACTCTCAGCGCCGTCCCCTTCTCTTTGCCTCTGAGCGTTGCCTTGCCCTGGGCTTTGCTGCCTGTGTGCATGGCAGGTGGGGGTGGGGAGCCGTCCCTGTCTGGGTATTGTAGCCTATGGGGCGAACCTGCTTGCTTGCAGCGATAGAGCTTTTCTTAGAGCTTAAGGACTGGATTTATTGTAATAGGTTTATAGATTTATATTCAAGTAAGTTTGGCTGCAATGCAAGAGAGCTACAGGCCAGATCCTGGATGTTAAGCTAAGGCAAAGTTAGCATATGTCTAGTAAGACCTTTTTACCCTGAAAATAAAGTTGACCTGCATCTTGTTACCTAAATAGCTAAGTACCCACCCCTGTATCTAAGAGCTGTTAGCTAGGCCAATAGACAATGGAGAATGGCAATGGGCGGGGGGAGGGATTCAATTTGTACCCACAGACTTAACAGGTACACCACAAAGAAACTTGTGTGCGGATGTACATGTCATCATTACGCACAAACCTACTGGCCTGTGGAGTAAGCGTAGCCTAACGTTTTGTGGGTGAGGAATGAAATTTGGGCAGAGGACGGATTTCCGGCACTTGTGCCCTAGAGACAACCCACCTCGCTAGAGTACTCGATTTCTACTCTATCCCTCTGCTATTCTATCTACTAAGATCACTGCTGTTAGTAGCTGTTCTTGTTCTTCTTAAACTTGAAGTTTCAAGGGAACTAGGCTAAGCTCGGTTTCCCTAAGTTTATTCTTAGTTTGTTCATTAGGTTTTGATTTTCAGTTCAAGTTAGTCAAGTAAACCCTAAGTTAGTTTTAATAGCTCTTAGGATTAATTTCCTCGAAGCCCTGCATCCCTCACTCAAGACTTGAAAAACCTGAACTGCAAGGCTGGTCCTGTGTCTCTCCCCAGCAGGTTGTCAAGGAAGGGTGTGAGTATCTTAACCAAAGCTTTGTTGCATATAATACTGTATTAGCATATGTATCTTTTGAATAGCAGTCATGCCGCTGTAACTTTGTAACTCTGGGTATTTTACCATTTACTTACTATTTCATTAAATGTATAAAAAGTCTTTACGGCTCTATCTGCCTCAGTGTGAGCTTCCTGTCACCCCCCCGAGGGTCCTTTGTAAATTCTATGGAGCCTGATTCGGGACAAGAACTTTTATCTTGTGATCAAACAGACTGGTGAGCCTACAACCCATACTATTCATATTATTAATTACATAAATTAAAATTGAATTAATACATTAAAATAACATTATTAGTACACCCTAAATCAGGCTACAGACTGACAAGGCAAAGCCAGGAGTCCCGAGGGGTGTGTGACAGGGATTCCAGGCATCCAGAGACCTCTGGAAATCTCACCTGAGACGTAAGTAAAGAGTTAAAGTTGCAGAGAGTTAGAGAGCAAGATTGTGTGTCTTGCTAACTCACTCTTAAGAACACAGGAACCTGATTTCCTGTGACTGCGGCCCCAGTATTTCCTGTTTTGTATTGTGGTTTAACTTATAGTTTTAGATTAGAGGCTTTGAGTTTAATCTTGCGAGATAAAAAGCAATATTATAAAGTAATAGGGTTAGTATTTAAAGTTGGTATTTAAAATAACACGTGTAGTTGTAACGAATGGTGCCAATAAGATATAAGCAGTAGCATCGGGCCCGATGACCCACACTAGGGTGGCGGGGGAGTTGATAAATCTATGTATTAAATTGCTGCCAAGAGGCTGCAATAACTCAGAACTTGTATCGTTCCTCAATCCCCACAGCTCTCCCAGGCTGCACCTCTTAGCCGTCTGCCTCAGTATCCCCAGCTGTTTGGCAGTTCCCGGCAGAGGGAAAAGACCTCTCGGTCAGCTGCGAGCCATCCAGGGAAGAGAGGGGAACGCACCCCACCCCTCTATCATTTACCTGGGACTTACTGAACTAGGTGTGAAACTGGTTTGGGGTATTATTTCCTGCTGTTTCTGTGTAGGGACGCCTTCAGTTACAGAGTAAAACAGCAGAGATCATTATAGTTTACTACATAAGCCAGTGAAGTGTTGGAATTCAAATGAGTTCTGTGCTACGTGTTACGGTGAGTGGAGTAAGGGCGAGAGCAGAGTCTGTTGGAGTTACCCGCAGTCTGGCTTTAGAAAACGTTGCCAGAAAAGATATTCAGAAACACGAAGGAGGTTTAGAACAGCTGAGAAATAGCTGTTGATAGAGATGATCTCTAAGCATTGTAACCCATGGGGTTTTGTGAGCAATGTATTTGATGTTGAAACAGAGCAGGTAAAAAAAAAAAGGCTAAAGTGGAGAAGGGAACAGCTGTTGAATGTCTGCTCGTAGCTTATAGTTCACTGAGAAAGAAATGGAATCAAAATGAAAGTTACTCAGAAGAGCCCAGCAAACTTTGGGAGCCAGCGTAAAATCGCTGGACGGCTATGGATCAGATCGTGGTCGGCTGTTGAAAAGAATCAAAGAGTTAAAAAACCGGGAGATGTGTTAGAGAAGAATAAAGAATCAGTTCCCATCCCTGTCGGCAGGTGGAACCGACGGAGAGAAAGAAAATCCGCAGGGCCAATGACTAGAAGGAGGGTGAGAAAATTAGCTCAGGCTGAGACGGTACCTTTAGAAGCGGAGTTGGAGATTGGGTCGGAGGAGCCACAGGGGGAGTGAAAAGAGGAAGTTCGCAGTGCAGAAGCTACCAGCCGTCTGCAGGCAGGAAAGGAAGTCCCAGGGTGGCCCTGCAGAACGCAGAGTTAAGTGTCATCACAGAGGAAGTGAGTAGTGATGGTAAGAATGAAATGAGCAGAGCAAAGGGGGAGGAAATATCCTCTTCTCTGTTAGTGTCCGCCCCTGATAGGAAAGACGGAGCCTTTAGAAACTGTAACTGTTCAGAAAAGGGAAGGAGGAGGATCCGGGGAACTACAGGCCAGTCAGCCTCACCTCAGTCCCTGGAAAAATCATGGAGCAGGTCCTCAAGGAATCAATTCTGAAGCACTTGGAGGAGAGGAAGGTGATCAGGAACAGTCAGCATGGATTCACCAAGGGCAAGTCATGTCTGACCCACCTGATTGCCTTCTATGAGGAGGTAACTGGCTCTGTGGATGAGGGGAAAGCAGTGGACGTGTTATTCCTGGACTTTAGCAAAGCTTTTGCTACGGTCTCGCACAGTATTCTTGCCAGCAAGTTAAAGCAGTATGGGCTGGATGAATGGACTATAAGGTGGAGAGAAAGCTGGCTAGATCGTCAGGCTCAACGGGTAGTGATCAATGGCTCCATGTCTAGTTGGCAGCCGGTTTCAAGTGGAGTGCCCCAAGGGTTGGTCCTGGGGCTGGTTTTGTTCAATATTGTAAACGGGCGGTACTCACCCCTGCCGCGCCTCCTGCTGGTTGGTCACAGATTGTCCCGCAGTTCTGCTCTGGAGCGCCCTCGGCAGGTTGGTGACCCGCCTGTTCTCTGGCCCCGGCGTCCCTCCCTGGACCCGGTGCCCCCTTTCTATAACTGGGTCTCCCCCTCCCAGGGGAACCCCCACGCTACTATCCCCACTTTGCCTCAGTAGTGGCCACTGACAGTCATGGTCTAGCCCCACACCCTGGGGCAGACTGCAGTATCAGCCCACTCATCACAGGCAATAGGGGGTTTGGACCTGCTGCTTTGTCCTACCCCTGGGCTGCCCTCTGCAACCCCCAGTACCTTTGGCCCTTTGCTAGGCCGCAGCCTGGGGCTTTCCTGGCTGGAGCTTCCCTAGCTCCTCAGCCTGTTCCCAGCCCTGCTTCCCTCAGGTATCTAGCCTCAGCGTCTAAGCAGCCAGGCCCATCCCTCTCTAGAGCTAGAGAGAGACTCTCTTTGCTCTGGCTTCCCTGCCTCTTATAAGGCCCTGTTCCTCAGTTTGGGGCATGGCCCCCAGCTGCAGCCACTTTCCCCATTAGCCCAGCCTCCAGCCGCAGCTCTCAAGCGCTGCCAGGCTGCTTTTTCAAAGCCCTCAGGGCCGGAGCAGGGTCCACCCTGCTACACACCCTCCCCCTCAAGAACCCCTCCAGCGGGGCAGGCGGGCATTCTACCGGCCCAGGCTTCTTCTTAGTTGGACCCGCAGGGAGTCTCTTTCTTTCCGCAGGCCCTCCATTTCTCGGAGTAGCCTGTCGACTTCTCTCTGGTTCTGGGTCCCCACGGTAGACCTCCCCAGTCCTCTGTGGGTTTCCCCTCGCGTTTGGGTCCCTACGTCGGCCCTCCTGGCCGTTGTCTGGGTCCCCCACTCAAGGCGAGGCCTTACCGGCACGTCCCCCCTTTTCCCCAGGGGGCCTTGTCGCTTGATAGGGGGCGTAGTATGGGCGAGGAAGCATGCTCGCTGCCTCCCCCCTGCCTCAGCCCCCGTTTTGTGGGCTTTGGGAGCTTTATGAGGGCACAGTCTCTTCAAGTGTCCCCGCTCCCCACATGCCCAACAAGTTCGGAGGCCCCCTGTTAACTTCACAGGGGGCACTCAAGTCCCATCTACGTGAGTCCTCTCCACCCCAACCCGGTAGGGACACTCCCTTTTCAAGTGTCCTCGTTGCCCACAGGCAAAACAGTCTTTAGGCCTTGGCACTGGCCTCCAGCCCAAGGTGCCCGTGGTCCATTGAGGTCTGTATGCTCTGGGCCCTTCCTGAGCAGGCAGTCCCAGAGTGCCCGGCCCCAGATTCGGGGCCTGGGCGGCCGGTCCTAGAGGGGCCTCAGCCTCGAGGAAGTCCTCCATAAGGCTAACGGCCGTTTTCAGCGTCCGCGGCCGGTGCCGCAATACCCACGCCCTCGCGGAGGCCGGGAGGATGTGCACGAACTGCTCGAGCACAAGCTGGTCGATGATGTCCGCCGAGGTTTTATGTTCGGGCTGTAGCCATCGGCCCGCTGTATCGCTTAATTCCTGGGCCACCACCCGGGGCCGGACGCCCGGAGGGTAAAGCTTCCCCCGAAACCGTCGTCGACAGGCCTCTGGGGTGACCTCAAAGCTGTCCAAGATGGCCGCCTTCAGCCAAGCGTAAACCCGGGCCTCATCGTCGGGGAGGTCTCGGTAGGCCCTCTGAGCCGGCCCCGTCAAATAGGGGGCGAGGATGGTTGCCCACTGGTCCGGTGGCCACCCCGCTACTGCCGCCACCCGTTCGAAGGTCACGAGGTAAGCCTCCGGGTCATCCTCGGGCCCCATCTTGGCCAGGCGTACTGGTGGCGCAGGGGGGGCGGGTGAAGCAGCCCCCCCCGGTGCGATGCCACCGGGCCTCGGCCACAGGGTGACGAGTTGCGGGAGCCATTCGGACTGTTGTTCCCGATACTGGGCCTCCATGGTCTGCAGCCACTGCTGCTGGAGGACCCCCAGCTGGTCCATGAGCTGCTCCTGCTGCTGCCGCTGGCTCTCGGCCAGGAGTTTAACAAGAGTCTCTGTCTCCATGCCTATCTAGGCCATTGTCCTCTGGGCAACTGTCCCCCAGTTCTTGCCCTGGCCCTTTGTATCAGGGGCGGTTCTAAAAGTCCCTGGTCAGGTGCCACTGTAAACAGGCGGTACTCACCCCCGCGGCGCCTCCTGCTGGTTGGTCACAGATTGTCCCGCAGTTCTGCTCTGGAGCGCCCTCGGCAGGTTGGTGAGCCGCCTGTTCGCAGGCCCCGTGTCCCTCCCTGGACCCGGTGCCCCCTTTCTATAACTGGGTCTCCCCCTCCCAGGGGAACCCCCACGCTACTATCCCCACTTTGCCTCAGTAGTGGCCACTGACAGTCATGGTCTAGCCCCACACCCTGGGGCAGACTGCAGTATCAGCCCACTCATCACAGGCAATAGGGGGTTTGGACCTGCTGCTTTGTCCTACCCCTGGGCTGCCCTCTGCAACCCCCAGAACCTGTGGCCCTTTGCTAGGCCGCAGCCTGGGGCTTTCCAGGCTGGAGCTTCCCTAGCTCCTCAGCCTGTTCCCAGCCCTGCTTCCCTCAGGTATCTAGTCTCAGCCTCTAAGCAGCCAGGCCCATCCCTCTCTAGAGCCAGAGAGAGACTGTCTGTGCTCTGGCTTCCCTGCCTCTTATAAGGCCCTGTTCCTCAGTTTGGGGCATGGCCCCCAGCTGCAGCCACTTTCCCCATTAGCCCAGCCTCCAGCCGCAGCTCTCAAGCGCTGCCAGGCTGCTTTTTCAAAGCCCTCAGGGCCGGAGCAGGGTCCACCCTGCTACAAATATCTTCATTAATGATCTGTAGGATGGTGTGGACTGCACCCTCAGCAAGTTTGCAGATGACACTAAACTGGGAGGAGTGGTAGATACGCTGGAGGGTAGGGGTAGGATACAGAGGGACCTAGACAAATTAGAGGACTGGGCCAAAAGAAAACTGATGAGGTTCAACAAGGACAAATGCCGAGTTCTGCACGTAGGACGGAAGAATCCCATTCACTGCTACAGACTAGGGACCGAATGGCTGGGCAGCAGTTCTGCAGAAAAGGACCTAGGGGTTACAGTGGACGAGAAGCTGGATATGAGTCAGCAGTGTGCCCTTGTTGCCAAGGAGGCTAATGGCATTTTGGGTTGTATAAGTAGGGACATTGCCAGCAGATCGAGGGATGTGATCATTCCCCTCTATTCAGCACTGGTGAGGCCTCATCTGGAGACTGGGTTTAGTTTTGGGCCCCACACTACAAGAAAGATGTGGAAAAATTGGAGAGAGTCCAGTGGAGGGCAACAAAAATGCTTAGTGGGTTGGAGCACATGACTTATGAGGAGAGACTGAGGGAACTGGGATTGTTTAGTCTGCAGAAGAGAAGAATGAGGGGGGATTTGATAGCAGCTTTCAACTACCTGAAGGCAGGTTCCAAAGAGGATGGATCTAGACTGTTCTCAGTGGTGGCAGATGACAGAACAAGGAGTGATGGTCTCAAGTTGCAGTGGGGGAGGTTTAGGTTGGATATTAGGAAAAACTTTTTCCCTAGGAGGGTGGTGAAGCACTGGAATGGTTTCCCTAGGGAGGTGGTGGAATCTCCTTCCTTAGAGGTTTTTAAGGTCAGACTTGACAAAGCCCTGGCTGGGATGATTTAGTTGGGTTTGGTCCTGCTTTGAGCAGGGGGTTGGACTAGATACCTCCTGAGGTCCCTTCCAACCCTGAGATTCTATGATTCTAAGAAGATCTGCATGACCTTGAAACATGACCGTGAATGTATGGCAGTCACTAGAGTTGTAAAAGGAGGAGATAAATCAGCCCAGAGACAATATCCTTACTCAAAACAATCAAAAACATATAGAAAAAACGATTCAGTGTTACTAACACAGGGAGGACTACGTAGATGTACTTCCACTGCCAATTCCCCTGTTTGGCCTGTAAAAAACCAAAATGGTTCTTGGCGTCTCACAATAATTATAGACGCCTAAGTCAGGTCACACCCACTTGTGCCCCTACAGTGGCCAAGATGCCAAATTTAATCCAGTCCTTTAATCCAGAGGCTGAGTGGTTTACTGTCCTTGACAGCAGTACCAGCTTTTGGACATAATCAGTGGCCCACATTTCACAGGACCGTTTTGCGTTTAGTTTCCAGGAGCTCAGTATTCCTGGACACGTTTACCCCAGGGGTATAAAAATTCCCCAGCTTTATTCCATGTGCTAATAAGGCCGGTACTGTCGCAATTTTCCAAACCAACTGTTCTATTTCAAGATGTAGCTAACCTGCGTTTAACAACACAGACCAAAAAGGAGCATCTAGAAAGGCTCCGACAGATCCTAAAGGAAGCAGGGCTGCAGTGCGATCCGGCCAAGGCACAGCTAATGGCCCCGGCCCAACAGAACGTAGATACAATCCAAACGTTGCCTTTACCACAGGACCCTTGAAAATCCTTTTTGGGGTTTAACTGGGTACCACGGAAATTTCATTCCCAATTTGGCTTCCATTGCAGGTCCCTTGTACCAGCTATTAAAAAAAGGTGTCTCATGGAAATGGACCGAGCAACACACGTGTTATGCTTATAAGAAGCTCACGAGATCTTTTAGAGGAGAAGGCAAACGCTGCATTTATTGCGAATACAGCAATTAGCCTATGCTTTTCAGTCGCAGAGGAGCCGGGCTCTGTCAGTCGCGATCCAGTGCTCCTGGTGTAGTGGCAAGACCAACCCAAAGTCCCCTGGCAAAGCACCCTGTTCTTATAGTCTTTTTTCTCTGTTGAAGTCTATGGATTTTGCTGTGTCAGTTTGTGACCGGTTACTCCTTAATGGGTGTGATCTTTTGATGTTAACATTCCAAAACACCTCCGAGAGGGTCATCCTGTCCTGGATTGATTTTATCAATTGTCTTCAGGGGTGTCAGCCTCCACCTCAGGGTCGTCAATCTGCCCTTCCGCAATCATGGGTGCACGTTGATGGTTCTCTGGTGTCGAGAAGTCTCCTTAAGTATCTTCACTCTTCCTTTTTTGACCATCTGGTTAACAATGGCCTTCACACCTTACCTTTTCCAGGTGCATGCATTCCTCATTCACACAAACTGTCTTTTACAGAGACTTTCAAGGGTACACAAACAGCAGTATTTTATATTGAGCAAAAGACATTGTAAATTAAGCCTTGCTAAAACTTATAACTAAACCGATTCATATTGGGGCCCAGGCCATCAACGTTTCTCTAATCTATTTATCATAGATACACTACAAAATCCTGTCTCTTCCTAACTAAACCTTACAACAAAAACTAACAGAACCTAATTTGTAATGCGTATGGAAACAGGATCCCATAGTCCCAGAGGGTCAGTGCTTTCCGCTGTTCGCAAAGGGGGCTGGCAGAATGAAATCAAAACAGACATTAATTCTTCTAGTACAATTATAAAATCCTGCTCTTACATATCCCCCTTTTGACCCTTCAAGAACAATTCTTGACTTAGCAATTTGAATCATTTCTCCATTTGTAGACGTTATGTGGAGAACTTGCTTTCCTACACCTTTTTGAATTTTCTGCAAAAACTGCGTTACTTTGGCTCCTAAAAGCAGATGATCAGCTAACTCTTGCCAATGCAGACCGAGAGAGATGGAGAAATTTACTAAGGGGGCAATTATAATTCTTTGGGTTTTCTCTAGCTGAGGAAGGTGATGTGTGATTATTAGTGTATAAAATGCTTGCATTGCATCTACACTCATCCACTGGTGGCTGGCTAATGCTGTCATCCTTCCAAAAGATTGTTTCCCAGGACATGACACGTACGCATTGTCCATTATATACAACATGGGTTATATTTTTTAGTTCATCCCGGATACATCTATCCCTACTGCATGGTTCTGTGGTGGCAGGCAGGGAGAGACAGACCCATTTGCGAGGGTCCCACTCTGGACACTGTCGTGTGTTCAAAATCTCATCTCATTCCCGGCCCACTGACCCATAATGCGAGGTAGGTAACCAGAAAGAGCCCATGGCCAATTTTGGTAGTGGACTGACTTTCCATAGCTCTGCCTCCACAAATAGTTGATAGCAATATTGACAATAATTTCTCCTAGTAACAATTCCGGCTTAACCCTGCTGGAGACACACTGTATCCATTCCTGCTCATAAGTATCAAACAATGATCTTTTCCTTTGCTTTAGCGAGTGTATCAAAACCGTAGTGTTTCCTGATACAGATGCTCCCCGGGTTACACATACCTGACTTACGCAAATCCACACTTAAGGAAAAAGTTCCGTAAGTTCCATAAGCTAGAAAGTTTTTTGGTTTTTTTGCGTAATGGTCAGGTTCCTGACTTACACAAAATTTGAGTGACGCAAGGCGTTCCAGCACGGAACGATTGCGTAAGTCGGGGAGCATCCGTATTACCCAAAACATTTTGTGTTTCAAAGTGGACAAAGTCAGTATCTTCATTTCAGTATGTCCTACAGCTATAGCAGTATGGTTTTTCACTTCCATTTGTTTCTGTGGAATGGACAAAAACCCGTCTGAATTCTCATGCCTTGCCCTTCTCGCCCTGGCAGGCTACAGAATAACATCCAGGTTTCGCTCCAGATCATCCCCTCCTCCCAGGGGGAAGGAAATGGATGCAATGGAGCTGGCTCAGGTAAGGGATTATCAGGGATCTGGTGGTGGGTTCTGCTTGGAGGGAGAGGAGCAGTAAATGCATAGGAGGGTGGGAGCTGCTCCAGGTGGTGGGAGGGGGACTGGATGTGACAAACCTGCTGAGACTTGTGTAGTTTAGGGTGTGATGGGTTGTCACCCCCGGGGTGCACTGTGGGGGGCTTCTGGGAACCGCTGTGCCCTCGAACCCTGAAGCTGGGCTGGCCCTTCTCACGCTGCTTTGCTGGAGATTCAGCCAGCCTCTCCAGGCCCTGTTATCACCCAACACGACAGCAGGTGACGCCATGCACCCAGCTAAGATACCTGAGTACTTTACTCCCCTGACCTGGTTCCACCAGATGAAAGGAGCCAACGCCAAGCTCCTGAGGTGGAGCCTGCTCCTGCAGGACTATGACATGGACGTGGTCCACGTGAAGGGAAGTGCCAACCTGATAGCGGACGCGCTGTCCCGGAGAGGGGGCCCTGAACTTCCCCGGGTCACTGGGCAGAGTGACCCCGCTCAGTTCAGTCTCCGAGGGGGGAGCGGTGTGGTGGAGCAGGGGCTGTCTGTGTCAGAGATAGGTGAGAGACAGGTATTCAGCCTGTAACATGAGCTAGGCAGGGGGGAGGGGAGGTCGACACCTCTGCCCCGGGAAGCTAGACAAAGGAAAGGAGCTGAGTGGAGAGGGTTGGGTCAGTCTTTGGTTTGGGAGCTGGGTGGTGGGATTTCAGGGGAACCTATGCTGGAATCCAGACACCCTGAACCCCCAGAAAAGCCAGAGTAAGGGGTCCTGGCGCTGAACTCGAGCCCTCCTGTATCCTGTGTTCCTGTTGTCCAATAAACCTCCTGTTTTACTGGCTGGCTGAGAGTCACTGTGAGTCCCAGGAAGAGGGGTGCAGGGCCTATCCTACCACTATGCTGAATGTGGGGTGTAGTGACAGATGGGGCCTAATTTCAAGTCACAGGAGTTGGGAATATAACTTCCCCTCTTTGTGGAACAGGAAATAACCCCCCAGCCAGGGCTGGGAAAACTTCCCAGGCTCCCAGTGCTGGAGCTGGAATCTACTGACACTTCATTAGTTACCCCCACCCCCAATCTTTGTGGCAACTGCAAACTTTATCACTGATGATTTTATATCCTCTTCCAGGTCATTGATAAGAATGTTAAATAACACAGAGCCAAGAACCAATCCTTGTGCGAAGCCCCTAGAAAGAAATCCACTCGACCATGGTTCTCCATTTACAATCCCAGTTTTTAATCTATTTAATATATACCCTGTGTATTTTGTATCTTGCTAGTTTTCTAGTCAAAATATTCTGCTGAACCAAGTCATATGCCTTATCGAAGTCTAGGTATGTTACATCAATACTATTAGTTGCAACCAAACTTTTGATCTCACCCAGTAAGGATATCCAGTTAGTTTGACAGAATCTGTTGTGTCTAAACCTTTGTTAATGGGCACTAATTATATTACCCTCCTTAAAATCTTTATTAATGAAATCCAGTATTGGCTGCTGCACTCATGTAATTAGCTGGGTCACCTCTTTTACACCTTTTAAATATTGGCACACCATTAGCTTTATTCTTGTCTTATGGAATTTCCCCAGCGTTCCAAGTCCTAATTAAAATCAGCATTAACAGTCCACCACGCTTCTCCACCGGGTCTTTGTTATCTGGACCCGCGGATTTAAACACGTCTAACTGTAATACCTGCTGTTTAATGTCCTCATGAGTTGTTGTTGGAATGGAAAGTGTGTCGTCGTCAACACCTTATGATATGAGTTACTTCATCTGTTTTTCTCCAAATCCAGGAGAGAGACATTTATTGAACACATTTACCTCTTCTCCTTTATTTTTGATAATTCTGCCATTTCCATCTAGTAATTTACCACTACCATTGTTAGGATTAATTTTGTACTTAATATACTTTTAAAAACTTCCCTCTTATTTTCATTGATTGATCATTGATTTCTGATAGCTTTAGGGTGACCAGATGTCCCGATAAAATCGGGACTGTCCCGATATTTAACCCTTTGTCCCGCGTCCCGATTGATGTATGATCGGGACACCAATTGTCCCAATAATCAGATAAGGAGGCGGCGAGTTCCCCAGTCCTTGCCTCCTTCTCCCTCCCCCAGCAGGCCGCGTCCCCGCTCCTCCCCCTCCCTCCCAGTACTTCCCGCTGCCTAACAGCTGTTTGGCGTGGGTTGGACTTTCCGGGAGGGAGTGGGAGGAGCAGGGATGCAGCACGCTCGGGGGAGGAGGCGGAGAGGAGGCAGGGCAGGGGTGGGGACTCGGGGGGAGGGGGTGGAATGAGGGGGGGTGAGAGTCGTGCTGGGGCAGGTGAGCACCCACCCGGCAGATGGGAAGTGGGCACCATAGGTGAGTGGCGGGGTGAAAAGGAGAGTGGCGGGCGGGGGGGTGATGAGGAGAGGGGTGGGTGGGGACTCAGGAGGGACGCAGCAAGCCAGCAGCAGGCTGGGGGATGAGGAAAGGCACAGTGGGGCGGGGGGAGGACTGAACGGGGGAGCGGAGCCTGGGGCAGAGTGGGGGGGAGCCTGGGAGGAGTGGGGGTTGGACTATTGGCGGGGCTGACAGCACCCCAATGTGTCGCGATATTGCAGGCTTGTGATCTGGTCACCCTAGATACCTTCCCTTACCAATTTTCTACAATTCTGACCTTCTAACTTCTAGTCTTTACTATTGACTTCCCCTTTCTTCCATATATTTTATTTGGAGAGTGTTGGGATTCCTACCAGGGAGCCACCAGCAGGGTCCAGAGACAGCCCCATCTCCTGTATCAAGCTCTGGCTAGTGGGTATGTGATAGATGTGACAACCCTGCCTCCGTCTGTCAGCTGGGAGACACAAAGATTCTCTCTTTCTACCCTCTGATGCCTCCTGGCTGCTCTAAGCGAAGTGGGGTGGGACTCTGTTAACATGGGCCTCCCGGAGCCTCCATTTACCTGGTGCTGCTGTTCCGTGAAGAGTGGGGCTGTGAGTGGCGCAGAAGGTCCTGAGTGTTGGACTCTTGCTCTTTCAGGGGCCGGTGACCTTCGAGGAGGTGGCTGTGTACTTCACCAGGGGAGAGGGGGCTCTGCTGGACCCCGCTCAGAGAGCCCTCTACAGGGATGTCATGCAGGAGAACTACGAGAATGTGACCTCGCTGGGTAAGGAGTCCTGTCCCCTGGGTTATTAGAAGCTGTGGGGTCTCTGAAGAATCTGAGCAGTAATAACTTTATACTTTTATTCATCATCCAAGTTTTGACAAGTTTCCTTGCCCCCCTTTTTTTGCCTCATCTTCCATCCACTAGTATAATTTTTGGACATGTGCCTTTTTGGTGCCATCAGTCATTTAAAAATTGCATTGAATGTATCCTTATTGGCTACATTAATAACTACATTAATCACTGTAGCTTTCATGCCTTTTCCTCATTGTAAGAGGAAAATATACTGCCTGTAGAATTCTAAATTGAGTAAATAGGCGTGTGACTCATGCCTGGCTTGTGTGACAGTCAGATGAGCTCCTCTTTCGATAGGAGAGCGAATAATGTTCCCATTCAGGACCCCACGGGTGAAGGGAGAACAGAGCCGTGGGAGGGGAGGAGAAGGGGGGAGTAGGTAATTCTGGGGTGCCAGGACATGGGGAGGGTGTGTGCAGGGTTAGAGCTAAGAAGCAGCAGGGAGGGAGGTGGTTGTGAGAGATGAGGAGTGAACACAAGAAGCTCCCAAGGTGCCAGGAGGTGGTGCCGGCTGAGAGTAATGGGAAGAAGGGGAGGGGAGTGTGGGGGAAGGGCACCCGGGAAGTGGGCTGGGTGGGTCAGTGGGAGGGAGGAGAGGTTTGGGGATCTAGAGCTGTGGGGGATCCCAGACCTTTAACCCCGAATCCCTACCCAAGCCTTGTTGCTTTAGAACCTACACTCCAGTTTTATTTCTGTTCAGTTTAACTTCTTTATACATTCCCCCAGCCCCCAAATATTATTATTTTAACTCTTGACCTCCCTCTCCCACTCATTACCCCCCTCCCCGTATAATCTCCCCATCTCTGTGCACAGCGACCCCGGCCACCGACCCTGAGTCCTTGCTGCATCCTCCCTCCCAGAGCAGGGCCCCTTCCCAGGCACAAATGGGCACTTTGTTGATGATGCCACAGGCTGGTGGTGTAGCCTGGACAGTGTTTACACCGATAAGATGACGTGTTGGGGTGCAGCTCGCCCTTGTACATGGCTACTCACCGTTAATGGAGGAGATGAAATTGGGTGAAACACACAGACACTTGATTTATAGTTGAAATCATAGGCAAGGCTCAATACACGTAACGATTACAGTCAGAGAAGTATAGTAAAGGGGGGCTTGCACTGTGCGGACTTACAAGCTATGGACACCATTGGAAACAAAGATCGAGGCACAAGGGAGCCCATCAGACGGGAGGCCCTGCTTCAGTTTACACTGTCTCGGGGACCTGACAAAATGAAAAACTGGTCACTAGGAGACGTATTTTCTCCGCTTCCTTATGGAAATAGGATGGCGATATACCACATCTGCTCCTTTGCTCTGATTACAGTAATGTCAATAGCTGCCCCAAACCATACCTGGCCTTTGGGAAATCCCTAATTGAGCATCAAGCCTCAATACTCATGATTTGCATCACTGATTTATTAATAATTCTAATATATGAATGCATCCAACTTCTGAGATACTTCATAGCAACCTAATTGCTAGAGCCCACCCCAGACTTCCTTCTTTCAGAATCCTGTGGCGTATTCCACCCGCTTGTGGTTCCTCGTTAATCTCTCAAAATGAGGGTGCGAAATATCTGACCTGGGATTGTCTCTTTAGGCCTATTCAGGTAAATCCCACACCTCCCACAAAGGCTCCACCTAATACAACACCACTGGCCATCACATACAGCCCCTCTCCAGTGCATTATCAACGATCTACAAGCTATCCTGGAAAATGATCCCTCACTCTCACAGAGCTTGGCAGGCAGGCCAGGTCCTCGCTTGCAGACAACCCCCGAACCTGAAGCAAATACTCACCAGCAACTACACACCACACCACAGAAACACCAACCCAGGAACCAGTCCCTGTAGCAAACCTCGTTGCCTACTCTGTCCCCAGATCTACTCTAGTGACACCATCAGAGACCCAACCACATCAGCCACACCATCAAGGGCTCATTCACCTGCACGTCTACTAATGTGATATATGCCATCATGTGCCAGCAGTGCCCCTCTGCCATGTACATTGCCCAAACCGGACAGTCTCTAGGTAAAAGAATAAATGGACACAAATTGGACATCAGGATTGGTAACATACAAAAGCCAGTAGGTGAACACTTCAATCTCCCGGGTCATTCTATAACAGATTTCAAAGTCACTATTCTTGAACAAAAAACCTTCAGAAACAGCCTTTGAAGAGAAACAGCAGAACTAAAATTCATTTTCAAATTTAACACCATTAATCTGGATTTGAATAGGAACTGGGAGTGGCTGGCTCATTACAGAAGCAGCTTCGCCTCTCTTGGAATTGACACCTCCTCATCTATTATTGGGAGTGGGCTACATCCACCCTGATTGAATTGGCCCTGTCAACACTGGTTCTCCACTTGTGAGGTAACTCCCTCCTCCTCATGTGTCAGTATATAATGCCTGCATCTGTAACTTTCACTCCATGCACCTGAAGAAGTGAGGTTGTTTTACCCACGAAAGCTTATACCCAAATAAATCTGTTAGTCTTTAAGGTGCCACCAGACTCCTTGTTGTTTTTGTGGATACAGACTAACACGGCTACCCCATGATACTTGACAATTTTAACATATCGTAACATAATTCTCTAACCAATTATATCCCACTACGTAATGTACTTGTTGTACTCAAAGTACTATACAGGATCTTTTCAGGGGGATTAAGGCAAAATGCCACATTTATTAGTAATACAGGTATCAGTTAATACTCTATGATATGCATATGAGATATCTCACAGTCATGCATTCACACACACACACACACACACACACACACTCACACTCCGTCTTGCTGTTGTTACCAACTAGTTGCTCCCCTTAACTGCACTGGCCAGGTGAGTTAGATGGGGGAGGGGTGGAGCCGGGCTTCTGCCGATCCGGATCGATGCTCCGATGGTGACAAGACGAGATCCTTCTGCAAGATACCTCACATTTATAGCAGCTTCCCTCTTATGCAAATCTAGACCAGATTCAAAATCTGGGTCTGTGTCCGTTGGTCTTTGTGCTGCTTTTCTCTGGGTGTTGTCCCAATGGTGCTCACAGAGGGTGTTTTCTAAAGAAGGTGCTGGCTTCTAATCCCTGAGGCCGTCAATATGTCTGCGCTTCTTTGTTGGGCCCAGTTGACAAGTTGTGTTGTTCTTTGCTCTGGCTCCCATTCCCTCTGCAACTGTTGTCGCTGTCTGGAGGTGGGGGTCTTCCAAGCCTCACTCATTCACACCTCATTCAGTCAATAGGGCAATTGGGTACAGAGTGGGGGGGGGGGGGGGAGATCTTATTCTACTTCTAGCCAAAAGGCACATGTTTCTTTTACTTTAACTATACTATCCTTAGGGGCTATAGCATTTGATACAAAGTTTCCTACCAATTTTCTATACAGGGATCTAATACAAAGTTGTATGAAAATAGAGAGGCCCAATGCCAAGTCATATGAAATACAAAATAACATCATGCAAGATGCCATGTCATAAAGATACTTAAGACAGAAAGATACTTAATACAAAATAACACAATGCAACGTCATAAAGATTTCTAGAGATAGTTAATACAGAGATTTCTCTACACCTGGATGCCACCAGATTTCTTGATGTTTTTGTGGATACAGACTGACACGGCTACCCCTGATACTTGACAATTCTAACATATCCTAACATAATTCTCTAACCAATTATATCCCACTACGTAATTTACTCACACCTAGCAACATGAATTTTACAGCAGATAGAAACAATTAGAGAACCAGACTGATTAACAAGGTAAAAGTGGTGACCATAAAGATAAAACAATACAGAAAGGAGGGTTTCACAGCCACAACCATTGATAAGGGATTTATTGCCAGAGAGGATGATTTATAATAATAATACTAACTCTTCTGCCACTTGGAGCCAAGGAAGCTGGCCTTGGTATTCTACAACTTAAAAATGAGCAGGGATTACAACCATGGAATATTCTTTGTGATGAGTATCCCACAAATTCCACTGACCTCCCTTGTTTTCTTTGCCTGGAGTAGGGTTTCCAATTTCCAAACCTGATGTGATCTTGCAGCTGGAACGAGGGGAAGAGCCATGGGTCCCGGACTTCCAGGGCTCTGAGAAAGAAGTGCTCCTGAGAGCTGCCTGCAAAGGTGAGGAATTGGTTAAACCAACTCAACAACTGTTTAGGAATGCAGGAAACATTTGGGATGCCCTACAAAGACCCTGTGAGCTCTCCAAGCTTAGGATTGTTCCCTGCAGATGTGGAATCATTATGGCAGATGTCACGCATGGCTTCCCTCCTACCCTGACTGACAACTGGCAGCAGGTCCCTCCCCAGTCTCGCTTTCCCTTGAGTGTTCTGGTGAGATGTAGACCAAAACTGATCCCTTCCTCTCTCCTCTGGGGAAGGGTTTGGGGAAAATCAGCACCTGATAGGTTTGATCTCTCCCACACATATTGTGGTTTGTTCATCCCTTTTTCCATTCCTCTCTCTGAGATTTCCTTTCTTTCCAGCACAGGGAGTGACCTGTGTCTGGATTCTCTCTGTCTCCCATCAGGTGATGCGATGGTGAGTGAGAATGAGAAGGAGAAACCCCAGGAGGAAGACGCTGAGCAAGTAGAACCACATGGAACGTTATCAGGAAGATCCAAAGGGAATGTTTCCAGGAGTTGTGCACTCCGAGAAAAAGCCAAAGCCTGTGAGACGCAGCAGATGCCAGATGAAAACTTCAGTAGCCACCCAGACCTTATAACCTGCGACAGAATCCGCTTCGAAGGGAGACGCTACACATGCCATGAGTGTGGGAAAAGCTTCAGTTGCAGCTCACATCTTATCATGCATCAGAGAACCCACACAGGAGAGAAGCCCTACACATGCTCTGAGTGCGGGAAAAGCTTTAATCGGAGCTCTACCCTGAGCGTACATGGGAGAATCCACACGGGTGAGAAACCTTATGGATGCGCTGAGTGCGGGAAAAGCTTTAGTCAGCATTCACAGCTTATCTCACATCAGAGAATCCACACAGGAGAGAAGCCCTACACGTGCTCTGAGTGCGGGAAAAGCTTTAATCACAGCTCTGCCCTGAGCAAACATCGGAGAATCCACACGGGTGAGAAACCTTATGGATGCGCTGAGTGCGGGAAAAGCTTTAGTCACCGTTCAGACCTTATCTCACATCAGAGACGCCACACAGGAGAGACGCCCTACACGTGCGCTGAGTGCGGGAAAAGCTTTAGTCAGCGTTCAAACCTTATCAGACATCAGAGACTCCACACTGGGGAGAAGCCCTACACGTGCTCTGAGTGCGGGAAAAGCTTTAATCACAGCTCTACTCTGAGGACACATTGCAGAATCCATACGGGTGAGAAACCTTATGGATGTTCTGAGTGCGGGAAAAGCTTCAATCAGAGCTCAGAGCTTCTCGTACATCGTAGAATCCACACAGGAGAGACGCCCTACACATGCTCTGAGTGCGGGGAAAGCTTCAAAAGGAGCTCACACCTTATTAGACATGGCAAAATCCACTTTGTAGAACTGTTAAAAATGCCTTGATTAGGGCTGGGAAAAGATTTAAAAAAAATCACATTTGCTAATTCTCACATAGTGATCTGTGCACCATCTTCACTGTGGTCTCTCAGCTCCACCAGATGAGTTGCCTGCTTCTGCCTTTTGCAGCTCACCTTCTTTGGGGTCAGTCCTGTGATCTTTTCTATCAACTGTTTTCCTTTTGAGTCATAGGAGTGTGTGTCCCTCCAGCCAGGAATGTTCATCAGCTCCAGGTGGGGGAGAGGTTTGATTCCCAACAAGCTACACTGAGGCAAAATTACCTGTGCCTGACATCGACTAGGGCTGCACATGGCGTTGGCTGCTCAAGTTAGTGATCTTGGGGTAAAAAGACAATTATAGTTGTAGAGCAGATGCCGCCCAGGTGCAGGGGTTGGCATTAGCTTTCCCCGTGACCTGACCTAAACAAACCCTGAGCATCACGGTTATACTGTTCCCCCATTTCAAAGCAATTGTTAGTTATCAAGTTCCCCCTTTGGGAACAAATTGTTTCAGTCCCAGTTGCTCTGCTGTTGCTTCAGGTTGTGCTGCAGAGCAGATATTGTTACTACCATTTTCATCACTTAAAATATACTGAACTATAACGAAGAGCAGGAACAGGGCAGGGATAGGGAAAATGTCATGTCACCCTCTGTAACAGCAGAGGAAGATAGGGTAAATCAGAGGGATTCCCTTATTCCCCATCACCTTCCCAATCCCCCTGTTGTTCAGTTGGTTAGGTCAATATTTTTTCTAAAGGGCTGGGAAGAGGATTCGCTAGTAAATGACTTGGAACTAAGCAAAATACCCAGGCATTGGGCTCCCAAAGCAGTTGTGGCCCAGGCCCTGCAGGAGGTCGCCCCTGAAGATATCTCCTTCCTAATCAGCTGCATGTTGCCTATTATTTGGGAAATGCCATCCCTACCTACCCAGACGGAGGGGGACCTGGTTAAACTGCTGGTACTGGAGCAGCTGTACCCCTTCAGCTCCCCCCAAGGAGATGCTGCAAATGTGTAGAAAATGAAATCCCTGTTGAATGTGATATAGCTGCAGAAAGATAACTATTTTTAATAGAGACCTGACATTTGGTGTCTTACAGGGATTCTAAGCGGCACCTGAATTTATTCCCTAATTTAAATCTGTGGCACTAGATTAAAGACATAAAAGGGCATAGTTGAGGGAGTTGTACCTCACTATCGCTACTGATCTGTTGTGCAGTTGCTGAAGAATTCTACGCCAGAGAAGTGTCAAATTACTCCAAGTAACATCAAAGGTGTGACAAGAACTCAGGTAGGAGTTGCAGGTAGTGGTGGTTGATTTTCACTCCAGAGATGGGAGCTGCGGTGACCTGTGTCCAAGGTAAACTATCTTTAGAACCTGCTCCCTAGTTAAGTGGCATTGGTCACACTCCTGAAGGATGCCATGATTAAATTGGGCACAACTGTCTTTTACCATTTGGATCCAAAGTTTCATCAAGCACAGAGAGAAACAGCTGATTCCTTCAGAGCCATTCCATGCCCACGGGTCCCAATCTGGCTGCCTTGTTGGACAAAAAGCACTTCCATGCTGGCAAATGATGGTAGCCAATGAGGGAATGAGGGGATTAGCAAGTGTGAAAATAGAGCACAGGTGGTTTTTCTTATGATGCAGCCTTCCCACATCGTGTGAGAGCCCTTCCCACCACACTTCTGGGAGAAGCCCCAGGGAGAAATGAACTCACAGAAATGGAAGGCTCCTAGGTTATTGTAGAATGTGTCTTCACACAAAGCTGACTGGGTCAAAATGAGAATTAAGAGAAAACTGCCCTATGGGTTTATATGTTGTAATTGTTGAATAAGTTGGTACCAGCGACAATGATATTAAACATGAAGTTAATTAGTATCACGGAAGGGGCTGATGATGTGCTAACTTTCAGTGTTACAATATAATTCAGGTTTTCTTCTCATTCTCTCCCTGCCCCCTCCTACTATACAGGAAATGGAGGCGAATCCTGAAACTAAACCCTCACTCCAAAGGAATTAGAGTGGGGGAATAGGTGAGAGAAATAGCATGTGTGAGAATAGAGACCCAGGATAGACTGTAATTATTTCTATTTCAAATGGAATTTATCTTGATAAATTTTAAGTCTTCTGTTAAGAGGAAAATTACTTGAGACAGGATGTGTAAGCTTTTACCCAGTTAGAGGGTAACAGCCACAGACTTCTCCAGGTCTCTTGTTTACAAAGCAAAGATGTCACATGAGGCAGGAGATGTCAAATCTACAATGGTGATGGATGTGTGATGGGAGCTTTTCTGGGTTGGTTTTTTGGTTTGGTTTGGTTTCTTAATTTAATTTAAATTTTGCCACCAGTTATGTTTATAGAGGCCGAGACCTCTGGTCCGTTCGAGCCCAGCTGTGTAACCCTCAGGCCTGGCTCTGGAATCCTCCCCAAAACTGGCCGTGTTTTTCTTTCATGTTTGATATCTTTGGGGTTCACACATCACCACTACATGCGGTTCAGAGCAACAGATACTTTGAGAAAGTGATGTGTAACTTGTTTGTCCCGGTGTATAAGAATGCACCCCTGGGGCAGCGTCTTTGTCTGGCCTAGGGGGCAGTGGAGAGTCCCGCCACAGACTGAGCTGGTCCATTGTCGGGGGCACATACTTATAGTATGTCCTGTAGAGTCTGCGGGGAACTATTACCGTGCTTCGTTGACTCCAGCAGCTCACTGTATAGTCCCGCCCCTTTCTTCCTCCACTGGGTGTTGAATGACCTGCTGGTTCCCTACCTGGAGGCAATAAACCTGGCCAGGTGCCTTCGTCCCTTATCAGAGTCTGTGGTCATTCGGGGTTCTCTCTGGGTCTGCTGTGCCAGCGATCTGCAGAGCTGGGGCAGCACACATGCAGCTGACTGTTATCAACAGCGAACAAGAGCAGAGCAGCACACCAGTGGCATCTGACAACAGGGTGAAATTTGTCATTATGGTCAGCGATTTTCATTTCCCTTCTCTGCGGGCAGAGATGGGGTTGGAGCTACCGCAGGCTGGGAGGTAGAGCTCATGTCCCCAGGGCCGGCTCCAGCTTTTTTGCCGCCCCAAGTAGGGAACCAGAAAAAAAAATATAAAGCCAATTGGCAGCACTTCAGCAGCAGCTAAAAGGTGCCGCTTCATTCTTCGGCGGTAATTCGGCGGCGGGTCCTTCGGTCCCTCTCTTCCTCTTCGGCGACAGCTCAGAGGGGAAGAGAGGGACTGAGAGACCCGCCACCGAAGACCCGGACCTGCCGCCCCTTTCCATTGGCCGCCCCAAGCAGCTGCTTCCTTCGCTGGTGCCTGGAGCCGGCCCGGCATGTCCCCATCTATCAGTTACTTTGGGAACTTGTCTCTGCTCACAGGCTGCCACCAGCCTGTCTGGCCAGCTGCTGAGCTCTGTGGGGGTGAGTCCCTTGGCATAAGTGGCACCCGGGAGAAACCCTCCTGCCAGATGCACTGGTGGTATAGTGGTGAGCAGAGCTGTCTTCCAAGCAGTTGACCCAGGTTCGATTCCTGGCCAATGCAGGGCTGTGCCCTTTTCTTGGCCGGGAATTGGTTTAATTTCAGTCCCGTTGTATCAGTTTATCAGTGGAATGGCAGAATGAATGTCCCACATCCCAGCAGGTCATTCAACACCCAGTGGAGGAAGAAAGGGGCGGGACTATACAGTGAGCTGCTGGAGTCAACCTGCCATTACAATGTTTGGTTTATTTTTTTAAATGTTTCCTTTACCTCCCTCTCCATTTTGGACTCAGAGGCTTTAAGGGCAGAATTTAATCGTGATCATCTGGCTCAACCTCCTGCACCCCGTCCATAAACGTATCAAGCTCTGTCTTGAAGCCACTTTGGGTTTTTGCCCCACTGCTCCCCTTGGGAGGCTGTTCCAGAACTTCACTCCTCTGGTGGTTAGAAACCTTCACCTAATTTCAAGGTTAAGCTTGTTGATGGCCAGTTTATATCCATTAGTTCATTACTAGTGGGGGCCTGTGATAGTGTGGGGGAGGGAGGGAGAAAGCCTGGAGAACTGACCGTGGGAGCCAGAGAGATTCCCTGTTCCCCGACCACCCGTCTCTGGGAGGAACCAGCTGGAACTGCCCTTGTGAAGCAGCTGCTAATAACTCAGGTGAGAAAACATTATTCCGTTGGAATCAGATTAAAGCCTCCTCACACCCGGTGTCATGGTCACTGATCTGGCTCATTCCTGGGATGTTCCCAGCCACAGCAATGCAGTGAGTGGAACCAAATCCCTCTCCAGAGCCCAGGCACACACACAAATCCTGGGGCTTTTCATTCCTGGGCTGCTGGTGCCATCGTGTGGCCATTTGGTTTCACTCCTTTCTGTTACAACCTTTAGCTTTCTGCACATCCAAGGAATGCATCCGACGAAGTGGGTACTCACCCACGAAAGCTCATGCTCCAATACGTCTGTTAGTCTATAAGGTGCCACAGGACTCTTTGCTGCCTGCATAGAAATGGTAATTCCCTGGGAGAGATTCGGGAGCGTTTCTCTGTTTTGTGTTGTTAAGGACTGAAATGTTCCCCCGGTTCCTCGGTCCCAACCTGCCTCCCGTTATACTGCCCATGCAGCCCCAGCCCAGCCCTCAGCCCCCAGTCGATGCTGATTCCCTCAGCCCCATCTGGGCAGGGGGTGAACCCTGTCACTGCGCATTGCCTAGTTCCCCTAACTCTGAGGGACTTCAGCTGCTCCGTGTCCCCGGGGCCCCTCCACACCACTCCCCTGCTTACCACGGTTCAGATATTGCAGTGGCATGAGTCTGCTTCTCAGCACCTGCCTCTCACTTTAGAGGCCCCACATTAATAACCATTTTCAGTATGAACTTACTGCGGGTTTTATCGCAATATCTGGGTGGGGGGAACCTGTTAAAAATATTCATAAAAGTCCTTTCCCAAAATTGTCCCAGGGCTCTTGATATCCTGTGTATCGGCACTGAACGGCCATTGATCATGTAGCTGGTTGTGGTATAAACATCTTAGGTTCCCCAGCTAGATAAGATCCCATCAATACATAAATGTCAGGGAGCCCTGCCTGAAAGCAGTGACAATCTTAGAACAGTTCATGGGCAGAATTATTACACTAAAGCAGATGTGCAAAGCATGTGCCCTGCCACTGCGCTCCCTCCCCACCGATACAGCTAATGCCATAAGGCCCTGGGGGAGAGGGGCTCCAGGCCTCCTCTTGGTGGCAGAAGGGGTTTGGGGCTTCAAGCGCTTCCACATTGTCCCCTAGTGGCTGGGGCTGGGGGGGGAAGGTGGGAAGGGATGGAAGAGGGTGGGGCCGCAGCAGAAAGGGTGGGGCTTTGGCATCACTAGCCCCTGCTTAGCCAGTAGGGCTCAGTTTAGGGCAGTGGGGCCTGCCTCCTAGGGGGGCACAGGGGGACGTTCATGGGGGCAGCTCAGGGCCCCAGCCAGCCCCCATGGAGAGCAGGGAGGGAGCACCACTCTGCCCCCAGGCTCCTGGCCCCGCCTTGACCCTCCTTACCCCCTCCACATCCCTCTCTGCAGCAAGCCACGGTCCCGGTCCCACCCCCAGCCCCCGTTCTCGACTGTGGCTGCCGAGGGGCCGCGGACACAGATAAGAGGGCACAGTGTGAAAAGTTTGGGGACCACTGGTTTAGGGTGATGCCCTCAAATCACGTCTATGCAGCCCATTAAAAGCTATTCCTCAGCCACCTAGCCCCTCAAGCAGGCCAGACTAGGTATGTTGGGTGGCCATTTGGTTTCACTCCTTTCTGTTAGAACCTTTAGCTTTCTGGGAAGAAATGTTAATTCCCTGGGAGAGACTCGGGAGCGTTTCTCTGGTTTGTGGTGTTAAGGATTGAAATGTTCCCCGGTTCCTGGTCCCCTGTGCTGCCCTTGACTCATCCAGGCAGGAGAACAACATTTCATTGCACACATGTGATTTGTAACCCAGCACCAGCCAAAACTGCTCCATTTGGCACAGCCGCCCCACCCTGCTGCGGAGCTGGGCGGAGCAGGGGGGTCTGTGCAAACACGGTCTGTTCCTGACGTCTTCCCCCAGCGCCTCACTAGATGTGAGGGGGGAGCTCACTCAGACCCTGCTTCCGCTTAGTATTTAAAAACTCCTTATTGGCCCTACCTCTGCCGGCCTTGGATTTCTCCTCCCGTCCCTTCCCTGACAGCTCAGGTGAGGTGGCCGAGTGGTTACGGTGATGCTGCTCATCCATTGTGCTCTGCACGCGTGGGTTCAAATCCCATCCTCATCGGCGACCTTCAGTCTTCTCTCTTCCTGTACAAACAACCCTCTCCCCCCTTTGGTACAATCACAGACCAAACCATGTTGCCTCCTGCCAACAAAAACCATCCCAGGAACTCAGATCCCCCCTCCTTAAAATACAAGGTCTAAACACCAGATTTCTCAAAGAATTCGCTGGTCCTGGATTTCTTAGTTTTTATCTCAAAAGGGAACATCCTCCTCATCTCCCCCAAACACCCCCGGACCTCCACAATTTATTAAAATGCCCCCGTCCTCCTCATGTCTCCTGCCTTCCGCACCCCCAGTCCCGTCTCCCCTCCTCCCCTGGTCCCATCTCATCTCCCCATCCTGTCTCCCCCTTCTCCTCCCTTCCCCCAGTCCTGTGTCCCCCCATCTCCACCCCTCCGGGTCCCATCGCCTCCTTCCCCCTCCCCATCTCCACACCCCGCCCCCATCCTCATGTCCCCGCCCAGTCTCCCCCTTCTCCCTTCCCCCTCCCCGGTCCCGTCTCCCCCATCTCTCCCCTTCCCCCGGTCCCATCTCATCTCCTCCCCGTCCCATCTGCCCCCTTCTCCTCCCTTCGCTCCAGTCCTGTGGCCCCCCCCCAGTCCCGTCTCCCCCCCTGGGCTGGGGTCTCTGAGCTCTGTCCCCACCAGCTCAGGCCCGGGGCTGCCCCTCCCCCCGGGCAGGGCTCAGGAGGGACCCGCCCCCCGCGCAGGCCCCGCAGGCGGGGGAGGGGCAGGTCCCGCGTGGGGCGGACCCGCTCCACCAGGGGGGGAGGGGCGGGGCCCGGTACGCCCCCTTCCCGGGGGGGGGGAAGCCCCGCGCTGCCAGCGGCCGGGGGCCGGGAGCAGCAGGAGGGCCCGGAGCGGGGGAGGGAGAATAAGGGCAGGGCTGTGGAGAACCCCGCCCCCAACGGAGGGGGCAGCGCCGCCTCACAGCCCCCCGGCGCGCACCGCGCTCCAACGGCCGCAACCGTCACGTGACCCCTCCTCCGGCTCCCCCCCGCCCGTCGCGCTCCAACGGCCGGACCCGTCACGTGACCCCTCCGCCGCTCCGCGCTCCAACGGCCCTAACGGTCGGACCCGTCACGTGACCCCTCCTCCGGCTCCCCCCCTCGCGCGGCGCGCTCCAACGGCCCTAACGGCCGGACCCGTCACGTGACTCCTCCTCCGGTTCCCCCCCGCGCGCCGCGCTGCGCTGCGCTGCAATGGCCCTAACGGCCGGTCCCCTCACGTGACTCCTCCCGCGGCTCCCCCGCCCGCGCTCCAACGGCCCTAACGGCCGGACCCGTCACGTGACTCCCCCCCTCCCCCCCCCCGTGCGCCGCGCTCCAACGGCCCTGACGGCCGGTGTAACGACAGAAACATGAACCGCTCCCGATTCGCTACTTTGGCTGCACTGAGCATGCGCGGCCGAACGGAGCATGCCCAGTAACCTCCGCTGTCGCCACTGACCTCTCTCTGCCCTCACTGCTACTCACGATTTGCTGCCTGCTCTTTGGGGGCATTTAAAGGCTCAAGGGGGCAAATCGCAGCGGGGGGGCTGCCAGGGTCTGAGCGGGGGGCAGAAATTGACTGGCCAGAGGGGGTCAAGCTGCTGTAGGCAGCGGCAGGAGAGAGGCTGAAGGGGAAAAATCGGGGGTGGGGGGTGGGAGCCGGGGTTAAGCCCGGGGGGGGGGAGACGCTGCCAGACCCTGTGCGGGGACAAACCCCCGTTTAGGGAGGGGGTGGGGGGGACAGGGGCCCCTCGGGACGAGCTCCCTGCTGGGCTCGCAGATCTGGGGGTGTCGGGCTGGGGGGGGCACAGGCTGTTTTCAGTTCTGCCGCGTGTCAGCCCCGGAGCAGGGGCGGGTTCCCGGGGCTGGGTCTTAAAGGCACCGGCAGCCCAATTCCCAGACTGTCAAAGCTCAGACACTGCAGCACCTCTCGATCCTGTACAAGTGCTGCGGGGCTGTTAGTGCTCCAGCCAGGAGGCTGAATGTGGGGAAATACCGTCCAGACGCCCTCCTCCTCTCCCTCCCTCCCACTCTGCCTCTCCCATTGTGACTGTGGAAAAGTGTCTGCTGTCATTTTCTATGTCTCTATGAAATCCCTGCAGCTCCTTTCTCTTCTACAACGTGCTGAGCTGCTAACTCCCTCCCAGAGCCCACGTGTCTGAACCCCCCAGTAACCCCAACCCCAGCCCCAGCGCAGAGCCTGCACCCTCACTCAAACTCCCATAGCCTGCAACCCTCCCACTCCCCAACTCCTCCCAGAGCCCACGTGTCTGTACCCCCCTGTACTCCAACCCCCTGCCCCAGGTCAGAGCCTGCACCCCTCACTCAAACTCCCCATAGCCTGCAACCCTCCTGCACCCCCAACTCCCTCCCAGAGCCTCGTGTCTGTACCCCCTCCTGCACCCCAATCCCCTGCCCCAGGTCAGAGCCTGCACCCCTCACTCAACCTCCCCATAGCCTGCAACCCTCCCGCCCCCAACTCCCTCCCAGAGCCGCGTGTCCACACCCCCTCCTGTACCCCCAACCCCTGCCCCAGCTCAGAGCCTGCACCCCTCACTCAATCTCCCCATAGCCTGCAACCCTCCCGCCCCCCAACTCCATCCCAGAGCCACGTGTCCACACCCCCTCCTGCACCCCAATCCTCTGCCCCAGCTCAGAGCCTGCACCCCTCACTCAACCTCCCCATAGCCGGCAACCCACCGGCCCCCCAACTCCCTCCCAGAGCCGCGTGTCCACACCCCCTCCTGTACCCCAACCCGCTGCCCCAGGTCAGAGCCTGCACCCCTCACTCAATCTCCCCATAGCCTGCAACCCTCCTGCCCCCCAACTCCATCCCAGAGCCTCGTGTCCACACCCCCTCCTGCACCCCAATCCCCTGCCCCAGCTCAGAGCCTGCACCCCTCACTCAAACTCCCCATAGCCTGCAACCCTCCCGCCCCCCAACTCCATCCCAGAGCCGCGTGTCTTAAATCCAGGCTGGGGCGGGTCAGATCGGGGGCGGGACGCGGGGACATGAGAGTTCGCCTGAGAAGCGGGAAGGCACCGGCGGGGGCAGGGGCCGGGGAGGTCTGTGCGGGGAGGGGATGACAGGCGGGGAGGGTCGTGGGGAGGGGATGAGAGGCCGGGGCCGGGGGTCTGTGCGGGGAGGGGATGACAGGCGGGGATGAGAAGCGGGGAGGGTCCGGTTGTCCCCGGGACCCGCCCGTACGTGGGCTGGCGAGGGCGGGAGCGGCCCCGGGGCAGGCGGGGCGAGGTAGTTCCGGACTCTCCCGGGAGCGGAAGTGACGGCGGGCGGGGCGGCGGGGCCGGGCGGCGTACGGGGGGGGGGCCGTTGGAGCCTCTCCCGGGGCGGGTGCGGGTGCGGTTGAGGGTGTTGGTTGGTGCGTTTGGAGCTCTGGGCATGCGCAGATCGCGGCGCGGGGGGGGAGTGGGGGAGAGCTGCCGCCTCCAGGTACCGGAGCGGGGCCGGGGCCGGGCGGTGACTCTGCCCCGGGGGGAGGGGCCCGGCCCCACTGGGGTCCCTGCGCGGGGCTGGGGGGGGGGCAGGTGACCCCCGAGGAGCGGGGAGAGAAAGGGGGGGGCTGAGATCCCCTCGGATTTACCGCTGCCCCCCCGTGGGGACCCCCCGCCCCCTTTCTCCCTAGAGACCCGCGAGCAGCGCCCAGGGTGACCCCCTCCCCACCCCTGAGAAGTTCCCTGTCTCCCCGATTGTGCCCCATTTTCTCTCCTTCGCCAGGGGCCAGTTCAGGTCTCAGGTTTGGGGTTTCCCCATTCCCACCTGCCGGGAGTTGTCCTTGTGCGGGTGGGAAATGGTTCCCCCGAGGGATTCCTGAGCTGGGCAGAGGCTGGGGGGGCCTGAGACAGGGACACCCCTGGGCTGGGGGGGCCCCTCTCTGCTGGCAACGGGGCCTGGGACGGGCCAGGAAGGGGAGGGAGGAGCAAGTGCCCCCCCCATGGCGACGGCCCAGCCCCAGGTTTCCTCCCAGCTACTTCCCTCCCCATCCAGCAGCCCCCGCCCCCTCATCACCTGCTAGTCACATTCCCAGACCCCACTGCCAGCCCCTCCCCACCCTGTCCAACCCAGCATCCCCCACCCCACCGCTTGCCAGTCACTTTCCCAGACCCCGCAGCCAGTGACCTTCTGGCTCCAGCCCCCTCCTGTCCCCTGTGAAACCCACATCACCCAGGGCTCCCCCCCCCTCCCCAGTCGTGTGAGTGTGGGGGAAGGGGAAACCATCCCATTCTGCTGCTGTTTGAATATCCCTGTATAACCCCCCCAGTTTCCCCCCTTTTCCCTTGAACTGTTGAACGATGACATAAGATCTCCCCCGATGTTGGCGCTTCTCCCTTATATTGGCAAATATTTAGTGTGTGCCCCATTTCCCCCTCAGGTCTGAAATACTGAGCTCAAATGCTTGGAAATCTTCCCGCTTTTCTCCCCAGGTGTGTGACTGAGGTCAGGGCCCTTATCGTACTGACCGTGGCTCAGGCCTTGCCCGAGATCAGGTCCGCCCGTGTGCCGGGCGCTGCACAAACCCTGACTGAGTTTGGAGGCACTTGTTGTGCCAGGCCCTGCATCAACACCAGGTGAAATCAGGCTCCCATTGTGCCAGGCCCCGCAGAGACCCCAAGCGAGATCAGACCCCACTGTTGTGCCAGGGAAAACTGAGACCTGGACCAAGATCACGGCCCCCCTTGTGCCAGGCAGCACACAGCTGCGGCCCAGATTGCTGGCTCCATTGTGCTGGGCACTATAGAGACCTCGACTGAGATCTGTGTCCCCGTCGGGCCTGGCCCTGCACTGACCCCAACCCAGATCACACCCCAATACTCTACTGGGCGCTGCAGAGACCCCGACAGAGATCCTGCCCCCACATTTTGCCAGATGTTGCAGGGACCTCAAACAAAATCCGGGATCCTGTAATGCTGGGAGTTGCAGAGCCCCTGACTGAGGTCAGGCCCCTGTTGGTCAGTGTCTGTGCAGAGCCCTGCACAAGATCAGGTCCCCATTGTGACAGGTGCTGAACAGACACTAAGGGTATCTCTACCCTGCCACTAAAACCCCCCAGCTGGCCCAGGCCAGGTGACTCAGGCTCACGGGCTCAGGCGAAGGGGCTGTTTAATTGCAGTGTAGGTGTCTGGGCTCGGGCTGGGGCCAGGCTGTAGGACCCTGCGAGGTGGGAGGGGGCAAAATTGGGAACTGAACCCAGATTGTTTGTTTGAATTCTTGCTTCTCCCCTTAACCCCAAGCCCAGCGTGTGTGTGTGCAGTGTTGTTTTGGCCTGTGTTTGCCTTGCATTGGCTTCCAACGGAGACTGTGGAATTTCCTTCATTGGAGGTTTTTAAGACCAGGTTAGAGATACGCCAGTCTGGGAATGTCTAGGGATACTTGGTCCTGCCTCAGCACAGGGAGCTGGAGTCGACGCCCTCTCAAGATCCCTTCCAGGCCTACACTGAAATAATTCTCTTTTGTGCTGTGTTGTGTTTGACGCTGAGCTGTTTCGCATGGTGCCGTTTGGAACTGTGATCGCACCATGTTGTGTAGCAGTTTTATGGTGCATTGTTTTGCCTCAGCGTGTTTGGTACCTGTGCTGTGTTGGTTTGAGTTGAGCTATTTTCCATTGTGTGCTTTTGTCCTAGGGTGTGTTAGTTAGAATTGTGTTGCTTTCTTTTCCTTTGTATTGTCATTTTATGCTGTGGAGTGTGGGGTTTTTGTTTTTTTTTTTCCCTCTGAATTGCCTGACATTGTGTTGTGGTGGGTTTTATTCTGTATGTTTTGTTTTCATACGTATCTATTATAGGGCAGCCTAGATGTGTAGGGCCTCAAGCTGTCATCAAGTCCAGCTCCCCCGGCCGAGGCAGGGCCCAGTATCTGTAGATTATCTCTGCCCGAGGTTTGTCCTGCCTGCCAGCCCCCTTGTCAGACTGTTCCCGAGCTGACCTGCCTTAGCTCTGGGGACCCCCACACGGATCTGAGTGGTGAGCAGCTCTGGAGAGAGGAGACCCCAGTGAGTGGCAGCTGGGTAAAGAGACTGAAGTTGGGAGGAGAAACATTGACGTGCCCGAGGTCTCCCAGGCTGTCCGTGACCGAGCTAGAAATAGAGCCCAGTTCTAGGGCTGTTTTGGGCACTGAAGGTCTCTGCCACCCTGGTGTTTCATGCACTGGTGCAAACCCTTAGGACAGACAGAATTTACACTAGTGCGCTCTGATTGGCACTGGTGCACCATGTCCCAGTTTGAAGGCTTGCGGTGGTCGGGGGGACAGTGACCTCACGGTACCAAAGCAGGACGTCAGCAGAGCAGACGCACACACCGTAGCTCTGCCTGGAACACGCAGCATTCACTGCCAGACGGGCTGGGCGATTTTTCAGGGGCCCAGCTTGATGTGCCTGGCTGGGGTGGATTCAGTTCACGGGGGTCTGGGGCGCTGATCGTTTGGGATGTTCCTTTTTGCATAGTCAGTTCTTTCCCTTTATTGGTTCCTCCCCCCCCCACCTCCTGTGCCCGATGTCGCTCTCTTCTTAACTTGCTTCGGTTATTTCAGTTCCAGTTTTTAAATGGGATCTAATCATTGCAAAGCTGAATGAAAGACCAAACAAACAGAACCATTTGAATGTTGGTTCAGAGCTGGTAGAACTGTACCTAGTGAAGCTCTGCTGTAATGACCTGTAAAATGCATCTGACGCAGTGGGGATTCACCCCCGAAAGCTCATGCTCCAAAACGTCTGTTAGTCTGTAAGGTGCCACAGGACTCTTTGGTGCTTTCACAGCTCCAGACTGACACGGCTCCCCCGCTGGTACTTGTACTGACCTGGTCCCCGTAGCATGTTCTGGTGGGGCGGATAAAGCAATGTCAAAGAGCCACAGGCGCGTTTTAGGGCGAAAGGGCTCGTCCGGTGTTTGCTCTCTAGGGAGCATGTCACCGGCCAGGCCTTGCAGTCTGTCAGGAGTCGTGCGCTGGGTTGTATTTAGTCATCTCAAAGTCAAAGGCTAAGACGGCTGGTTCACAGTGTCCAATGAAATCTTGCAACCAGTTATACAAACAGACTCTGATGCTGATAAAACAACCTGGTGTTACTGTTCAGTCCCTTCAAACTATGTAATTAAAATGATGAGATAAGCACATGAGAGATGAACCGACGGCTACTTTCCATTTCTTAATGCCTGATATTTTTACACTGGCTCACACCATCTGTAGGTTTTTTTTAAATTGATGCACAGCAACCAGTCAAGTGGATTAATGAATGCCTGTCAATCACGGATTGCTTTCTGGTGCAAAAGCATCTGATTAAGCACCTAATTAAAACTGTACCATTTCAAATGGAAATGTATCAACACAGCTTAGCTCCAGTGTGTTTAAATGGGAATGAAAAGTTCCTAAATACATGGCAGGATGGTAAATGGGGAAAATAAACGGAAGTTCCTCTACGCAGTGCTGAGGACTTCTGCTCCCAGCCCTTCACGGGCTCTGGCCTCTTGGTTCCCAGTCCCCCATTAGCTGTGTCCCCCTCCCCCAGCCTCAGTCCTGCGTTTACTGCAGATCTTCACTCCCCTCAGCTAGGCGAGGGGGTTGGCTCTGCAGCCACTAAAGCATCTGCTGACTCTGGTCTTGCTGATACTGTCTCACATATTGGGGTATTTAGCTTTCAGGGAAGGATTGATCAGAGTTACTGACGCTGGGAGGTGGGAGAGGAGAGGCTGAGAGGGAGTTTGCTCCTCACACTCTGTAGGGCCATGTTCAACCCTGGTAGCCTCCATGTTACGTCATCCTCCACCCTCCCCCGTGTGAGTCTGCTCATGTGTCAGAGTGTCACCTTCTGATCATAATGCCACTGGCCTCAGCAGAGCTCCCCGACAGGAGCTACGTCACGATGGGGATATGGCAAAGACCAAGCGACACTTTGCCAAGGGATCTGTGTCACTGTCTGACCCCCCTAGGCCAGGGAGAGGGCGACTTTCTGCCAATGGCCTTCAGGACGGGTGCTGAGTTCACTGCGGTGCCCCTCGTCCCCTCTCCATTTCCCTTCTCGCTGTGCTGTCTGGGACGCTGCCCCGCTTCCTGCTCCCCAGGCCACCCCGTGTCTACTCCATGTGCCGGGCTGCTGGCAGCCCCCAGGGAGAGGCCATCCAGCCCCTCAAACTGGTGCCCAGCTGCTGGGCCTCAGGCCTTCTGGGGTGCAGCTCTGAGAGTCCCATTGGCCCCTGCCCCAGGGGTGCTACGGGGCACATCCGTCTAGTGTGTCAGGGCTCAACCCCCTGGCTGAGGCCTCGGGGCACTTTCTTCCTCTCTCCGGGCACCAGGGGAAACAGCAAAAGAGCCGACTGTCGGCAAACAAGGGTAAATAAAGGAATGAAAGAAAGAAATGGGGGGGGGGAGTAAATGTGGACAGCTCCCATCAGGATATGGGCCCCTCTTACTTCTGGGAGCATCTCAGTCCCCTTCAGAGTTTACTGGGTCTCAAGTGCAAGTTTCAGCCTGCTCCCCCTTTGAAACTTTCCCCCCAGCGTCCAAGCAGCAGACAGATAATAAATTCCTTCCATATGGGGTTTTGAATCCCTTCCTGCCATGTGCTCTGAGCTGCTGGGAACTCAGCTAATGGGAAGTCAAGAGCACAAGAACAGTCATTTGTCTTATTTAACATCCCATAATAGTCTATCTGGTGTGGATGGACCTTTCCTGCCAGGCAGGGTGTAATGCGTTCGGTTGCCAGTCAGCACTTCACCTAGGTAAAGTCTGTCTCCTGTCTGGTGATTTACAGAGCCACAGAGCCTCACAATGCAACTGGTCAGATATTAACCCAGGCAGCAACTCACAAGCATTCAGTAAAGTCTAAACACTAAACACATTGTTATAATTCTAATTCCTGTTTTAACAAGACTAACCCAGGGGAGCCAGACTGATTCCAGCCGTGCGTTTGTCCATGTTCAGTTAAGACTTGGGAGCTTTGCACGATCTAACACCTCATCTGCCAGTGTCACAGGCAGGCTGGGCAGGGATGGTGTCTCTGGCCTCTGTTTGCCAGAAGCTGGGAATGGGCGACAGGGGATGGATCACTTGATGGTTCCCTGTTCTGTTCGTTCCCTCTGAAGCACCTGGCACTGGCCGCTGAGCTAGATGGACCATTGCTCTGAGGCAGTGGGACGTTCTTATGTTCACAGTCTGTATCAGGAGTATCTACTCATTGGGACTCGCTGGGGAGCCACAGAAAGGAACAAGATGTGCTGCGGCAAGAAGACCCCGTCTCAGCGCCCCCGGGGTCACACTTCCCAAAAGCTAAAACTAGGCCCAGCCCAGGACAGGGGCACTGCCAGGAGAGACTGGATAAAGGCTGGAGCATCCAACAACTTTGTAAACCTGAGAGAGCTGCCTTGGGGACAGTGACAGGGAGACTGCCCAGAGTGACTCCTTTGATTCTGCTTTTCTCTGGCCTTTGCTTTATAGAATCACAGAACTGGAAGGGACCTCGAGAGGTAGCTAGTCCGGTCCCCTGCACTCAAGGCAGGACTCAGTATTATCTGGACCATCCCTGAGAGGTGTTTGTGCAGCCTGGTCTTAAAGATCCCCAACGATGGAGATTCTACAACCTCCCCAGGCAATTTATTCCAGTGCTTAGCCACTCTGACAGGAAGTTTTTCCCTAATGACTGACACAAACTGCACTCGCTGCAATTTAAGCCTATTGCTTTTTGTCCTGTCCTCCGAGGTTAAGAAGAACAATTTTTCTCCCTCCTCCTTGTAACAACCTTTTATGTACTTGAAAACAGTGATCGTGTTCCCTCTCAGCCCTGGTCTATACTGGGTGGGGATCGATCTAAGATACGCAACTTCAGCTACGACAATAGCGTAGCTGAAGTTGATGTACTGAGATCGACTTATCGCGGCGTCTTCCCGGCGGTGAGTCGACTGCTGCCGCTCCCCCATTGACTCCGCCTGTACCTCTCGCGGCGATGGAGTACAGGAGTCGACAGGAGAGTGCTCGGGGATCTATTTATCGTGTCTAGACTAGACACGATAAATCGACCCCCGATAGCTCAATCTCACAACATCGATCCCCACGGTAGTGTAGACCTGCCCTTAGTCTTCTCTTCTCCAGACTAAACAAACACAATTTTTTCAATCTTCCCTCAGAGGTCTTGTTTTCTAGACCTTTCATCATTTTTGTTGCTCTTCTCTGGACTTTCTCCAGTTTGTCCACATCTTTCCTGAAATGTTCTGCCCAGAACTGGACACACTGCTCCAGTTGAGATCTAATCAGTGCGCAGTAAAGCGGAAGAATTACTCCTCCTGTCTTGCTTACAACACTCCTGCTGATACAGCCCAGAATGATGTTCGCTTGTTTTGCACCAGTGTAGCTCTGTTGACTCATATTTAGTTTGTGATCCACTGTGACCCCCCAATCCCTTTCCGCAGTTCTCCTTCCTAGGCAGCCATTTCCCATTTTGTACGTGTGGAATTGATTGTTCCTTCCTAAGTGACGTACTTGGGATTTGTCCTTATTGAATTTCATCCTATTTACTTCAGACCATTTCTCCAGTTTGTCCAGAGCATTTTCAATTTTAATCCTATCCTCCAAAGCACTTGCAACCCCTCCCAGCTTGGTATCGTCCGCAATCTGGATAAGTGTAACAGAGAGACTCTGCTACTGGTGGGTTTCACCCTGTCTCAGAGGGTTACACCCTGGTGGGAGGGGGCTAGGCCTGTACTGGGATAAGGTCACTCTGTGCTTCACATTGTGGCAGAACCTGGAATGTCCATTAGCAGGGAAACATCCTGGGGGAATCAGCTTGTGGAATGGACAAAAACCCCACCTGAATTTTCTCACCTTGCCCTTCTCGCCCTGGCAGGTTACAGAATAACGTCCACGTTTCGCTCCAGATCATCCCCTCCTCCCAGGGGGAAGGAAATGGCTGCAATGGAGCTGGCTCAGGTAAGGGATTCTCAGGGAGCTGGTGGTGGGTTCTGCTTGGAGGGAGAGGAGCAGTAAATGCATAGGAGGGTGGGAGCTGCTCGAGGGGGTGGGAGGCAGGAACTATCTAGGGTGGGGAAAGGGAGGGGACAGGATGTGACAAACCTGCTGAGACTTGTGTAATCTGGGGCCTACTTTTAAAGAATAGGAGTGGAACTTCCCCTCTTCGTGGAAGAGGAAATAACCCCTCAGCCAGGGCTGGGAAAACTTCCCAGGCTTCCAGTGCTGGAGCCGGAATCTATGGACACTTCATTAGTTACCCCCACCCCCAATCTTTGTGGCAACTGCAAGCTTTATCAGTGATTATTTTATATCCTCTTGCAGGTCATTGATAAGAATGTTAAATAGCACAGAGCCCAGAACCAATCCTTGTGGGAAGCCCCTAGAAAGAAATCCACTCGACCATGGTTCCCCATTTACAATCCCAGTTTTTAACCTATTTAAAATAAGCCCTGTGTATTTTGTATCTTGCTAGTTTTCTAGTCAAAATTATTCTGCTGAACCAAGTCATATGCCTTATCGAAGTCTAGGTATGTTACATCAATACTATTCGTTGCAACCAAACTTTTGATCTCACCCAGTAAGGATATCCAGTTAGTTTGACAGAATCTATTGTGTCTAAACCTTTGTTAATGGGCACTAATTATATTACCCTCCTTAAATTCTTTATTAATGAAATCCAGTATCGGCTGCTGCACTCTTATAATTAGCTGGGTCACCTCTTTTACACGTTTTAAATACTGGCACAGCATTAGCTTTATTCCAGTCTTATGGAATTTCCCCAGCGTTCCAAGTCCTAATTAAAATTATAATTAACAGTCCACCACGCTCCTCCACCAGGTCTTTGAAAACTCTTCTTATATGGACCCGCTGATTTAAACACGTATAACTTTAATAGCTGCTGTTTAACGTCCTCATGAGGTAATGTTGGAATAGAAAGTGTCTTCGTCAACACCTTATGATATGAGTTACTTCATCTGTTTTTCTCCAAATCCAGGAGAGAGACATTTATTGAACACATTTACCTCTTCTCCTTTATTTTTGATAATTCTGCCATTTCCATCTAGTAATTTACCACTACCATTGTTAGGATTAATTTTGTACTTAATATACTTTTAAAAACTTGCTTCTTATTTTCACTGATTGATCATTGATTTCTGATGGCTTTAGGGTGACCAGATGTCCCGATAAAATCGGGACTGTCCTGATATTTAACCCTTTGTCCCGCGTCCCGATTGATGTATGATCGGGACACCAATTGTCCCAATAATCAGATAAGGAGGCGGCGAGTTCCCCACTCCTTGCCTCCTTCTCCCTCCCCCAGCAGGCCGCGTCCCCGCTCCTCCCCCTCCCTCCCTCCCAGTACTTCCCGCTGCCTAACAGCTGTTTGCCGTGGGTTGGACTTTCCGGGAGGGAGGGGGAGGAGCAGGGATGCAGCACGCTCGGGGGAGGAGGCGGAGAGGAGGCAGGGCAGGGGTGCGCACTCGGGGGCCGGGGGTGGAATGAGGGGGGGTGAGAGTCGTGCTGGGGCAGATGAGCACCCACCCGGCAGACGGGAAGTGGGCACTATAGGTGAGTGGTGGGGGGGTGAAAAGGAGAGTGGCGGGCGGGGGGGTGAAGAGGAGAGGGGTGGGTGGGGACTGAGGAGGGACGCAGCAAGCCAGCAGCAGGCTGGGGGATGAGGAAAGGCACATTGGTGGGGGAGGAGGACTGAACGGGGGAGTGGAGCCTGGGGCCGAGTAGGGGGGAGCCTGGGAGGAGTGGGGGTTGGACTATTGGCGGGGCTGACGGCACCCCAATGTGTCGCGATATTGCAGGCTTGTGATCTGGTCACCCTAGATAGCTTCCCTTACCAATTTTCTACAATTCTGACCTTCTAACTTCTAGTCTTTACTATTGACTTCCCCTTTCTTCCATATATTTTATTTGGAGAGTGTTGGGATTCCTACCAGGGAGCCACCAGCAGGGTCCAGAGACAGCCCCATCTCCTGTATCAAGCTCTGGCTAGTGGGTATGTGATAAATGTGATGACCCTGCCTCCATCTGTCAGCTGGGAGACACAAAGATTCTCTCTTTCTACCCTTTGATGCCCCCTGGCTGCTCTAAGCAAGGTGGGGTGGGACTCTGTTAACATGGGCCTCCCGGAGCCTCCATTTACCTGGTGCTGCTGTTCCGTGAATAGTGGGGCTGTGAGTGGGGCAGCAGGTCCTGAGTGTTGGACTCTTGCTCTTTCAGGGGCCGGTGACCTTCGAGGAGGTGGCTGTGTATTTCACCAGGGGAGAGGGGGCTCTGCTGGACCCCGCTCAGAGAGCCCTCTACAGGGATGTCATGCAGGAGAACTACGAGAATATGACCTCACTGGGTAAGGAGTCCTGTCCCCTGGGTTATTAGAAGCTGTGGGGTCTCTGAAGAACCTGAGCAGTAATAACTTTATACCTTTATTCATCATCCAAGTTTTGACAAGTTTCCTTGCCCCCTTTTTTTGCCTCATCTCCCACCCACTAGTATAATTTTTGGACATGTGCCTTTTTGGTGCCATCAGTCATTTAAAAACTGCATCGAATGTATCCTTACTGGCTACATTAATAACTACATTAATCACTGTAGCGTTCATGCCTTTTCCTCAGTGTAAGAGGAAAATATGCTGCCTGTAGAATTCTAAATTGAGTAAATAGGTGTATGACTCATGCCTGGCTTGTGTGACAGTCAGATGAGCTCCTCTTTCGATAGGAGAGCGAATAATGTTCCCATTCGGGACCCCACGGGTGAAGGGAGAACAGAGCCGTGGGAGGGGAGGAGAAGGGGGGAGTAGATAATTCTGGGGTGCCAGGACATGGGGAGGGTGTGTGCAGGGTTAGAGCTAAGAAGCAGCAGGGAGTGGGGAGGTTGTGAGAGACGAGGAGGGAACACAAGAAGCTCCCAAGGTGCCGGCTGAGAGTAATGGGAAGAAGGGGAGGGGAGTGTGGGGGAAGGGCACCCAGGAAGTGGGCTGGGTGGGTCAGTGGGAGGGAGGAGAGGTTTGGGGATCTAGAGCTGTGCGGGATCCCAGACCTTTAACCCCAAATCCCTACCCAAGCCTTGTTGCTTTAGAGCCTTGTGACGTTATTGATATAAATTGGGACCATATAGAACATGGGTTGCAACCAAGGTCCTGTAGTGGCACCAAATCTTAGGTAAAGGGGGTCATATAAGGTGTCTAAGACCAGGTTATGGGTTGCTGGTTAGGATGATGCTGTCTGTATGTCTGTATCATTTTGTAGTTGAAGTTATGAATATTGGCTCTATACTGTCTGTATTTCAAGTTGGTGCTGTGCTTCTGGGAAACATCCCAGACAAATTGGTGTTAGCCCTGCCTAGCCTGCTGGATGGCCCATTAAGGACCATCAGCTACACAATTGACCCATGGAGAGAAGGCAGACACGCCTCGTGACTCAGCAAAGTATGCAGGGACTGGCCCATGTGACTCCAGACTCCATTTTACTGTAATTTTCCACAGTAAGAACAAAGAGGTTCTTACACCTGGAAAAGCCTATATAAGGCTAATGCCTCATCTCCATCTTGTCTTCAATCCTGCTTCTACCTCTGGAGGGACTTTGCTACATGCTGAAGCTCTGCACAAAGGACTGAATGACCCATCCCAGCGGGGAATGTTCTCCAGAGACTTGATTTGAACCTGCAGTTTATGCCATCACTGCTGCAAGCCTGAACTAAGAACTTTGCCATTACTGTATGTAATTGATTCCATTTAACCAATTCTAGCTCTACCTTTTTCCCTTTATGAATAAACCTTTAGATTTTAGATTCTAAAGGATTGGCAACAGCGTGATTTGTGGGTAAGATCTGATGTGTATATTGACCTGGGTCTGGGGCTTGGTCCTTTGGGATTGAGAGAACCTTTTTCTTTTATTGGGGTGGTGGTTTTCATAGCCATTCATCCCCAGGACGAGTGGGACTGGTGGTGATACTGGGAAACTGGAGTGTCCAAGGAAATTGCTTGTGTGACTTGTGGTTAGCCAGTGGGGTGAGACCGAAGTCCTTTTTGTCTGGCTGGTTTGGTTTGCCTTAGAGGTGGAAAAACCCCAGCCTAGGGCTGTGACTGCCCTGTTTGAGCAATTGGTCCTGAATTGGCACTCTCAGTTGGGTCCCGCCAGAACCGCACCGTCACAGTGGCGTAGTCGTGCTTGGATCCACAGAACCAGGTCAATTAAGCTTTGGGTCAGAACCCCACGCTATCCAAATTCGAATTTTGGGTTTGAGAGTTTGGTTGGTTAAAGATCAGTGACCATGAGACAGAAAGCATCAGGAAAAGCAAGGAAACTGCAAGCCTTGAGAGACAGCCTGCGGTTTGAATATGAGCAAAAACTGGCAGAAATTCGAATGGAAGAGACGCAAGCCTTGGCCCAGCTGGAGAAGGAGGCTGCTGAGAGAGAAAAAAAGGCTGCTGAGAGAGAAGAAAAAGCTCGTAAGGGGCGTCTGGAGCTGCTGGCTGCTGAGGAGAAAACTCGACAGATGCAGCAGGAGACTCACAAGATGCAACAAGAAACTGCCAGACTTCAGCTCCAAGTCAAAAAAGCAATGGAAGAACGGCAGAGACTGTATCCTCTTGAAAGGCCAGTTTGTAACAATGTTGGTATGTTGTATAACTCTGAGCAGTTGTCTGGGGGTAACCAAATGTACCCCAACAGTGCCACCTTTTATGTCAATGCTGTTACTGTGGGTTCAGTAGAGGGTGGCCCCATAAATTGTGCCAGTGCTATGTATGGGAGTAACTCCACCAGAGAGGTCCTTTGGGGCCATCTGCCTGTCCCAAGTCAGGGTAAAGGAGGAGGGTTGGGCGTGGGGCTAGCAACTCCACCCCATAAAAATCAGCTTGCTACAGAAACGCCAACAATAGAGTTAACAGAGACTTTTAGCCTGGAAAAAGAAGGGTCTTCAACTCGAAGACGCATGACGCTGGGTGGTGAAAGCCGCGAGGAAGCCACTAAGCCGATCACCCTTCTTACAACCAGGAGGATTACCATCGGCACATGGAACGTGAGGACCATGTACGAGTCAGGAAAGACGGCGCAGGTTGCAGCGGAAAAGAGGCCGCCCAAGAAATACCTGGCGACGCGACCTTCAGGTTGATAGCAAAAAAATGGGCTATACCTGGAACCAGCTAGAGCGAATGGCCCAGGATAGAAGACTCTGGAGATCTGTGGTTGGCGGCCCATACCCCGGTTGGGGTGACGGACATGATTGTGTTGTTGATTGTTATATGTATGGGAGTGGTAATGGAAAATTCATAGAGAGTGTAAAAGTCAATGGAAAAAGCTGTTTAGGGCAAATTATGGCTTCTAACATCACTCTTGTTAAAGCAGATCTGGTCAAAGAGGAAGATTATTTATCAAATCAGAGTGTGAGTGTTGTGATCCTCTGAGTTTACTGTCCGTGTGCCTTTAGCCAGAATCCACCTTGAGTGGAATGGGGCTCAGCATGCAGTGATAGCTGGCGTCAGGAAGTTATGGCCTAAAGATCTTTTAACTGGAGAAAATGTTAAAGCCTTGTTCAGTCCAGACAGCCAGTCACAGGAGAGGAATGATCTTAAACCTGTATCTATTATGAGCAATGATTTGCCTGAGGTGGGTTGCTCCAAAGGTTTGTCTGTGCCAAAAAGCTGTGTGTCTGTGAGTGGAGTTTCTCAATGTCTGTCTGATGTCCCAGAAGTGAATCTGGAGTTAGATCAAGAGCAGAAAGATCTCATTGGTGAGGAAAATGTTTCTCAAGAGCAAATTAAAGTAGATGGTCAGGCTAAAGCCCTAACTGAGGAAGGAGAGGGTAAATTTGTGATAGGTGATGGATTGGTGGCTAGTGCAGCTTGTAGAAGTGAACCTGAAATGGGTAACTGTGATTTGCTGGAAGTAGCTCAGTGTAGTGAAAAAAGCAGCAGCTTATCCATTGGAAGTGGCAATGTGCCTGGTAGGGAAAGTTTGGAGGAGCCTAGGCAGCCTTGTGAGCTGATGGCTTTGTCTAGTCAGCAGTTTGGGAAGGGAGGGATAGTGGAAGAGGAGTGTCCCTGTCCCTTACCTGTGTCCTGTGTGGAGAAATGTGACAGTGAAGGAAATGTGCCTGTGTCGGTCAGGGGTATTGACTTGCCTATGGAGGAATCTACCCCAGTCTCCAAGCAGTTGTCTGTGAACAGCCCTGTGTGCTGGGACAAGGGAAATGAGATCCCAAGCTGTGTGTCTGGTGAAGGAGAATGTGGCGATATACCACATCTGCTCCTTTGCTCTGATTCTAATAATGTCAATAGCTGCCCCAAACCATACCTGGCCTTTGGGAAGTCCATAATTAAGCATCAAGCCTCAATACTCATGATTTACATCACTGATTTATTAATCATTCTAATATATGAATGCATCCAACTGCTGAGATACTTCATAGCAAACTAATTGCTAGAGCCCGCCCCAGACTTCCTTCTTTCAGAATCCTGTGGCGTATTCCACCCGCTTGTGGTTCCTCATTAGTCTCTCAAAATGAGGGTGCGAAATATCTGACCTGCGATTGTCTCCTTAGGCCTATTCAGGTAAATCCCACACCTCCCACAAAGGCTCCACCTAATACAACACCACTGGCCATCACATACAGCCCCTCTGCAGTGCATTATCAACGATCTACAAGCTATGCTGGAAAATGATCCCTCACTCTCACAGAGCTTGGGAGGCAGGCCAGGTCCTCGCTTACAGACAACCCCCGAACCTGAAGCAAATACTCACCAGCAACTACACACCACACCACAGAAACACCAACCCAGGAACCAATCTCTGTAGCAAACCTCATTGCCTACTCTGTCCCCAGATCTACTCTAGCGACACCATCAGAGGACCCAACCACATCAGCCACACCATCAAGGGCTCATTCACCTGCACGTCTACTAATGTGATATATGCCATCATGTGCCAGCAGTGCCCCTCTGCCATGTACATTGCCCAAACCGGACAGTCTCTAGGTAAAAGAATAAATGGACACAAATTGGACATCAGGAATGGTAACATACACAAGCCAGTAGGTGAACACTTCAATCTCCCTGGTCATTCTATAACAGATGTCAAAGTCACTATTCTTGAACAAAAAAACTTCACAAACAGCCTTCGAAGAGAAACAGCAGAACTAAAATTCATTTCCAAATTTAACACCATTAATCTGGGCTTCAATAGGGACTGAGAGTGGCTGGCTCCTTACAGAAGCAGCTTCGCCTCTCTTGGAATTGACACCTCCTCATCTATTATTGGGAGTGGACTACATCCACCCTGATTGAATTGGCCTTGTCAGCACTGGTTCTCCACTTGTGAGGTAACTCCCTCCTCCTCATGTGTCAGTATATAATGCCTGCATCTGTAACTTTCACTCCATGCACCTGAAGAAGTGAGGTTGTTTTACCCACGAAAGCTTATATCCAAATAAATCTGTTAGTCTTTAAGGTGGCACCAGACTCCTTGATGTTTTTGTGGATACAGACTGACACGGCTACTCCTGATACTTGACAATTCTAACATATCCTAACATAATTCTCTAACCAATTATATCCCACTACGTAATTTACTCACACCTAGCAACATGAATTTTACAGCAGATAGAAACAATTAGAGAACCAGACTGATTAACAAGGTAAAAGTGGTGACCATAAAGATAAGACAATAAAGAAAAGAGAGTTTGACAACCACAGCCATTGATAAGGGATTTATTGCCAGAGAGGATGATTTATAATAATAATACTAACTCCTCTGCCACTTTGAGCCAAGGAAGCTGGCCTTGGTATTCTACTGCTTAAAAATGAGCAGGGATTACAACCATGAAATATTCTTTGTGACGAGTATCCCACAAATTCCACTGACCTCCCTTGTTTTCTTTGCCTGGAGTAGGGTTTCCAATTTCCAAACCTGATGTGATCTCGCAGCTGGAACGAGGGGAAGAGCCGTGGGTCCCGGACCTCCAGGCCTCTGAGAAAGAAGTGCTCCCGAGAGCTGCCTGCACAGGTGAGGACTTGGTTAAACCAACTCAACAACTGTTTAGGAATGCAGGAAACATTTGGGATGCCCTACAAAGACCCTGTGAGCTCTCCAAGTTCAGGATTGTTCCCTGCAGATGTGGAATCACTATGGCAGATGTCACTCATGGCTTCCCTCCTATCCTGACTGACAACTTGCAGCAGGTCCCTCCCCGGTCTCGCTTTCCCTTGAGTGTTCTGGTGAGATGCGGACCCAGAACTGATCCATTCCTCTCTCCTCTGGGGAAGGGTTTAGGGAAAATCAGCTCCTGAGAGGTTTGATCTCTCCCATACATATTTTGGTTTTTCATCCCTTTTTCCATTCCTCTCTCTGACATTTCCTTTCTTTCTGGCACAGGGAGTGACCTATGCCTGGATTCGCTCTGTCTCCCATCAGGTGATGGGATGGTGAGTGAGAATGAGAAGGAGAAACTCCAGCAGGAAGATGCTCAGCAAGTAGAACCACATGGAACGTTATCAGGAAGATCCAAAGGGAATGTTTCCGGGCGTTGTGCACTCCCTGAAAAAGCAAAAGCCTGTGAGACGCAGCAGATGCCAGAGGAAAACTTCAGTAGCCACTCAGGCCTTATAACCCGTGACAGAATCCACTTGGAAGGGAGATGCTACACATGCCATGAGTGCGGGAAAAGCTTCAGTCGGCGTTCAAACCTTATCACACATCATAGAATCCACACAGGAGAGACGCCCTACACATGCTCTGAGTGCGGGAAAAGCGTTAGTCACCGTTCACACCTTATCACACATCGTAGAATCCACACAGGAGAGATGCCCTACACATGCTCTGAGTGCGGGAAAAGCTTTAAGCACAGCTCTGCCCTGAGCGCACATAGGAGAATCCACACGGGTGAGAAACCTTATGGATGCTCTGAGTGCGGGAAAAGCTTTAGTCAGCGTTCACACCTTATCAGACATCAGAGAATCCACACAGGAGAGACGCCCTACACGTGCTCTGAGTGCGGGAAAAGCTTTAAGCGCAGCTCTGGCCTGAGCAGACATCAGGGAATCCACACGGGTGAGAAACCTTATGGATGCTCTGAGTGCGGGAAAAGCTTCAGTCGGCGTTCACACCTTATCACACATAAGAGAATCCACACAGGAGTGAAGCCCTACACATGCTCTGAGTGCGGGGAAAGCTTTAATCAGAGCTCTGCCCTGAGCAGACATAGGAGAATCCACACGGGTGAGAAACCTTATGGATGCGCTGAGTGCGGGAAAAGCTTCAGTCAGCGTTCACACCTTATCGGACATCAGAGAATCCACATTTGCTAATTCTCACCTAGTGATCTGTGCACCATCTTCACTGTGGTCTCTCAGCTCCCCCAGATGAGTTGCCTGCTTCTGCCTTTTGCAGCTCACCCTTCTTTGGGGTCAGTCCTGTGATCTTTCCTATCAACTCCTTTCCTTCTGAGTCACAGGAGTGTGTGTCCCTCCAGCCAGGAATGTTCATCAGCCATGGGCAGCAGGTTATATCTGTGTGTGGTGCCCAGGCTCCAGGAATATTCAGGGTGGGGGCCCTTCTCCAGCAATATTTGGAGCTGGGTCTCTCCCCCAGCCCTGCCTGGATTGGGCCCCGGCCCCCGTGGGCCTCCCTCTCCCGCCACGTCCCTGCCTGGAGCAGGTCTCAGGCCCCGCCTGCCACCCCCCCACCGCGCTGTGTCCCTGCCTGAGAGAAAGCAGCCGCGTCTCTCCCCTGCCTGCTCTGTGCTGCCGGAGGGCTCCCAGCAGAACTGCTGTCTGTTGCCCCAGGGTCCTAGCGCCTGCCATTCACTAATGGCAAGGCAGGCTGCCCTTACCCTGAGCCTCTCCAATGCCCCAAACCCTCAGCCCCAGCCAGAGCCCTCATCCCCCTGCACCCTAATCCTCAGCCCCAGCCAGAGCCCTCATCCCCCCGCACCCTAATCCTTAGCCCCAGCCAGAGCCCTCATCCCCCTGCACCCTAAGCCCCAGCCCTGAGCGCCCCCACATCATGAACCCCTCATCCTCAGCTCCACAGCCCTCACCCCACACCCCAAACATCTGCCCTAGCCCTGAGCCCCCTCCTGCATCATGAACCCCTCGTCCACAGCCCTCACCCCACAGCCCAACCCTCTGCCCTAGCCCTGAGCCCCCCCACATCATGAACCCCTCATCCACAGCCCTCACCCTGCACTCCCTCCTATCCCCAAACTCATTCCCGCTTCCCATACACCCCTTCCCAACCCCAAACTCCATCCCAAAGCCTGCACCCTGCACCTCTCCTGCACCCTAATCCCCAGCCAAGGATCTGCACCCCAGACCTCCCCTGCCGAGCCCCCTCCCAGAGTCTTAGGCAGGTGGGGGCGGAGTTTGGGGGGGTGGAGTTGGGGGGCGGGTTCTGGGCACCACCAACATTTTTACAAACTTGCCACCCATGTCATCACCTCCAGGTGGGGTACCCTGAGGCAAAAAACTACCTGTGCCTGACATCCTCTAGGGCTGCACATGGCGTTGGCTGCTCAAGTTAGTGATCTTGGGGTAAAAAGACAATTATAATTGTAGAGCAGATGCAGCCCAGGTGCAGGGGTTGGCATTAGCTTTCCCCGTGACCTGACCTAAACAAACCCTGAGCATCACGGTTATTCTGTTCCCCCATTCCAGAGCAATTGTTAGTTATCAAGTTCCCCCTTCGGAAACCAATTGTTTCAGTCCCAGTTGCTCTGCTGTTGCTTCAGGTTCTGCTACAGAGCAGATATTTTTACTACTATTTTCATCACTTAAAATATACTGAACTATAACGAAGAGCAGGAACAGGGCAGGGCTAGGGGAAAATGTCATGTCACCCTCTGTAACAGCAGAGGAAGATAGGATAAGTCAGAGGGATTCCCTTATTCCCCATCACCATCCCAGTCCCCCTGTTGTTCAGTTGGTTAGGTCAATATTTTTTCTAAAGGGCTGGGAGGAGGATTCTCTAGTAAATGACTTGGAACTAAGCAAAATGCCCAGACATTGGGCTCCCAAAGCAGTTGTGGCCCAGGCCCTGCAGGAGGTCGCCCCTGAAGAGATCTCCTTCCTAATCAGCTGCATGTTGCCTATTATTTGGGAAATGCAATCCCTGTCTAGGTAGGGATGGGAAAATGGAAATGACATTTCCCTTCACCTCCCCCCCAGGAGATGCTGCAAATGTGTAGAAAATGAAATCCCTGTTGAATGTGATATAGCTGCAGAAAGATATCTATTTTTAATAGAGACCTGACATTTGGTGTCTTACAGGGATTCTAAGCTACACCTGAATTTATTCCCTAATTTAAATTTGTGGCACCAGATTAAAGACATAAAAGATCATAGTTGGGGGAGTTGTACCTCACTATCGCTACTGATCTGTTGTGCGGTTGCTGAAGAATTCTATACCAGAGAAGTGTCAAATTACTCCAAGTAACGTCAAAGGTGTGACAAGAACTCAGGTAGAAGTTGCAGGTAGTGGTGGTTGATTTTTACCCCAGAGATGGAAGCTGCGGTGACCTGTGACCCAGGTAAACTATCTTTAGAACCTGCTCCCTAGTTAAGTGGCATTGGTCACACTCCTGAAGGATGCCATGATTAAATTGGGCACAACCATCTTTTACCATTTGGATCCAAAGTTTCATGAAGCACAGAGAGAAACAGCTGATTGCTTCAGAGCCATTCCATGCCCACAGGTCCCAATCTGGCTGCCTTGTTGGACAAGAAGCACTTCCATGCTGGCAAATGATGGTAGCCAATGAGGGAATGTATCCGATTCCAAGTTCAGACTGCAGGATACATGAATGCGGAGTCCAGAGTCTGTGGTTTGGTGTCTTAGTTTTGCTCTAGCGTCTGATGCATTTGTATCACTTCACCTCCTGCTACTGTGAAGGATTAGAAAGTGTGAAAATAGAGCACAGGAGGTTTTTCTCATGATGCAGCCTTCCCACGTCGTGCGAGACCCCTTCCACCCACACTTCTGGGAGAAGCCCCAGGGAGAAATGAACTCACAGAAATGGAAGGCTCCTAGGTTATTGTAGAATGTGTCTTCGCACAAAGCTGACTGGGTGGAAATGAGAATTAAGAGAAAACTGCCCTATGGGTTTATATGTTGTAATTGTTGAATAAGTTGGTACCAGCGACAATGAAATGAAACATGAAGTTAATTAGTATAACGGAAGGGGCTGATGATGTGCTAACTTTCAGTGTTACAATATAATTCCGGTTTTCGTCTCGTTCTCTCCCTGCCCCCTCCTACTATACAGGAAATGGAGGCGAATCCTGAAATTAAACCCTCACTCCAAAGGAATTAGAGTGGGGGAATAGGTGAGAGAAATAGCATGTGTGAGAATAGAGACCCAGCATAGACTGTAATTATTTCTATTTCAAATGGAATTTATCTTGATAAATTTTAAATCTTCTGTTAAGAGGAAAATTACTTGAGACAGGATGTGTAACCTTTTACCCAGTTAGAGGGTAACTGCCACAGACTTCTCCAGGTCTCTTGTTTGCAAAGCAAAGATGTCACATGAGGCAGGAGATGTCAAAACTACAATGGTGATGGATGTGTGATGGGAGCTTTTCTGGGTTGGTTGGTTGGTTTGGTTTCTTAATTTAATATAAATTTTGCAACCAGTTATTTTTATAGAGGCCGAGACCCCTGTTCCGTTTGAGCCCAGCTGTGTAACCCTCAGGCCTGGCTCTGGAATCCTCCCCAAAACTGGCCTTGTGTTTTTCTTTCATGTTTGATATCTTTGGGGTTCACACATCCACACTACATGCGGTTTGCAGCAACAGATACTTTGAGAAAGTGATGTGTAACTTGTTTGTCCCTGTGTATAAGAATGCACCCCTGGGGCGGTGTCTCTGTCTGGCCTGGGGGGGCAGTGGAGAGTCCCGCCACTGACAGCCGGTGTATTGTCTGGGGCGCATATTGATAGTATGTCCTGTAGAGTCTGCGGGGAACTATTACTGTGCTTCGTTTGACAATAAACCTGGCCAGGTAGGGAACCGGAAAAAAAAAAATAAAGCCGATTGGCAGCACTTCAGCAGCAGCTAAAATGTGCCGCTTCATTCTTTGGCGGTAATTCGGCGGCAGGTCCTTCGGTCCCTCTCTTCCTCTTCGCCGACAGCTCAGAGGGGAAGAGAGAGACTGAGAGACCCGCCACCGAAGACCCGGACCTGCCGCCCCTTTCCATTGGCCGCCCCAAGCAGCTGCTTCCTTGGCTGGTGCCTGGAGCCGGCCCTGCATGTCCCCATCTATCAGTTACTCTAGGAACTTGTCTCTGCTCACAGGCTGCCTCCAGCCTGTCTGGCCAGCTGCTGAGCTCTGTGGGGGTGAGTCCCTTGGCATAAGTGGCACCCGAGAGAAACCCTCCTGCCAGATGCAGTGGTGGTACAGTGGTGAGCAGAGCTGCCTTCCAAGCAGTTGACCCGGGTTCGATTCCTGGCCAATGCAGGGCTGTGCCCTTTTCTTGGCCGGGAATTGGTTTAATTTCAGTCCCGTTGTATCAGTTTATCAGTGGAATGGCAGAATGAATGTCCCACATCCCAGCAGGTCATTCAACACCCAGTGGAGGAAGAAAGGGACGGGACTATACAGTGAGCTGCTGGAGTCAACCTGGCATTACAATGTTTGGTTTATTTTTTTAAATGTTTCCTTTACCTCCCTCTCCATTTTGGACTCAGAGCCTTTAAGGGCAGAAGGGACCATCGTGATCATCTGGCTTAACCTCCTGCACCCCGTCCATAAACATATCAAGCTCAGTCTTGAAGCCATTTTGGGTTTTTGCCCCACTGCTCCCCTTGGGAGGCTGTTCCAGAACTTCACTTCTCTGGTGGTTAGAAACGTTCACCTAATTTCAAGGTTAAGCTTGTTGATGGCCAGTTTATATCCATTAGTTCATTACTAGTGGGGGCCTGTGATAGTGTGGGGGAGGGAGGGAGAAAGCCTGGAGAACTGACCGTGGGAGCCAGAGAGATCCCCTGTTCCCCGACCACCCGTCTCTGGGAGGAACCAGCTGGAACTGCCCTTGGGAAGCTGCTGCTAATAACTCAGGTGTGAAAACATTATTCTGTTGGAATCAGATTAAAGCCTCCTCACACCCGGTGTCATGGTCATTGACCTGGCTCATTCCTGGGATGTTCCCAGCCACAGCAATGCAGTGAGTGGAACCAAATCCCTCTCCAGAGCCCAGGCACACGCACAAATCCTGGGGCTTTTCGTTCCTGGGCTGCTGGCGCCATCGTGTGGCCATTTGGTTTCACTCCTTTCTGTTACAACTTTATCTTTCTGCACGTCCAAGGAATGCATCTGACGAAGTGGGTATTCAACGACGAAAGTTCATGCTCCAATACGTCTGTTAGTCTATAAGGTGCCACAGGACTCTTTGCTGCCTGCACAGAAATGGTAATTCCCTGGGGGAGATTCGGGAGCGTTTCTCTGTTTTGTGGTGTTAAGGACTGAAATGTTCCCCGGGTTCCTCGGTCCCAACCTGCCTCCCGTTCTACTGCCCATGCAGCCCCATCCCAGCCCTCAGCCCCCAGTCGATGCTGATTCCCTCAGCCCCATCTGGGCAGGGGGTGAACCCTGTCACTGGGCATTGCCTAGTTCTCCTAACTCTGAGGGACTTCAGCTCCTCTGTGTCCCCGGGGACCCTCCACACCACTCCCCTGCTTACCACGGTTCAGATATTGCAGTGGCATGAGTCTGCTTCTCAGCACCTGCCTCTCACTTTAGAGGCCCCACATTAATAACCATTTTCAATATGAACTTACTGCGGGTTTTATCGCAATATTGGGTGGGGGGAACCTGTTAAAAATATTCATAAAACTCCTTTCCCAAAATTGTCCCAGGGCTCTTGATATCCTGTGTATCGGCACTGAACGGCCATTGACCCTGTAGCTGGTTGTGGTATAAACATCTTAGGTTCCCCAGCTAGATAAGATCCCATCAATACATAAATGAGGGTGGGGCCACAGCAGAAAGGGTGGGGCTTTGCCATCCCTAGCCCCTGTTTAGCCAGTAGGGCTCAATTTAGGGCAGTGGGGCCTGCCTCCTAGGGGGGCAAAGGGGGACATTCATGGGGGCAGCTCAGGGCTCCAGCCAGCCCCCATGGAGAGCAGGGAGGGAGCACCACTCTGCCCCCAGGCTCCTGGCCCCGCCTTGACTCTCCTTACCCCCTCCACATCCCTCTCTGCAGCAAGCCACAGTCCCGGTCCCACCCCCAGCCCCCGTTCTCGACTGTGGCTGCCGAGGGGCCGCGCACACAGATAAGAGGGCACAGTGTGAAAAGTTTGGGGACCACTGGTTTAGGGTGATGCCCTCAAATCACGTCTATGCAGCCCATTAAAAGCTATTCCTCACCCACCTAGCCCCTCAAGCAGGCCGGACTAGGTATGTTGGGTGGCCATTTGGTTTCACTCCTTTCTGTTAGAACCTTTAGCTTTCTGCGAAGAAATGTTAATTCCCTGGGAGAGACTCGGGAGCGTTTCTCTGTTTTGTGGTGTTAAGGATTGAAATGTTCCCCGGTTCCTGGTCCCCTGTGCTGCCCTTGACTCATCCAGGAAGGAGAACAACATTTCATTGCACTCATGTGATTTGTAACCCAGCACCAGCCAAAACTGCTCCGTTTGGCACAGCCGCCCCACCCTGCTGCGGAGCTGGGCGGAGCAGGGGGGTCTGTGCAAACACGGTCTGTTCCTGACGTCTTCCCCCAGCTCCTCACTAGATGTGAGGGGGGAGCTCACTCAGACCCTGCTTCCGCTTAGTATTTAAAAACTCCTTATTGGCCCTACCTCTGCCGGCCTTGGATTTCTCCTCCCGTCCCTTCCCTGACAGCTCCGATGAGGTGGCCGAGTGGTTACGGTGATGCTGCTCATCCATTGTGCTCTGCACGCGTGGGTTCAAATCCCATCCTCACCGGAGACCTTCAGTCTTCTCTCTTCCTGTACAAACAACCCTCTCCCCCCTTTGGTACAATCACAGACCAAACCATGTTGCTTCCTGCCAACAAAAACCATCCCAGGAACTCAGATCCCCCCTGCTTAAAATACAAGGTCTAAACACCAGATTTCTCAAAGAATTTGCTAATCCTGGATTTCTTAGTTTTTATCTCAAAAGGGAACATCCTCCTCATCTCCCCCAAACACCCCGGGACCTCCACAAATCATTAAAATGCCCCCGGCCTCCTCATGTCCCCTCCCCGTCTCCCACCTTCTCCTCCTCCCCCCAGTCCCATCTCATCTCCCCCCCCGTCCCATCTGCCCCCTTCTCCTCCCTTCTCCCCAGTCCTGTGTCCCCCCCCCCAGTCCCGTCTCCTCCCCCGGGCTGGGGTCTCTGAGCTTGGTCCCCGCCAGCTCCGGCCCAGTGGCTGCCCCTCCCCCCAGGCAGGGCGGGGCTAATGAGGGGCCCCGCCCCCAGCGCAGGCCCCGCGGGAGGGGGAGGGTCAGGTCCCGCGTGGGCCGGACACGCTCCAGCCAGAAGGAGGGGCCGGGGCCGGTTCGCCCCCTGCCCGGGGGGAGCCCTGCACTGCCCGCGGCCGGGGCGGGGCCGGGAGCAGCAGAAGGGGACCGGAGTGGGGGGAGGGAGGGGGAATAAGGGGTGGGGCTGTGGAGAACCCTGTCCCCAACGGAGGGGGCAGCGCCCCCTCACAGCCCCCCGGCGCGCACCGCTCCAACGGCCCCGGCCCTGTCACGTGACTCCTCCTCCGGCTCGCCCCCCTGCGCGGCGCGCTCCAACGGCCCTAACGGCCGGACCCGTCACGTGACTCATCCTCCGGCTCCCCCCCCCGCGCGCCGCGCTCCAACGGACCTAACGGCCGGATCCGTCACGTGACTCATCCTCCGGCTCCCCGCGCGCCGCGCTCTAACGGCCGGACCCGTCCCGTGACTCCCCCGGCGGCTCCCCCCCGCGCGCTGCGCTCCAACGGCCCTAACGGCCGGACCCGTCACGTGACTCCTCCTCCGGCTACCCGCCGCGCGCCGCGCTCCAACGGCCCTAACGGCCGGACCCGTCACGTGACTCCTCCCCCGGCTCCCCCCCCCCGCGCGCCGCGCTCCAACGGCCCTAACGGCCGGTGTAAAGACAGAAACATGAACCGCTCCCGATTCGCTACTTTGGCCGAACTGAGCATGCCCAGTAACCTCCGCTGTCGCCACTGCCCTCTCTCTGCCTTCACTGCTACTCACGATTTGCTGCCTGCTCTTTGGGGGCGTTTAAAAGGCTCAAGGGGGCAAATCGCAGCGGGGGGGCTGCCAGGGTCTCAGCGGGGGGCAGAAATTGACTGGCCAGAGGGGGTCAAGCTGCTGTAGGCAGCGGCAGGAGAGAGGCTGAAGGGGGGACATCGGGGGTGGGGGGTGGGAGCCGGGGTTAAGCGGGGGGGGAGACGCTGCCAGACCCTGTGCGGGGACAAACCCCCCTTTAGGGAGGGGGTGGGGGGGACAGGGGCCCCTCGGGACGAGCCACCTGCTGCGCTCGCAGATCTGGGGGTGTCGGGGCTGGGGGGGGGGGCAGAGGCTGTTTTCAGTTCTGCCGCGTGTCAGCCCCGGAGCAGGGGGCGGGTTCCTGGGGCTGGGGCTTAAAAGCACCGGCAGCCCAATTCCCAGACTGTCAAAGCCCAGACACCGCGGCTCCTCTCGATCCTGTACAAGTGCTGCCGGGCTGTTACTGCTCCAGCCGGGAGCCTGAATGCGGGGAAATACCGTACAGACGCCTCCTCCCTCCCTCCCACTCTGCCTCTCACATTGTGACTGTGGAAAAGTGTCTGCTGTCATTTTCTATGTCTCTATGAAATCCCTGCAGCTCCTTTCTCTTCTACAACGTGCTGAGCTGCTAACTCCCTCCCAGAGCCCACGTGTCTGCACCCCCTCCTGCACCCCAACCCCCTGCCCCAGCTCAGAGCCTGCACCCCTCACTCAAACTCCCCAAAGCCTGCAACCCACCAGCACCCCAACTCCCTCCCAGAGCCGCGTGTCCACACCCCCTCCTGTACCCCAATCCCCTGCCCCAGCTCAGAGCCTGCACCCCTCACTCAAACTCCCCATAGCCTGCAACCCTCCTGCACCCCAACTCCCTCCCAGAGCCGCGTGTCCACACCCCCTCCTGTACCCCAATCCCCTGCCCCAGGTCAGAGCCTGCACCCCTCACTCAAACTCCCCATAGCCTGCAACCCTCCTGCACCCCCAACTCCCTCCCAGAGCCGCGTGTCCACACCCCCTCCTGCACCCCAATCCGCTGCCCCCGGTCAGAGCCTGCACCCCTCACTCAATCTCCCCATAGCCTGCAACCCTCCTGCACCCCAACTCCCTCCCAGAGCCGCGTGTCCACACCCCCTCCTGTACCCCAATCCTCTGCCCCAGCTCAGAGCCTGCACCCTTCACTCAAACTCCCCATAGCCTGCAACCCTCCTGCACCCCAATTCCATCCCAGAGCCCACGTGTCTGTACCCCACTGTACCCCAATCCCCTGCCCCAGGTCAGAGCCTGCACCCTTCACTCAAACTCCCCATACCCTGCAACCCTCCTGCACCCCCAACTCCCTCCCAGAGCCTGCATCCCAAACAGGGCCGGATTAACCTGTTGTGGGCCCGGTGCTAAACATATTTGTGGGTCCCCATGGGGGAAATGGGGACATGAGGCAGGGGGGCAGAGTCCTCAGAAGAAGGGGCTGGCTGAAGGCAACGGGAGATGAGTCATGGCATGGCAGGGACAGCCCCACTCCACCCAGCCCAGTACAAGGGCCCTGTTTACAAACCAGGAGCTGCCAGACCCACACTGTCCAGCCCAGCCCTGCACTGCCATTGTGCTTCTTCCCCTTGGGGGCGGGCCCACGCTGCACCATGCTACCCCCTGCCCAGCACCCCTCTGGCTCCCTACGCCCAGCACCACACCACCCAGAGACCCCCACAAACCCCCTGCCCAGCACCCCTCCGGCTCCCTACGCCCAGCGCCGCACCACCCAGAGACCCCCACAAACCCCCTGCCCAGCACCCCTCCGACTCCCTACGCCCAGCACCACACCACCCAGAGACCCCCACAAACCCCCTGCCCAGCACCCCTCCGACTCCCTACGCCCAGTGCCACACCACCCAGAGACCCCCACAAACCCCCTGCCCTGTACCCCTCTGACTCCCTACGCCCAGTGCCACACCACCCAGAGACCCCACCAACCCCCTGCCCAGCACCCCTCCAGCTCCCTACGCCCAGTGCCGCACCACCCAGAGACCCCCACAAACCCCCTGCCCAGCACCCCTCCGGCTCCCTATGCCCAGCGCCGCACCACCCAGAGACCCCCACAAACCTCCTGCCCAGCACCCCTCTGACTCCCTACGCCCAGCGCCGCACCACCCAGAGACCCCCACAAACCTCCTGCCCAGCACCCCTCCGACTCCCTACGCCCAGTGCCGCACCACCCAGCGACCCCGACCAACCCCCTGCCCACCACCCCACCGCCTCCCAACGCCCAGTGCCGCACCACCCACAGACCCCACAAACCCCTGCCCAGCACCCTCCGACTCCTACGCCCAGTGCCGCACCACCCACAGACCCCCACAAACCCCCTGCCCAGCACCCCTCCGACTCCCTACGCCCAGTGCCACACCACCCACAGACCCCCACAAACCCCCTGCCCTGCACCCCTCCTTCTCCCTACGCCCAGTGCCGCACCACCCACAGACCCCCACAAACCCCCTGTCCAGCACCCCTTCGGCTCCCTACGTCCAGCGCCGCACCACCCAGAGACCCCACAAACCCCTGCCCAGCACCCTCCGGCTCCTCGCCCAGTGCCGCACCACCCAGAGACCCCACAAACCCCTGCCTGGCACCCCTCCGACCCCCTACGCCCAGTGCCGCATCACCCAGAGACCCCCACAAACCTCCTGCACAGCACCCCTCCGACTCCCAACGCCCAGCCCCACACCACCCAGAGACCCCCACAAACCCCCTGCCCTGTACCCCTCCGACTCCCTACGCCCAGCGCCACACCACCCAGAGACCCCCACAAACCCCCTGCCCAGCACCCCTCCGACTCCCTACGCCCAGTGCCGCATCACCCAGAGACCCCACAGACCCCTGCCCAGCACCCCTCCGACTACCTCGCCCAGCGCCACACCACCCAGAGACCCCACAAACCCCTGCCCAGCACCTCCAACTCCCTATGCCCAGTGCCACACCACCCAGAGACCCCACAAACCCCTGCCCTGTACCCTCCGACTCCCTACGCCCAGTGCCGCACCCCCAGAGACCCCACAGACCCCTGCCCAGCACCCTCCGACTCCTCGCCCAGTGCCGCACCCCCAGAGACCCCACAAACCCCTGCCCAGCACCCCTCCGACTACCTCGCCCAGCGCCACACCACCCAGAGACCCCACAAACCCCTGCCCAGCACCCTCCAACTCCCTATGCCCAGTGCCACACAACCCAGAGACCCCACAAACCCCTGCCCAGCACCCTCCGACTCCCTACACCCAGCGCCGCACCACCCAGAGACCCCACAAACCCCTGCCCAGCACCCCTCCGACTACCTCGCCCAGCGCCGCACCCCCAGAGACCCCACAAACCCCTGCCCAGCACCCCTCCGACTCCCTCGCCCAGTGCCACACCCCCAGAGACCCCACAAACCCCTGCCCAGCACCCCTCCGACTCCCTATGCCCAGTGCCACACCACCTAGAGACCCCCACAAACCTCCTGCCCAGCACCCCTCTGACTCCCTACGCCCAGCGCCGCACCACCCAGAGACCCCCACAAACCCCCTGCCCAGCACCCTCCGGCTCCTCGCCCAGCGCCGCACCACCCAGAGACCCCCACAAACCCCCTGCCCAGCACCCCTCCGGCTCCCTACGCCCGGCGCCACACCACCCAGAGACCCCCACAAACCCCCTGCCCAGCACCCCTCCAGCTCCCTACGCCCAGTGCCGCACCACCCAGAGACCCCCACAAACCCCCTGCCCAGCACTGTAGTGAAACATGCTGTGCTGGCAAACCACACACGTGTTTATTACATTTACTCCTGGCTTAAGGATAAGCAATGCTCAGGTTATTGATTAAGCATAGACTAGGCAATAGCGCACGTAGCCCCTCTAATAGCTCACGTAGTCCCTTCACCATTCATGATATATTGCACAAGGGGAGATGGCTGTGGGTGAACCAATCAATATGTTACAAGTAACCATGATCTCATGCTCTTTGATCTAATTACTAATAAAAACCCAGCTCATGAGAGCTGGACGCCTGCTTGACAAACCTCTTGACTCCGCGTCTCCTTGATCCCAACATCTGGTGACCCGGCGTGATTCACGGATCCGAGAACCCCTGCTCATCCGACTGGAATAGTCTAGGTGCACCCGCTGGAAACAGCCACTCGTGAGTATGGGGAGCGATTTATCAGTGCCACAAAAGGCTCATGCTAAGGAATTATTTAAGCTCATTGAGGGGAGCGGTTGCCCAGCGGTTACGCTGCGGCATGTAGAGGATTTTGTTAAGGAAATAGAATGTCAATGCCCCTGGTATCCCGAAGAGGGGTCCCTGCAGCAAGAAGATTGGCAAAAGATAGGAACACAGCTCTTTGAGAAACCGAGAGCAGCAGTACAGCACCTGCTCATGTGGCAGCGCTGTACTGAGGCAGTGGGAAAACTGGGGCCACAGGCGTCTCTCACTGCCGCCCCGCTTCTCACGCTGACGACACCGCCTCTGTACCCGCGGGTGCTACCACCAGCGCCTGCGGTGTCGGATACGGGGCAGCGGCTCTCGGATCCCTCCATTGATAAAGGAACTGATCAGCCTTGTTTCCAGGGGAATCGTGGGGGCTGCGTCCGGGCAGCGGTTGCATTGGCGCGTGAGACGGGGGAATTGAGTTTGGAGGAAGAACATCAGTGGGAGGGGGAGTTGCCCATGTTAATGCCTATAGCGGCAGGAGTCGATGCACAGGGCGATGCCGTCAGACAGTGGACGGCGCTACCGTATACAGTACTGAGGGAAGTGAGAAAAGCTATCACGGAGACAGGCATCAGGTCTAATTTTGTGGCAGGCATCTTAGAAGGAATTGGAAATGGCTACACGATGGCTCCACAAGATTGGAAAGACTTATTTCGTATGGTGCTGACCCCCGCCCAGTATATGGTGTGGGACAGTGAGTTCAGGTTAGCTGCTGTAGGATACTCAACCCCAGCTGCCACGCCTGACCAGATTTATGGAGCAGGCCAATTTAGCACTATAGAGGGACAGTTGGAGTTAGATCCAGACACATATATTCGTACTAAACTTAGTGTTATGAGAGCTTTCAGAAGGGTTCCCGTAAGTGGGAAACCGACTAGGTCTTTCACAGCCACCCGGCAGCAGCCTACAGAGCCGTATCCGCAGTTCATAGATAGGCTCAAGGAAGCAGTACAGCGGCAGATCGATAACGAGGAGGCACAGACAGAGCTTTTACAGCGACTGGCCTATGAGCAAGCTAATGCTGATTGCAAGAAGGTACTGCAATCTATAATACATAGTCCCTCGTACACTTTAGCGGACATGATTCAGGCTCGCGTGGATGTCGGTAGTCAAACCCATGCTATGGCTCTTTTGGCGGGGGCTATAAGACAAGGTAATAAACCAGCAGGAAATTGTTTTAATTGCAAAAAACCGGGATACTTTAAAAGCCAGTGTAGGGCACCCGGAGGGGGGGCACATAAAGGAAAACCCCAGGAAGGGGGTAGGCCCTCCAGAAAATGTCCTAAATGCAACAAGGGGTATCATTGGGCAAATCAATGTCGATCAGGACTAGGGCAGGGAAACCAGTGATCGGGCCCTCCCCGGGCCCCGGAAAAACAACGGGGGCGGAAGAATTGACTAGGCGCAACCGGCGACCTGCAGTGCTGGAATAGACTTGTATAATCAAGAAGAAAAATCCTCATTCTTACCGGGGGAAGTTCTTTTAATGCCTACTCAACTAAAAGGGCCCCTTCCTGAAGGGACGGTGGGCATTATACTCCCTCGGTCATCAGCAAGTAAACAAGGAATTATGGTAGTTCCAGGAGTGATTGATGCTGATTATCAGGGAAAAATATATGTTCAGTATTGGAGTCACCTGCCTTTTACTTTAAGACGAGGGGACTCCTGGGCACAACTGATACTGTTGCCATATGAGCTCCCTGGAGAAAAATCACAGGTAACACGTACAGGAGGTTTCGGCTCCACCCGTACTGAAGGCGACAGCGACTCTTCCTTTCACCCACAGGTGGCGGCGTTGGTACACCGAATATCTCTGCACAAACCTCAACGTAAGTATATACTCCAAGGTAAGTGGCTGACCGGTTTGTTGGACACAGGGGCGGATGTTTCTGTCATAGCTGAAAAGGATTGGGAACCTCAATGGCCTTCTGAGATAGCCCCTGCGGTATTCGGGGTAGGAGGAAGCCAAGCATCTAAAAAGAGCTCTCAATGGTTACCGGTAAAATCCCAGGAACAAGGCCCCATAATAGCATATATTCAACCCTGCATATTGCCTTTACAGTTTAACATTTGGGGAAGAGATTTGTTAGAACAGATAGGGGCAAAACTGGTTTTGGAAGATGAGTAAGCCTCAGGCTCTTCCGTTACAGTGGAAAACTGATAAACCAGTCTGGGTAGAACAATGGCCATTACCTAAAGAAAAATTAGAAGCTTTGCAGCAATTAGTTGAGCAACAATTAAAAGATGGACACATTGAGCATACTACAAGCCCGTACAATACTCCTGTTTTTGTAATTAAGAAAAAATCAGGAAAATGGAGACTCCTTCATGATTTGAGGGAAATTAATAAAATACTAGAACCAATGGGCCCCCTGCAGTGTGGCCTCCCCAATCCAAATTTAATCCCTTATGACTACCAGGTGGCAATAATTGATTTAAAGGATTGTTTCTTTACAATACCGTTACAGGAAAAGGATAGAAAGTATTTTGCATTCACAGTGCCAGTCCTGAACAACGCCCAACCCACAACACGTTATCATTGGAAAGTGTTACCCCAGGGCATGTTAAATAGCCCTACCATGTGTCAGTATTTTGTAAACACTGCTCTTCAACCTTTCAGAAATAAGTTCAAACAGCTACTTGTATACCATTATATGGATGATATCTTAATAGCCGGTAGGCCCCTACCCACCACATGGAAAAGTGAGTTAACTGATATCTTAAGTCAATCGGGTCTGGTAGTAGCCCCGGAAAAAATACAGGAAGCCGAACCTTTTCAATATTTAGGTCATAAAATGCTTGCAGCATACTCCATGCCCATACTTCCAAAACTTACCTTGCCAAAAAAATTAACATATGTAGTACTACAGCAAATTCTGGGATCCATAAATTGGATAAGACCGTATTACAAGATTCCCACATCTATGCTAACTCCACTGTTTAATGCCCTAAAATTAGGAAAGCAACCGGGAGACATAATATCACTAACAAACGAACAACAGGAGGTAGTGCATAAGGTCAACGAAGCCATGGCAGACAGATGGGTAGATAGAGCAGTACCTGACGTGCCCCCGTCCTTAATCATTCTTGGGGACACTAAGCAATTCATGGGGGCATTACTTCAACATACAAGTGAGAGAGAATTTATTCTCGAGTGGATGTATTTACCACACACACACACAAAAACACACTCGTCCCATTGTCTGGAATGTTTGCTCAATTAATCACTAAAGGATGCAATCGAGCACTAAACTTGTTTGCCATGGATTTAGTAAACATTATTATCCCCATCGCCACCTGGGAAGTTGCATGTATGCACTCAGAGGAGGTGCAAATAGCCCTAGCCAATTATGTTGGGTCCGTAACTTACCATACTCCCAAGGATCCTCGTCTCCAAGTTGCTCAGCATATTCCACTGAAAGTATTTTACTTGGTATCTCCCGTTCCCATACAAGAAGCTCTTACCATTTTCACCGATGGTGGCCCCTCCAGAGGAGTGGTCGCTTGGAAGAAAAATGACCAGTGGAAATCCCAGTTTACCTTACCGCAACGCTCTCCTCAGCGTGCGGAGCTAGCTGCGTTAATTCTTGCCTTTAACACATTTTCTGATCGACCGGTTAACCTCATAACAGACAGTTTGTATGCTGCAAATGTTGTTAGTAATATTGCTTCTAGTTGTGTTACTGCATCTTTGGATAATAATTTGCTTGGTTTATTTCTTTCCCTACAACTGATATTACGTCACCGACGACATCTATTTTTTATTGCACATGTTAGAAGTCATCAGCCTTTCCCGGAGAAATCTGCAAGGCAATGCCTATGCTGATAACGCCTTAAAGGCTTTCCCCTGCTCTCCTATGGAAAGTCACTCCTTACATCACCAAAATGCTAGGGCATTGGCCAAGCAATTTTCCATACCACTATCTGATGCAAAAGCGGTTATTCAGCAGTGCCCTGAATGTACTGGAAACCTTGCAGGCCCCGCTATCGGGGTAAATCCTCGGGGCTAGGTGCAAACCAATTGTGGCAAATGGACGTCACTCGGTTCCCACCATTAGCTCCCTGGTCCTATTTGCATGTAGTCATAGACACTTATTCTGGATATATATGGGCAACGCCACAAAAAGGGGAAAAGGCGAAACATGTCTGTAATCACCTCATTCGTTCCTTTGCAGTGATGGGAAAGCCATCAGCTTTAAAAACTGACAACGGCCCAGCCTATTGCTCTTCAGCGATGGCAGCGTTCTGCATGCGATGGGGAATCAAGCACACCTTTGGCATCCCATACAATTCCCAAGGACAAGCCATTGTAGAACAAGCTAATCGCACATTAAAAACTGCTCTCCTGTGGCAAAAACAAAAAGGGGGAATTGTCCCCGGCAGCCTGACAGAAAAGGAAGAATGGCTGGCTCAAGTACTGTTTACACTCAATCATTTAAATCTATTACCTTTCAATTCTCAATTTTTCACCAGGGCACAACGGCATTATCAGACGACCGAAGTTCTTCCTGCTCCAAAGGTAACCTATCGTCAGCTACCTGGCCCGGAGTGGAGCGGACCTGTGCCACTAATCACCTGGGGGCGCGGTTACGCAGCTGTATCAACACCAAGCGGCCCGCTCTGGGTACCTGCCCGATACATTCGACCATACAAGGATGGCGTGGCATCAGGGACTGAGCAACCCCATCCCTGACTTCAACATACACTTATATGATGAACAAGGAAAAGTGACAACGGGCCGACAACGAGGGGGCCAACGAAATGCACCTGTCACATGGGGCCAAGTGAAGAACCTAGCTAATCAGGCTGAACAACTGTTGGAAAAAACAAGACAAGAGAAAACAGCAGAGAACTATATGATGGCATTAATAGCCTCCTTAAATGCCAATTCTGTACTTTTAACAATAATTATTTTCACTTTAACTACTGTCCCTACGGAAGGGGGCGATAATGACTGGGGCGGCTCATCTTAATATATGGGAGGTATTTGCAAAGACTTTAAACCAAAGTACCTTCTGCTTAACGGAGCAGAGGGCGGTGGGGGAGGTGCTAGGATCTTGCCTAATACCAGTATGCCATAATCCCAAAGACATCAACAATGATACATGGTTTTATAATTCTCTAGAACAAAATTCTACCCTTAGGACCTTAGGGTACCCCGGGTACCATAATTGGGGAGATCGACTAACGCACAAACCGCGTTTTGCCGTTACCCTGTTAACACCGCATGTTGCTAGTTTTAATGTTAGTTGTGCTAGAATGGTTAATTGTACCAAAAAGACTTGTATTCAATTCCCAGAAGGGAACTTCAATTGCTCAAGTATGGTTAATATATCATATATGTATGAGTACCTACAATTGCCAAGGGGCTGGTTCTGGTCCTGCCCCGGATATACCTTTAACTACATTCCAGCCAACATCAGTCATGACACTCCATGCTGTCTTAGTAGGCTGTCTTTGGTTTTGCCTCAAAAGGAAGCTAAGGGTACACCACTTACTAAGACAAAACGAAGTGTATTCCTTGATGAAAGCTGTAATAGTCACGCGGCCCTAATTAGTAAGGCCGAATACGTCGCGCTGGCTGTATCCCTGGTTGGGGTGCCCGGTCTGGCGGCACGAAACAGTAAAAACATTAACGCCTTAGCCTGCTCGGCAGTAAAAGCCTTAAATACAACTTCTAAAGCTCTAGCCTTGTTAAATGAGGAACAGGGCGAATTAAGACATGGACTTTTGCAAAACAGAGCGGCCATAGATTATCTTTTAATGCAACATCATTATGGGTGTGAAAAATTGGATGGTATGTGTTGCTTTAACCTAAGCAATAATGAAAAAGCAGTGGACAACCAAATTGTAAAACTACATAATTTAACAAAAGAAGTTACTATGGATGTTGGTTTTTCAGGATTCTGGGACTGGCTTACTGGATGGCTGCCAGACCTATCCTGGCTAAAGCAAATGTTTGCATATGTTATTGTTATAGCTGCAGGATTAATACTTTGTTGCTGCATATTACAGTCTATTCCTTCACTTATTAGCCTATTTGTCCAAGGCTGCCCTTGGCAACGACTTAATACAAAACAGAGCATTCATTATGCCTGCAAATTGCTTAAAAACAAAAAGGGGGAGATGTAGTGAAACATGCTGTGCTGGCAAACCACACACGTGTTTATTACATTTACTCCTGGCTTAAGGTAAAGCAATGCTCAGGTTATTGATTAAGCATAGACTAGGCAATAGCGCACGTAGCCCCTCTAATAGCTCACGTAGTCCCTTCACCATTCATGATATATTGCACAAGGGGAGATGGCTGTGGGTGAACCAATCAATATGTTACAAGTAACCATGATCTCATGCTCTTTGATCTAATTACTAATAAAAACCCAGCTCATGAGAGCTCGGGACGCCTGCTTGACAAACCTCTTGACTCCGCGTCTCCTTGATCCCAACACAGCACCCCTCTGACTCCCTACGCCCAGTGCCACACCACCCAGAGACCCCCACAAACTCCCTGCCCAGCACCCCTCCGGCTCCCTACGCCCAGTGCCACACCACCCAGAGACCCCCACAAACCCCCTGCCCAGCACCCCTCCGGCTCCCTATGCCCAGCGCCACACCACCCAGAGACCCCCACAAACCCCCTGCCCAGCACCCCTCCGACTCCCTACGCCCAGCGCCGCACCACCCAGAGACCCCCACAAATCCCCTGCCCAGCACCCCTCCGACTCCCTACGCCCAGTGCCACACCACCCAGAGACACCCACAAACCCCCTGTCCAGCACCCTTCCGGCTCCCTACGCCCAGTGCTGCACCACCCAGAGAACCCCACAAACCTCCTGCCCAGCACCCCTCCGACTCCCTACGCCCAGCCCCACACCACCCAGAGACCCCACAAACCCCTGCCCACCACCCCTCCCGCTCCCTACGCACAGCGCTGCACCACCCAGAGACCCCCACAAACCCCCTGCCCTGTACCCCTCTGACTCTCTTTGCCCAGTGCTGCACCATCCAGAGACCCCACAAACCCCTGCCCTGCACTACTCTGACTCCCTACGCCCAGTGCCACACCACCCAGAGACCCCACAAACCCCTGTCCAGCACCCTCCGACTCCCTATGCCCAGTGGCACACCACCCAGAGACCCCACAAATCCCTGTCCAGCACCCCTCTGACTCCCTATGCCCAGTGCCACACCACCCAGAGACCCCACAAACCCCTGCCCTGCACCCCTCTGACTCTCTTCGCCCAGTGCTGCACCATCCAGAGACCCCCACAAATGCCCCTGCCCCGTGCACTCCCGGGTCACTCCCCACCCACTCAGAACCCCACAGATCCTCTCACTGACCAGTGCCCCCAGCTGAAGACCCCCCCACAGCCCTCCCACAACTGCACAGTGCCCCACACCTTCCCACCCGGAGCCCCCCTACAGATCCCCTCACTGCCCAGTGCTCCCCACCACCACGAATGCAGTGACCCACACAGACCCCCCACACTTCCCAGCACCCACACACACACAGATCTCCCCCACTGACAGCCCCCCAACACACAGATCTCCCCACCGCCCCAGTGCCCAGCACCTACCCAGACCCCCTAGAGACCTACTCTCCCACACCCTAACCGCCAGCCACAATAGCCGGCCCTGATGGGAGGTGACTGTGGATGGGAGGCTGAGATGGCAGCGCAGCCAGAACTGGTCCTGGGGCAGGATAACTCCGGCCCCTTGGGAGTGGTGGAAGCAGCCAGGCTGGAGCAGGAGCAGAGCCTACCCGGGCCAGGCTCCCTCAGGACCCAGCTGAGCATCCCCCCTCCCCGACTGTTCCCTGTGAGTGGCTGAGACTGGCCCAGCCTCTGCACCAGTCCCAGGTGGCTCTTCCCCCAGGGAGGCAGGTGGGGCCCCGCAGGTCCCAGGCAGTGGAGACAGCTCAGAGCTGGAGCAGTGCTGGGGAGTGGGGCAGATCCTTGAGACGTGACTCCCGCGATCCTACCCAGCCCACCCACACCCATTGGCCCCGTGGCCAGCAGCCTTGCAGAGCACACACCTCTCTCTCTCCCTGCTTTCCTATCACCAGTTATGTTACTACAGGAATGAAATCGAGACATCCCCTAAAACAGCTAGTTCCACATTGTTATAACAGATAATTACAAAGACTAAAGTACATGCTTTACTGTAATTAGGCCCCGGCAACCCAAGATGAACACTACACCGTGGAAGAGTCCTACAACCAGGTATTTGAGGCCAATCCCTTTATCAATGGAATCCTAACCAAAATATGAGGAAGGAGAAGAGTCACCCTCAAACTTTTGACAATAGCTCAAGGTCAGACACCAAGAAGACCAGCACCATTCGTATTCTGGTTTTGGATAAAATACTTGATCTTGCCTACATCATAGAAACCTTCCTCTCTCCAAGTCTACACCCCACTACACCTTTAGCGATAAAGTAACCATTAAAGAAGTTCTGAATCAGTCGTCTTTCTTCCCAATTTAGGTTTAACAATAAAGCTGCAGCGTAAGTAGCTATGGGAGATGACAGTGCAACTACTAGGTACTGGTGGGGGAATACAAAGACACAAACAAGGGACAGCGCGGGCGCCTCAAGCACCCAAAAGATCCGGGTTCGGCACCTGTCAGAAGAGCTGGGCGAGTCTTCATTGTGTCTCTCTGAGTTACGGCCGCACGGTGCCAGTCAGACAGTTTAATGTTTTTAGAAGGTCTCTTTGTATGGCTATAATGGATAAGTGCTTAGAAGCTTCATTTACAATGAAGTGAAAGGCAGAGCCCCCGCAGGCCCCGGCAATGGGTCAGTGTGGCCCATGAGCCAGGAGGAAGCAGCATGTGAGGGTTTTGACCACACACCCCGTCCCGCCTGAGTCGCAGCCCCATGGACCAGGCGGCAGCTAGTCCTGAGCAGGCGCCCAGACGGTGACCTGGTGCGGCAGAAACTGCAACTAGTAGCAAAACGGGAGGGTTTCGCAATTTGTCGGTACAGCGGACCCGTCACGTGACTCCTCCCCCCGCTACCGCCCCCACGCCGCGCTCCAACGGCCCTAACGGCCGGCCCGTCACGTGACTCCTCCCCCCCGTTCGCCGCGCTCCAACGGCCCTAACGGCCGGTTCCGTCACGTGACTCCTTTCCCCCGCACCCCGCTCCAACTGCCGGACCCGTCACGTCTCTCCCGGATGCGTCACTTCCGGACCGCTGCGCGGGGGGTGGGCTCCGGGCGCGCGGCGGAGCCGGTAAGAGCCGAGCGGGGCGGGGGGAGGAGACACCTGGGCCCGAGACCCCGCCCCGCCCTGGGCAGGAAGCTGGAGCGAGGCGGGGGGTCCCGGTGCGGCCTCCGTAGCGATGGGGGAGGCCGGGAACCCCCCGGGGGGTGTTGAGTGTGTGTCCGTGTCTCGCTCCTGCCCCTCCCCCCTCCCCCCCGGCCCCTTCAAACTGCCCCCCCCCGGCTCCCTGCGGCCCGTGTGAGGGGGGGGAACCGTCACTGCCCCGATGCGCTGGAGAGTCCCGTAAAATCCCCTCCCCCCCGGGCCCCCCTCACACCGCCCCGCCCCCCCGGACTCCCCTCCCGCCCCGGGCCCCCTCACTCCGCCCCGCCCCCGTCACAGCCACAGACCCCCTCCCCGCTGCCGGGTGCGGAGTTTGTGACCCGTTACCCCGCCTCGGTCACGGGACCGCGCGAGCCGCCGCCCGGATCGACCCCTCTGCCCGGGTCCCGCGGGGCGGGGCCTTGGGGGCCAACGACGCCGCTTCCCCCCCCCCCGCTCCTCGGTCAGACCCAGGTGGGCACCCCTCAGCTCCTATCCCCGACCAGCCCCTGCCCCCACGTGTGTGTGGGGAGAGGCTGTGGGCTGTGTGTGTGGAGGGTCTGAGGAGGGGTTGGTTTTGTCTCTGAAGTGCCTGACGTTATGCTGCGGTGGGTTTATTCTGCGTGTTGTGTTTTCCTACCTATCTCTTGTAGGGCAGCCTCGGACCTCACGCTGTCATCTCTCTGCCCAGCTCCCCCGGCCGAGGCAGGGCCCGGTCTGTGTGGATTATCTCTGCCCGAGGTTTGTCCTGCCTGCCAGCCCCCTTGTCAGACTGTTCCCGAGCTGACCTGCCTTAGCTCTGGGGACACCCACACAGATCTGAGTGGTGAGCAGCTCTGGAGAGAGGAGACCCCAGTGAGTGGCAGCTGGGTAAAGAGACTGAAGTGGGAAGGAGAAACCTTGACGTGCCCGAGGTCTCCCAGGCTGTCCGTGACCGAGCTAGAAATAGAGCCCAGGTCTAGGGCTGTTTTGGGCACTGAAGGTCTCTGCCACCCTGGTGTTTCAGGCGCTGGTGCAAACCCTTCGTACAGACAGAATTTACACTAGTGCGCTCTGATTGGCACTGGTGCACCATGTCCCTGTTTGAAGGCTTGCGGGGGGACGGGGACACTGACTTCTCCTGACCCAGGACACCCACCCCCGGCTGTGTGCAGGGACTGCAGCTGAGCTGCCCTGCCCAGACAGCCTGTGCATCCATGGGCAAACCACCTCTCCCTGCAGCCGAATACAGTGGGGCCTGGGGGCCTTTCGAAGCTGCGGGTGACGGGGCTCTGGAGTTACCAGGGTCTGTTCCTGGCTCCGTCCCTGACCTGCTTGGTGACCTGGGGGAAGTCCCAGCCCCTCTGTGTTTTCCTCCTCCCCATTGTCTGCTTGGATTGTGATCTCTTTGGGGCAAGGACCGCACTGATTGGTAGAGATGTTAGTTAAAGCAGTTTGGTGGAGCTGTGATTGTGATATGAGAAGATCTGGGTCTGAGTCCCCCATTGTGCGATGAAAGGAGAGAGGTGCATGTGTGTTATACCAATATAATAAAAACCAGCAGGATCTTATTAAGAGGGATAAGGGAAAGATGCCACATTTATTGTACATATAATAGTAAAGCAAAAGATAAAAGCAAACAACCTTGTTTTACTACTTATTCCTATCACTACTTATTCCTTATACACACTCATATATATTCATTCACACAATCATTCATTCAGGTTCTCTATAGGTGTTATAGTTACCAGCCTAGACGTTGCTCATGCCAAGTTACTGGCCAGGTATCTTGGTCATGACAATGGAGCCGAGTCTGTGTCAGATGCACCTGGTGCTCCTGGAGGCTGGCAGCAGAACCATAGACTCAAATTCCTTATTCTTCAGAGTCCAGTTTTATAGGGATTTTTCCCTATGTTAGTTCATGAGAGTTGCTTCATTCTGCTGTTGTTAAATTAATCAGCAGGTGTCTGGCTCCATGCTGTCAGATGTTTGTTTTTCCTTCCTTTGAGGTGGTGGGGTGGATTCCAGTTTGCCCTCCAGGGGTCATCTGGTTGATCCCACTTGACACCTTCGGGCCGACACTGAATTCTTCAGGCTGGTAACTCCCTAACCATTCATTCATGATTTAAACTAGCCACTCATCCACATACATTCTCTATCTTAATCACAACTATTTCACTGTCTCTTTACCTTTCGGGGTGTTATCAATTTATGTGAGACTCCCTGTCTTTTAACATTCAAAACTAAAGTGAGATGAAAACTTAGAGGGTGGGGGGGTTTATATATATACTATAACAGCTATTGTTTTGGCTTACCGCGGTCGTTACAAAGTAGTAATTACACAGTTTTGCCTGAGTCAATTAACCAATTAACAGCTTACAGCGGCCGTTACAAAGTAAAGTAGCAACTACAAAGTGTCATTTAGAGAACAGGCACTTAGTCAATTAATGTTTAACAAGTTTTATACAAAGTATTTCTTTGAGCAGGCTTCACACAGACACAGCTGGTGGCTTGCAGGTTAGAGGCTAAATCTTGGGAATCACATTTACTTCTAATATAAACCTTCAGTTATAAAGTATCAATTAACAACAAATCATTTCTAACAATAAATCATTTTTCATATAAACCATGTCTAATATAAACCTTCTTTAATATGCTCAGGGTTTAACTGATCGCCATATTTGGGGTCGGGAAGGAATTTTCCTCCAGAGCAGATTGGCAGAGGCCCTGGAGGTTTTTCGCCTTTCTCTGCAGCATGGGGCACAGGTCACTTTCTGGAGGATTCTCTGCAGCTTGAGGTCTTCAAACTGCAATTTGGGGACTTCGATAACTGGGGGTATGGCTACACTTGAGAGTTGCAGCGCTGGGAGTTACAGCGCTGGTCGTCCAGCTGTGCAGGGACAGCGCTGCAGTGTGGCCACATTTGCAGCGCTGTTGGGAGTGATTCATTATGGGCAGCTATCCCAGCATTCAAGTGGCAGCAACGTGCTTTTCAAAAGAGGGCTGGGGTGGAGTGTAGTGTGACAGGGAGGCGGGGAGAGAGAGAGCGTGGATTTTTGGAGCCAACGCTGTGTATCGGCTCCCTGACTTGCAAAATCAGAAACTTTTTCCGACCCCTTACTCTTTAACTGCAAAAGCCTGCAGACCAGATGAGCAGCTGCCGACTCCCTTTTTCGCTGCTGGTCAAGCAAAAGGCAAACACTCAACCCCTGTGAATCACGCAGGGAGGGGGATATCTCATTTGATTGTTCACAGATTGATCACAGCAAACAGGAGCTGTGTTTGTTTTTTTAGATAAGCAGCTCCGCGCGTTCACCACAAAACAAAGAGAGGCTGCATAACAAAACAAAGGGAATAATTTAGTTAAAAGCATTCTGGGATATCTCCTAATACCCTGGAGGCCAATAACAGCGCTGGTGTGTGGCCACACTTTACGACCAGCGCTGCAGAACCAGCGCTGCAGTGCTTATTCCCCAAGCAGACCCAGGTGTACGGCTAGTGCTGCAGCCAGGGAGTTGCAGCGCTGGATGTGCCCTGCAGGTGTGGACAGTTGCTAATTGCAGCGCTGGAAAGCCTCCACCAGCGCTGCAACTCTCAAGTGTAGCCATACCCTCAGACATAGGCTAGGGTTTGTTATAGAAGTGGATGGGTGGGATTCTGTGGCCTGCATTGTGCAGGAGGTCAGACTAGATGATCATAATGGTCCCTTTTGACCTTAAAGTCTATGAGTCTATATCCCTACATGTGTACCTTGAGCTTCCAGTCTGTCTCGTTTCTGCACTGAGCTCTGCATGTTGTCAGGAGGAAACGGGACTGTTTGCCATGGGAATGGTCAGCAGTGAGATGGGATGTGAGAGCAGTCTGTGTGCTTCACGCTGGGTGAGTGAATGGAGACTGTTAAGTGGAACTTCTGTGAGTAAGGATGAAAAAGTTGTAAAAAGGGGGGAAGGGCTGTTCAATTGACCAAGTGTGCGGCTGTTTCTGGGGAGCAGGCCCAGTATCTGAGTGTAGAACAGGTGTCGGTAGCTCCTGTACAGCACAGCTCACCTAAAACCACATTCTGTCTTAGCAAAGATAAGCTCTGTCCCCTTCTGTTTGCTTCTGAAAGTTGCCTTTCCCAGGGCTTTGCTGCCTTTGTGAATTGCAGAATTAAGATTACATTGGTGTCACGGAGTGTGGGGGAGTCAGGGCCCTGCACCCCCGGCTTCCTGCGATTCACCAGGACTCTCAGCCAGCCAGTAAAGCAGAAGGTTTATTTAGATGACAGGAACACAGTCCAACACAGGTCTTGCAGGCACAGATAACAGGATCCCCCCTGTTAGGTCCATCTTGGGGTCCCAGGAGCCCCACAGCCCCCATTGGGAACTCAGAGCCCTGTCTGTCCTTCCCTTCCTTCCCCAGCCAGCTCCAGTCTGCCCAACCCCCTCTCCCGGGCCAGGAGGTCACATGACCCCTTTGTCTCCCACACTTTCAGCCGGCACCTTTGCAGAAGAGGGGTCCAGGCCATCAGTTGCTAGGAGACAGAGTGTCAGGCATTCAGGTGCACTGGCCCCTTCCTCTGCAGCAATCACACACCCTGATCCACCACCTAGATACCTAAGAACTGCACAGGGGGACACTGAGGCACCAACACAGCATTCACAGACCACAGTAAGAACAGTCCCACTTCGTCACAATTGGTGTGTACTTTTTCTGCCTTTCCTGATTATTACAAGTTTGAGTTTTGCTGATCTCTCTTCTGGAGGGGCACCAGACAGAGTCTCACACAAGTTTGCAATCAGAGGCACAGAGAAGTGCAATGACTTCCACAGGCCTGCTGGGTAAGAGCCAGGAATTGTCCCTGTCCAGTGTTCTCTTTACGTAGTTGCTGGCAGATTCGTGCCAGCTGATGAGTGAGAAGTGACGACTCCCTCTTAGGTGGATGGGCCAATCCCGGGGCCCGTTACCTCTGGGTGATTGATTTTTCCATTCCAAGTCCATAAAGTAGATGTTCAGTGTCAGCGCTTTGTTCTGTACATATGACCCATACGCTGATCTCTCAGTCACTGAGTCTCGACCAGTGATGAGCTTTCTGTAGACACCTCGCAGGACCCTCCTCCAAGCGATGTGTTTGGTGTGAGGGTTTGTCAGGTCTCAGGGGAGAGCTGCTGGCAAATCCCAAGTGACCCTTTGCCAAGGGATCTGTGTCACTGTCTAACCCCCCCTAGGCCAGGGAGAGGACGACTTTCTGCCAGTGGCCTTCAGGGCGGGTGCTGAGTTCTCTCAGTGAAGGCCAGAGCCCCGAATGCTGCCAGCCCTCTCCGTGGGGCTGGAGATGCTCCCCCGACTGGTCCCCCCCCAGGGTGACCCCCCCCCCCCCAGAGTAGAGCAGGTCTCTCCTGTTAGCTCCTGCTCCAGGCCTGGCAGGGTTTACAGGTGTGGAGGGGCTGGGCCGATCCTGACTAGAGCAGCAGTTTAACCCCTTCTGTGCCGGCGTGGGGTTTCTATAGCCCTTCCCAGGCGCCCAGGCCCAGGGAATGGCCCCCTGTCAGCCCCATGCCTGAGGTGGTGGGGAGACCCACTGGCAGCATTGCCCTGGAGGGTGCTGCTCCCACTCCCTCCCCTCCCCCTTCACTGCCACCACAAGGCCTGTCACCTTCACGTCCTGAGGGGTGACCCCAGGAGGTGTGTTTTGTTATCCCTCTCCCTGCCCCCTGGATCCGTTCTGCCCCCTCCGTCACTCACCTCTGTCTCAGGAGACAAGCTGGGTCATGGGGTGCGGGAGATAATCTGCTGCAGATCCATCATCACTGAAGGGATGGCAGCCACACTGTGTCCCTGTGAAGCCTGCTCTGCAGTGCTGCCAATGGCTGCTGGTGGCGTTGTGCCCGTAAGTCTCTGTAACGCTGTCCCCAGTGACTGGAGAGCACGAGCACCAGCCTCCGGCAGACTGGTGAGAAGCAGGGAACAAACCCCAATTGGGTGTGAGGTCTGTATGGAGATTTCACCAACCAAGTATCCAGTGTAAACGCTTCAGGCTCTGTAACAGCATCAACATGGGATCCCAGACAGTCCCCTTGGGTGATCCCATGTATCTCACCACGCAGGTGAGCCAACCTTTGTGACAGATGGTCTCTTCCTCCAGGGGGTTCTCAACCTTTTTCTTTCTGAGGCCCCCCCAACATGCCCCAGGCCACGGGCCCCCACCAACCTATATAGTTTAGGCTTTGGCTTCAGCCTCAGGTGGTGGGGTTCAGGGGTCTGGACTTCAGCCCCATGCGCTGGGACTTCAGCTTTCTGCCCTGGGCCTCGGCGAGTCTAACGCTGGCCATGCTTGGCAGACCCCTGAAAGCTGCTCACGGCCCCCCAGGGGGCCCCAAACCCCTGGTTGAGAACCACTGCCTTACCCCACGAATCACAGCAATGTTCAGGTTACTGCCAGTCCCGAAGGGCCAGTCACTTCCTTAGGTCAGTTGAATCTTAGATCTCACAAGAAAGACAACACTTGTAGCCTGTCCTGTCATAACCTGTATTAAGATTTATTTAAAACCAGAGTTGTTTACAAAGTTAAAGCAGCTTAAAGCAGATGCAGACAAGTTACAGTCTTAAATTTCAAAAGGTAACAGAAGCTTCTATAATAAGCAAGTTCTACATAGCCTGGGTTAGTCCTAAAAAATAAGGAGCTGGGGATCTCTTGCTTATGCCTAGAAACTTTGCCCCCCCAGAGTCCAAGCAGCATACAGATAATCAGTTCCTTCTGTATGGGGGTTTTTACCCCTTCCTGCCATGTGCTCTGAGCTGCAAACTCAACCAAAGGGAAGTCAAGAGCACAACAACAGTCTTGTGTCTTCGTTAACGTCCCATAATAGTCTATCTGGTGTTGACGAAACTTTCCTGCCAGGCAGGGTGTAATGCATTCGGTTGCCAGTCAGCACTTCACCTAGGTAAAGTCTCTCTCCTGTCTGGTGATTTACAGAGCCACAGAGGCTCACAATGCAGCTAGTCAAATATTACCCCTGGCAGCAACTCACAAGCATTCAGTAAAGACTAAACACATTCTTATAATTCTAATACCTGTTTTAACAATACTAACCCGGGGGAGCCAGACTGATTCCAGCCGTGCGTTTGTCCATGTTCAGTTAAGACTTGGGAGCTTTTGCAAGAGCTAACACCTCATCTGCCAGTGTCACAGGCGGGCTGGGCAGGGATGGTGTCTCTGGCCTCTGTTTGCCAGAAGCTGGGAATGGGCGACAGGGGATGGATCACTTGATGGTTCCCTGTTCTGTTCCTTCCCTCTGAAGCACCTGGCACTGGCCGCTGAGCTAGATGGACCATTGCTCTGAGGCAGTGGGCCGCTCTTATGTTCACAGTCTCTATCAGGAGTATCTACTCACTTGGACTCACTGGGGAGCCACAGAAAGGAACAAGATATGCTGAGGGGAGGAGGCCCCGTCTCAGAGCCCCCGGGGTCACACTTCCCAAAAGCTAAAACTAGGCCCGGCCCAGGACAGGGGCACTCCCAGGAGAGACTGGATAAAGGCTGGAGCATCCAACAACTTTGTAAACCTGAGAGAGCTGCCTTGGGGACAGTGACAGGGAGAATCCCCCAAAGTGGCTCCTTTGATTCTGCTCTTCTCTGGCCTTTGCTTTATAGAATCATAGAACGGGAAGGGACCTCGAGAGGTCGTCTAGTAAGAACCTTTTGTGTACTTGAAAACTGTGATCAGGTCCCCTCTCTGTCTTCTTTTCTCCAGACTAAACAAACACAATTTTTTCAATCTTCCCTCATAGGTCTTGTTTTCTCGACCTTTAATCATTTTTGTTGCTCTTCTCTGGACTTTCTCCAGTTTGTCCACATCTTTCCTGAAATGTGGTGCCCAGAACTTGACACACGACTCCAGTTGAGGCCTAATCAGCGCGGAGTAGAGCGGAAGAATTACTCCTCGTGTCTTGTAGGTTTTTTGAAACAGTGTAACACTGTTGACTCATATTTAGCTTATGATGCACTGTGACCCCCAGATCCCTTTCCGCAGTTCTCCTTCCTAGGCAGCCATTTCCCATTTTGTACGTGTGCAACTGCTTGTTCCTTCCTATGTGAAGTACTTGGGATTTGTCCTTATTAAATTTCATCCTATTTACTTCAGACCATTTCTCCAGTTTGTCCAGATCATTTTGAATTTTAATCCTATCCTCCAAAGCATTTGCAACTCCTCCCAGCTTGGTACCGTCCGCAATCTGGATAAGTGTAACAGAGAGACTCTGCTACTGGGAGGGTTTCACCCTGTCTCAGAGGGTTACACCCTGGTGGGATGGGGCTAGGCCTGTACTGGGATAAGGTGACTCTGTGCTCCACAGTGTGGCAGAACCTGGAATGTCCATTAGCAGGGAAACATCCTGGGGGGAATCGGCTTGTGGAATGGACAAAAACCCCACCTGAATTTTCTCACCTTGCCCTTCTCGCCCTGGCAGGTTACAGAATAACGTCCACCTTCGCTCCAGATCATCCCCTCCTCCCATGGGGAAGGAAATGGCTGCAATGGAGCTGGCTCAGGTAAGGGATTATCAGGAGCTGGTGGTGGGTTCTGCTTGGAGGAGAGGAGCAGTAAATGCATAGGAGGTGGGAGCTGCTCCAGGTGGTGGGAGGCAGGAACTATCTAGGGTGGGAAAGGGAAAGGATGTGACAAACCTGCTGAGACTTGTGTAATGTAGGGTGTGATGGGTTGTCACCCCGGGGTGCAGTGTGGGGGGCTTCTGGGAACCGCTGTGCCCTCTAACCCTCAAGCTGGGCTGGCCCTTCTCACACGGCTTTGCTGGAGATTCAGCCAGCCTCTCCAGGCCCTGTTATCACCCAGCACGACAGCAGGTGACGTCACACACCCAGCTAAGCTACCTGAGAGCTTTACCTGAGCCGCTTAAGGACAGAGAGACGACATCAGCCAATTTCCCAGCAGTAAGTGATAGCAAAGCTATCAAAGCAGATTACTTAGGCTTAGTTTGAGTTTTTGGTTATTTGCTAACATACTAGATGGATAGAATTTGAACTAGCAATTTCTCCCCCTTACTGATGATAGAAGCAGTCCCCCAAGTTTCCATATACAAGCTTGAAATCCCTTTACCCTGGGACCAACACTTCCCCCAGTTCAGTCTTTGTTCTTCAGGTGGAGAAAGTGAATAAGAAAAAGTTATTTACTTGTTCACGTAATATAAGAACTAGGGGCCACCAAATGAAATTAATGGGCAGCAGGTTTAAAACAAATAAAAGGAAGTTCTTCACACAGCGCATAGTCAACCTGTGGAACTCCTTGCCTGAGGAGATTCTGAAGGCTAGGACTATAACAGTGTTTAAAAGAGAACTGGATAAATTCATGGAGATTAAGTCCATCAATGGCTATTAGCTAGGATGGGTATGGAATATTGTCCCTAGCCTCTGTTTGTCAGAGCGTGGAGATGAACGGCAGGAGAGAGATCACTTGATCATTACCTGTTAGGTTCACTTCCTCTGGGGCACCTGGCATTGGCCACTGTCGGTACACAGGATACTGGGTTGGATGAACCTTTGGTCTGACCAAGTATGGCCATTCTTATTCCTAGATCCATAGATTCTAGGACTGGCAGGGACCTCGAGAGGTCATCGAGTCCAGTCCCCTGCCCTCATGGCAGGACCAAATACTGTCTAGACCATCCCTGATAGACATTTATGTAACCTACTCTTAAATATCTCTAGAGATGGAGATTCTACAACCTCCCTAGGCAATTTATTCCAGTGTTTAACCACCCTGACAGGAACTTTTTCCTAATGTCCAACCTAAACCTCCCTTGCTGCAATTTCGCCCATTGCTTCTTGTTCTATCCTTCGAGGCGAAGATGAACACGTTTTCTCCCTCCTCCTCATGACACCCTTTTAGATACCTGAAAAATTCAATCATGTCCCCTCTCAGTCTTCTCTTTCCAAACTAAACAAACTCAATTCTTTCAGCCTTCGTTCATAGGTCATGTTCTCTAGACCTTTAATCATTCTTGTTACTCTTCTCTGGACCCTCTCCAATTTCTCCACATCTTTCTTGAAATGTGGTGCCCAGAACTGGACACACTACTCCAGCTGAGGCCTGACCAGCGCAGAGTAGAGCAGAAGAATGACTTCTCGTGTCTTGCTCACAACACACCTGTTAATGCATCCCAGAATCACGTTTGCTTTTTGCAACAGCATCACACTGTTGACTCATACTTAGCTTGTGGTCCACTATAACCCCTAGATCCCTTTCTGCCATACTCCTTCCTAGACAGTCTCTTCCCATTCTGCATGTGTGAAACTGATTGTTCCTTCCTAAGTGGAGCACTTTGTATTTGTCTGTATTAAACTTCATCCTGTTTACCTCAGACCATTTCTCCAATTTGTCCAGATCATTTTGAATTATGACCCTGTCCTCCAAAGCAGTTGCAACCCCTCCCAGTTGGGTATTATCTGCAGACTTAATAAGCGTACTTTCTATGCCAATATCGAAATGGTTGATGAAGATATTGAACAGAGCCGGTCCCAAAACAGACCCCTGCGGAACCCCACTTGTTCTACCTTTCCAGCAGGATTGGGAACCATTAATAACGAGACTCTGAGTACGGTTATCCAGCCAGTTATGCACCCACCTTATAGTAGCCCCACCTAAGTTGTATTTCCCTAGTTTATTGATAAGAATATCATGTGAGACTGTATCAAATGCTTTACTAAAGTCTAGGTACACCACATCCATCACTTCTTCCTTATCCACAAGGCTTGTTATCCTATCAAAGCAGCAAAGAATCCTGTGAATACCCACGAAAGCTCATGCTGCAAAACGTCTGTTAGTCTATAAGGTGCCACAGGATTCTTTGCTGCTTCTACAGAACCAGACTAACACGGCTCCCCCTCTGATACTATCCTATCAAAGAAAGCTCTCAGATTGGTTTGACATGTTTTGTTCTTCAGATACAGAGTCAATAGCCATAACTTCAGATACAAACATGATCCATGCACACAAATAGGATAATCATATTCGTCCAATCACAACTTTTCCAATGACACTGCACATGATGCATCTTGCACAAAATGCATAATAATTATGGCCTAATCATTTTATACTCCTACCACTATGCTGAATGTGGGGTGTAGTGTCAGATAGGGCCTGGGAATGGAACTTCCCCTCTTTGTGGAACAGGAAATAACCCCCCAGCCAGGGCTGGGAAAACTTCCCAGATTCCCAGAGCTGGAGCCGGAATCTACTGACACTTCATTAGTTACCACCATCCCCAATCTTTGTGGCAACTACAAACTTTATCACTGATGATTTTATATCCTCTTCCAGGTCATTGATAAGAATGTTAAGCGCAGAGCCAAGAACCAATCCTTGGGAAGCCCCTAGAAATCCACTCGACCAGAGCTCCCCATTTACAATCCCAGTTTTTAATCTATTTAATATATGCCCTGTGTATTTTGTATCTTTCTTCTAGTCAAAATATTGTGCTGGACCAAGTCATATGCCTTACAGAAGTCTAGGTATATTACATCAATACTATTAGTTGCAACCAAACTTTTGATCTCACCCAGTAAGGATATCCAATTAGATTGACAGAATCTATTGTGTCTAAACCTTTGTTAATGGGTACTAATTATATTACCCTCCTTTAATTCATTATTAATGAACTCCAGTATCGGCTGCTCCATTCTCTTGCCCAGTATCGATGTCAGACTAACACTCTTGTAATTAGCTGGGTCACCTCTTTTACACTTTTTAAATATTGGCACAGCATTAGCTTTATTCCAGTCTTATGGAATTTCCCCATTGATCCACGTCCTAATGAAAATCAACATTAACAGTCCACCATGCTTCTCCACCGGCTCTCTCAAAACTCTTGTTATCTGGACCTGCTGTTTAACATACTCATGAGTTGTTGTTGGAATGGAAAGTGTCGTCGTTAACATCTTATGATATGAGTTACATCATCTGTTTTTCTCCAAATCCAGGAGAGAAATATTTATTGAACACTTTTACCTCTTCTGCATTATTTTTGATAATTCTGCCATTTCCATCTAGTAATTTACCACTACCATTGTTAGGATTAATTTTGTACTTAATATACTTTTAAAAACTTCCTTCTTATTTTTCATTGATCATTGATTTCTGATAGCTTCCCTTACCAATTTTCTACAGTGCTGACCTTCTAACTTCTAGTCTTTACTATTGACTTCCCCTTTCTTCCATATATTTTATTTGGAGAGTGTTGGGATTCCTACCAGGGAGCCACCAGCAGGGTCCAGAGACAGCCCCCTCTCCTGTATCAAACTCTGGCTAGTGGGTATGTGATAAATGTGACGACCCTGCCTCCGTCTGTCAGGTGGGAGACACAAAGATTCTCTCTTTCTACCCTCTGATGCCTCCTCGCTGCTCTAAGCAAAGTGGGGTGGGACTCTGTTAACATGGGCCTCCCGGAGCCTCCATTTACCTGGTGCTGCTGTTCCATGAATACTGGGGCTGTGAGTGGGGCAGCAGGTCCTGAGTGTTGGACTCTTCCTCTTTCAGGGGCCGGTGACCTTCGAGGAGGTGGCTGTGTATTTCACCAGGGAAGAGGGGGCTCTGCTGGACCCCGCTCAGAGAGCCCTCTACAGGGATGTCATGCAGGAGAACTACGAGAATGTGACCTCGCTGGGTAAGGAGTCCTGTCCCCTGGGTTATTAGAAGCTGTGGGGTCTCTGAAGAACCTGAGCAGTAATAACTTTATACCTTTATTCATCATCCAAGTTTTGACAAGTTTCTTTGCCCCCTTTTTTTGCTTCATCTCCCACCCACTAGTATAATTTTTGGACATGTGCCTTTTTGGTGCCATCAGTCATTTAAAAACTGCATCGAATGTATCCTTACTGGCTACATTAATAACTACATTAATCACTGTAGCGTTCATGCCTTTTCCTCAGTGTAAGAGGAAAATCGTCGCCTGTAGAAGTCTAAATTGAGTAAATAGGTGTATGACTCATGCCTGGCTTGTGTGACAGTCAGATGAGCTCCTCTTTCGATAGGAGAGCAAATAATGTTCCCATTCAGGACCCCACGGGTGAAGGGAGAACAGAGCCGTGGGAGGAGGAGAAGGGGGAGTAGGTAATTCTGGGGTGCCAGGACACGGGAGGGTGTGTGCAGGGTTTGAGCTAAGAAGCAGCAGGGAGGGAGGAGGTTGTGAGAGACGAGGAGGGAACACAAGGAGCTCCCAAGGTGCCGGGAGGTGGTGCCGGCTGAGAGTAATGGGAAGAAGGGGAGGGGCGTGTGGGGGAAGGGCACCCAGGAAGTGGCCTGGGTGGGTCAGTGGGAGGGAGGAGAGGTTTGGGGATCTAGAGCTGTGGGGGATCCCAGACCTTTAACCCCAAATCCCTACCCAAGCCTTGTTGCTTTAGAGCCTTGTAGCGTTATTGATATAAATTGGGACCATATAGAACATGGGTTGCAACCAAGGTCCTGTAGTGGCACCAAATCTTAGGTAAAGGGGGCTGCTGAGAGAAAAAGAGGCTGCTGAGAGAGAAGATAAAGCTCGTAAGGGGCGTCTGGAGCTGCTGGCTGCTGAGGAGAAAACTCGACAGATGCAGCAGGAGACTCACAAGATGCAACAAGAAACTGCCAGACTTCAGCTCCAAGTAAAAAAAGCAATGGAAGAACGGCAGAGACTGTGTCCTCTTGAAAGGCCAGTTTGTAACAATGTTGGTATGTTGTATAACTCTGAGCAGTTGTCTGGGGGTAACCAAATGTACCCCAACAGTGCCACCTTTTATGTCAATGCTGTTACTGTGGGTTCAGTAGAGGGTGGCCCCATAAATTGTGCCAGTGCTATGTATGGGAGTAACTCCACCAGAGAGGTCCTTTGGGGCCATCTGCCTGTCCCAAGTCAGGGTAAAGGAGGAGGGTTGGGCGTGGGGCTAGCAACTCCATCCTGTAAAAATCAGCTTGCTACAGAAACGCCAACGATAGAGTTAACAGAGACTTTTAGCCTGGAAAAAGAAGGGTCTTCAACTCGAAGATGCATGACGCTGGGTGGTGAAAGCCGCGAGGAAGCCACTAAGCCGATCACCCTTCTTACAACCAGGAGTATTACCATCGGCACATGGAACGTGAGGACCATGTACGAGTCAGGAAAGACGGCTCAGGTTGCAGCGGAAAAGAGGCCGCCCAAGAAATACCTGGCGACGCGACCTTCAGGTTGATAGCAAAAAAATGGGCTATACCTGTGTGACGGAGCGATTCTGGCGGGACCCAACTGAGAGTGCCAAATCAGAACCAATTGCTCAAACAGGGCAGTTACAGCCCCAGGCTGGGGTTTTCCACCTCTAAGGCAAACCAAACCAGCCAGACAAAAGGGACTTTGGTCTCACCCCACTGGCTAACCACAAGTCACACAAGCAATTTCCTTAGACACTCCAGTCTCCCAGTATCACCACCAGTGCACTCGTCCTGGGGATGAATGGTTATGAAAACCAACACCCCAATAAAAGAAAAAGGTTCTCTCGATCCCAAAGGACCAAGCCCCAGACCCAGGTCAATATACACATCAGATCTTACCCACAAATCACGCTGTTGCCAATCCTTTAGAATCTAAAATCTAAAGGTTTATTTACAAAGGGAAAAAGGTAGAGATGAGAGCTAGAATTGGTTAAATGGAATCAATTACATACAGTAATGGCAAAGTTCTTAGTTCAGGCTTGCAGCAGTGATGGAGTAAACTGCAGGTTTAGATTAAGTCTCTGGAACATCCCCCACTGGGATGGGTCGTTCAGTCCCTTGTGTAAAGCTTCAGTTTGTAGCAAAGTCCCTCCAGAGGTCAGAAGCAGGATTGAAGACAAGATGGAGATGAGGCATTAGCCTTATATAGACTTTTCCAGGTGTAAGAATCCCTTTGTCCTCACTGTGGAAATTTACAGCAAAATGGAGCCTGGAGTCACATGGGCCAGTCCCTGCATACTTTGCTGAGTCACAAGGCGTGTCTGCCTTCCCTCCATGGGTCAGTTGTGTAGCTGATGGCCCTTTAATGGGCCATCAAGCCAGCTATGCCGGGCTAACATCAGCTTTGTCTGGGACACTTCCCAGAGGCAGAGCATAATACAGAATACAGACATTACAGAGCCAATACTTATAACTTCAACTACAAAATGATACACAGACATACAGACAGCATAATCATAACCAGCAACCCAGAACCTGGTCTTAGACACCTTAGATGACCCCCTTTACCCAAGGTTTGGTGCCACTACAGGACCTTGGTTGCAACCCATGTTCTATATGGTTCCCATTTATATCAATAACGTCACAACCTGGAACCAGCTAGAGCGAATGGCTCAGGATAGAAGACTCTGGAGATCTGTGGTTATGGCCCATACCCCGGTTGGGGTGACGGACATGATTGTGTTGTTGATTGTTATATGTATGGGAGTGGTAATGGAAAATTCATAGAGAGTGTAAAAGTCAATGGAAAAAGCTGTTTAGGGCAAATTATGGCTTCTACCATCACTCTTGTTAAAGCAGATCTGGTCAAAGAGGAAGATTATTTATCAAATCAGAGTGTGAGTGTTGTGATCCTCTGTGAGTTTACTGTCCGTGTGCCTTTAGCCAGAATCCACCTTGAGTGGAATGGGGCTCAGCATGAAGTGATAGCTGGCGTCAGGAAGTTATGGCCTAAAGATCTTTTAACTGGAGAAAATGTTCAAGCCTTGTTCAGTCCAGACAGCCAGTCACAGGAGAGGAATGATCTTAAACCTGTATCTATTATGAGCAATGATTTGCCTGAGGTGGGTTGCTCCAAAGGTTTGTCTGTGCCAAAAAGCTGTGTGTCTGTGAGTGGAGTTTCTGAATGTCTGTCTGATGTCTCAGAAGTGAATCTGAAGTTAGATCAAGAGCAGAAAGATCTCATTGGTGAGGAAAATGTTTCTCAAGAGCAAATTAAAGTAGATGGTCAGGTTAAAGCCCTAACTGAGGAAGGAGAGGGTAAATTTGTGATAGGTGATGGATTGGTGGCTAGTGCAGCTTGTAGAAGTGAACCTGAAATGGGTAACTGATTTGCTGGAAGTAGCTCAGTGTAGTGAAAAAAGCAGCAGCTTATCCATTGGGAGTGGCAATGTGCCTGGTAGGGAAAGTTTGGAGGAGCCTAGGCAGCCTTGTGAGCTGATGGCTTTGTCTAGTCAGCAGTTTGGGAAGGGAGGGATAGTGGAAGAGGAGTGTCCCTGTCCCTTACCTGTGTCCTGTGTGGAGAAATGTGACAGTGAAGGAAATGTGCCTGTGTCGGTCAGGGGTATTGACTTGCCTATGGAGGAAGCTACCCCAGTCTCCAAGCAGTTGTCTGTGAACAGCCCTGTGTGCTGGGACAAGGGAAATGAGATCCCAAGCTGTGTGTCTGGGGAAGGAGAATGTGTCTCTGGCTTTTCTGTGTCTGTGGAGCAGACAGAAGGTGCCTTTCAGCCTGTGATGGTTAAGGGGGATTCAGTTGTCTCGGAGTTGGTTGTAAATACAGCTAAGGCCCAGGAAGGGAATGGTCCTAAGTTTGTGTCTGCTGGGGGGAATGGCCCTGTGACTAGGTTGCATCCAGTTAGTGCCATAGCAAAATCCCAGAGACCAGACGATTCTGGTGCTTGTAGTTTGCCAGTTGCTAATGTGTGGTTGGAAAAGGGTGTAGCAACGCTGTCTGATCAGGGTGATACCCTAGCCAGGGCACAAGGAGAGCATGAAGGTGATTTAATTGTGTTACCTACTGACAGTTTGACAACTTGTAGCAAGAAGGAAAAGATTCCTGAACTTGTTCCAGGCCAGGGAAAGGAGAGTGCTTCTAACCTGTTACCTAGGAAGTCTATAAGTTTGCCTGACAGGGGATTGTGTAGAGATCTGCCTGATGGGCCAGAGGTGATTCTGGATGTAAGTGAGACCCAGCAAGAGTCTGTGGTTGCTCAGGGAAGTGTTCCTTTAGAGCAAGCCCTAGGTGAAGAGGGTGAGAGCAGAATTTCTGAGAGGGGTGAATTGCTGCTTAGAAAAGCTCAGAGGGAAAGAAATCCTCATGGTAGCCTGTGCAAGCAGTTTACTGCAACTGAAGTGTGTGAAAGTGATTTAATCAAGAAAGTTTCAGTTCCTAACAGCCAGAAATTTTCTGTTGTGAATGGATCCACTGACTTTCCTTTTGAGAGATCCAGTGTGGGCAGCTTTGAAAAGGTCTCAGATGGAGTAGGAGCTGTTAAGAAAGTTAAGCAGCCGTATAACCAGGTGGCTGTGTGTGGCCAGCGTGTTGGGAAGACAAAGGTGTTGGAACAGAAATGTCTCCAGGCTGAATCTGTAAGTGAGCAGTCTGTGCTTCAGGGGCTGAGGACAGATTGGGTTACTGGTGTTTCAGAGCAGAACAGTTTTATGGCTGAACTCTTAAGGATGCAGGGGAGAGCAAGCCAGCTCTCACGCTCAGCCCCTTTGGATTTGTGTGGTATCTCTGTAAGACAAAGTCCAGCCCTAAAATCCATAGCAGCTAAGAAGTTAAAAGCTAGTGTTTGTGTTGATGCCAATTACCTGGCTGGCTGGGAGAAGAAAGACCTGCTAATAGCTGTTAGCACAGAGAGCCCACCCCATCAGCCAGTGACTTCTGTTAAGCAAGAGAAATCAGGGTTTAATCCTGCAGGTCTCTCACTCATTAGCCCCCTCCCCGTATAACCTCCCCATCTCTGTGTACAGCGACCCCGGCCACCGACCCTGAGTCCTTGCTGCATCCTCCCGCCCAGAGCAGGGCCCCTTCCCAGGCACACATGGGCACTTTGTTGATGATGCCACAGGCACCCCTCCGACTCCCTACGCCCAGTGCCACACCCCCCAGAGACCCCCACAAACCCCCTGCCCAGCACCCCTCCGACTCCCTACGCCCAGTGCCACACCACCCAGAGACCCCCACAAACCCCCTGCCCAGCACCCCTCCGGCTCCCTACGCCCAGCGCCGCACCACCCAGAGACCCCCACAAACCCCCTGCCCAGCACCCCTCCGGCTCCCTACGCCCAGCGCCGCACCACCCAGAGACCCCCACAAACCCCCTGCCCAGCACCCCTCCGGCTCCCTACGCCCAGCGCCGCACCACCCAGAGACCCCCACAAACCCCCTGCCCAGCACCCCTCCGGCTCCCTACGCCCAGTGCCGCACCACCCAGAGACCCCCACAAACCCCCTGCCCAGCACTGTAGTGAAACATGCTGTGCTGGCAAACCACACACGTGTTTATTACATTTACTCCTGGCTTAAGGTAAAGCAATGCTCAGGTTATTGATTAAGCACAGACTAGGCAATAGCGCACGTAGCCCCTCTAATAGCTCACGTAGTCCCTTCACCATTCATGATATATTGCACAAGGGGAGATGGCTGTGGGTGAACCAATCAATATGTTACAAGTAACCATGATCTCATGCTCTTTGATCTAATTACTAATAAAAACCCAGCTCAAGAGAGCTCGGGACGCCTGCTTGACAAACCTCTTGACTCCGCGTCTCCTTGATCCCAACATCTGGTGACCCCGACGTGATTCACCGGATCCCGAGAACCCCTGCTCATCCGACTGGAATAGTCTAGGTGCACCCGCTGGAAACAGCCACTCGTGAGTATGGGGAGCGATTTATCAGTGCCACAAAAGGCTCATGCTAAGGAATTATTTAAGCTCATTGAGGGGAGCGGTTGCCCAGCGGTTACGCTGCGGCATGTAGAGGATTTTGTTAAGGAAATAGAATGTCAATGCCCCTGGTATCCCGAAGAGGGGTCCCTGCAGCAAGAAGATTGGCAAAAGATAGGAACACAGCTCTTTGAGAAACCGAGAGCAGCAGTACAGCACCTGCTCATGTGGCAGCGCTGTACTGAGGCAGTGGGAAAACTGGGGCCACAGGCGTCTCTCACTGCCGCCCCGCTTCTCACGCTGACAACACCGCCTCCGTACCCGCGGGTGCTACCACCAGCGCCTGCGGTGTCGGATACGGGGCAGCGGCTCTCGGATCCCTCCGTTGATAAAGGAACTGATCAGCCTTGTTTCCGGGGGAATCGTGGGGGCTGCGTCCGGGCGGCGGTTGCGTTGGCGCGTGAGACGGGGGAATTGAATTTGGAGGAAGAACATCAGTGGGAGGGGGAGTTGCCCATGTTAATGCCTATAGCGGCAGGAGTCGATGCACAGGGCGATGCCGTCAGACAGTGGACGGCGCTACCGTATACAGTACTGAGGGAAGTGAGAAAAGCTATCACGGAGACAGGCATCAGGTCTAATTTTGTGGCAGGCATCTTAGAAGGAATTGGAAATGGCTACACGATGGCTCCACAAGATTGGAAAGACTTATTTCGTATGGTGCTGACCCCCGCCCAGTATATGGTGTGGGACAGTGAGTTCAGGTTAGCTGCTGTAGGATACTCAACCCCAGCTGCCACGCCTGACCAGATTTATGGAGCAGGCCAATTTAGCACTATAGAGGGACAGTTGGAGTTAGATCCAGACACATATATTCGTACTAAACTTAGTGTTATGAGAGCTTTCAGAAGGGTTCCCGTAAGTGGGAAACCGACTAGGTCTTTCACAGCCACCCGGCAGCAGCCTACAGAGCCGTATCCGCAGTTCATAGATAGGCTCAAGGAAGCAGTACAGCAGCAGGTTGATAACGAGGAGGCACAGACAGAGCTTTTACAGCGACTGGCCTATGAGCAAGCTAATGCTGATTGCAAGAAGGTACTGCAATCTATAATACATCGCCCCTCGTACACTTTAGCGGACATGATTCAGGCTTGCGCGGATGTCGGTAGTCAAACCCATGCTATGGCTCTTTTGGCGGGGGCTATAAGACAAGGTAATAAACCAGCAGGAAATTGTTTTAATTGCAAAAAACCGGGACACTTTAAAAGCCAGTGTAGGGCACCCGGAGGGGGGGCACATAAAGGAAAACCCCAGGAAGGGGGTAGGCCCTCCAGAAAATGTCCTAAATGCAACAAGGGGTATCATTGGGCAAATCAATGTCGATCAGGACTAGGGCAGGGAAACCAGTGATCGGGCCCTCCCCGGGCCCCGGAAAAACAACGGGGGCGGAAGAATTGACTAGGGCGCAACCGGCAACGACCGGCAGTGCTGGAATAGACTTGTATAATCAAGAAGAAAAATCCTCATTCTTACCGGGGGAAGTTCTTTTAATGCCTACTCAACTAAAAGGGCCCCTTCCTGAAGGGACGGTGGGCATTATACTCCCTCGGTCATCAGCAAGTAAACAAGGAATTATGGTAGTTCCAGGAGTGATTGATGCTGATTATCAGGGAAAAATATATGTTCAGTATTGGAGTCACCTGCCTTTTACTTTAAGACGAGGGGACTCCTGGGCACAACTGATACTGTTGCCATATGAGCTCCCTGGAGAAAAATCACAGGTAACACGTACAGGAGGTTTCGGATCCACCCGTACTGAAGGCGACAGCGACTCTTCCTTTCACCCACAGGTGGCGGCGTTGGTACACCGAATATCTCTGCACAAACCTCAACGTAAGTATATACTCCAAGGTAAGTGGCTGACCGGTTTGTTGGACACAGGGGCGGATGTTTCTGTCATAGCTGAAAAGGATTGGGAACCTCAATGGCCTTCTGAGATAGCCCCTGCATGTATTCGGGGTAGGAGGAAGCCAAGCATCTAAAAAGAGCTCTCAATGGTTACGGTAAAATCCAGGAACAAGGCCCCATAATAGCATATATTCAACCCTGCATATTGCCTTTACAGTTTAACATTTGGGGAAGAGATTTGTTAGAACAGATAGGGGCAAAACTGGTTTTGGAAGATGAGTAAGCCTCAGGCTCTTCCGTTACAGTGGAAAACTGATAAACCAGTCTGGGTAGAACAATGGCCATTACCTAAAGAAAAATTAGAAGCTTTGCAGCAATTAGTTGAGCAACAATTAAAAGATGGACACATTGAGCATACTACAAGCCCGTACAATACTCCTGTTTTTGTAATTAAGAAAAAATCAGGAAAATGGAGACTCCTTCATGATTTGAGGGAAATTAATAAAATACTAGAACCAATGGGCCCCCTGCAGTGTGGCCTCCCCAATCCAAATTTAATCCCTTATGACTACCAGGTGGCAATAATTGATTTAAAGGATTGTTTCTTTACAATACCGTTACAGGAAAAGGATAGAAAGTATTTTGCATTCACAGTGCCAGTCCTGAACAACGCCCAACCCACAACACGTTATCATTGGAAAGTGTTACCCCAGGGCATGTTAAATAGCCCTACCATGTGTCAGTATTTTGTAAACACTGCTCTTCAACCTTTCAGAAATAAGTTCAAACAGCTACTTGTATACCATTATATGGATGATATCTTAATAGCCGGTAGGCCCCTACCCACCACATGGAAAAGTGAGTTAACTGATATCTTAAGTCAATCGGGTCTGGTAGTAGCCCCGGAAAAAATACAGGAAGCCGAACCTTTTCAATATTTAGGTCATAAAATGCTTGCAGCATACTCCATGCCCATACTTCCTAACCTTACCTTGCCAAAAACATTAACATATGTAGTACTACAGCAAATTCTGGGATCCATAAATTGGATAAGACCGTATTACAAGATTCCCACATCTATGCTAACTCCACTGTTTAATGCCCTAAAATTAGGAAAGCAACCGGGAGACATAATATCACTAACAAACGAACAACAGGAGGTAGTGCATAAGGTCAACGAAGCCATGGCAGACAGATGGGTAGATAGAGCAGTACCTGACGTGCCCCCGTCCTTAATCATTCTTGGGGACACTAAGCAATTCATGGGGGCATTACTTCAACATACAAGTGAGAGAGAATTTATTCTCGAGTGGATGTATTTACCACACACACACACAAAAACACACTCGTCCCATTGTCTGGAATGTTTGCTCAATTAATCACTAAAGGATGCAATCGAGCACTAAACTTGTTTGCCATGGATTTAGTAAACATTATTATCCCCATCGCCACCTGGGAAGTTGCATGTATGCACTCAGAGGAGGTGCAAATAGCCCTAGCCAATTATGTTGGGTCCGTAACTTACCATACTCCCAAGGATCCTCGTCTCCAAGTTGCTCAGCATATTCCACTGAAAGTATTTTACTTGGTATCTCCCGTTCCCATACAAGAAGCTCTTACCATTTTCACCGATGGTGGCCCCTCCAGAGGAGTGGTCGCTTGGAAGAAAAATGACCAGTGGAAATCCCAGTTTACCTTACCGCAACGCTCTCCTCAGCGTGCGGAGCTAGCTGCGTTAATTCTTGCCTTTAACACATTTTCTGATCGACCGGTTAACCTCATAACAGACAGTTTGTATGCTGCAAATGTTGTTAGTAATATTGCTTCTAGTTGTGTTACTGCATCTTTGGATAATAATTTGCTTGGTTTATTTCTTTCCCTACAACTGATATTACGTCACCGCCGACATCTATTTTTTATTGCACATGTTAGAAGTCATCAGCCTTTCCCCGGAGAAATCTCGCAAGGCAATGCCTATGCTGATAACGCCTTAAAGGCTTTCCCCTGCTCTCCTATGGAAAGTCACTCCTTACATCACCAAAATGCTAGGGCATTGGCCAAGCAATTTTCCATACCACTATCTGATGCAAAAGCGGTTATTCAGCAGTGCCCTGAATGTACTGGAAACCTTGCAGGCCCCGCTATCGGGGTAAATCCTCGGGGGCTAGGTGCAAACCAATTGTGGCAAATGGACGTCACTCGGTTCCCACCATTAGCTCCCTGGTCCTATTTGCATGTAGTCATAGACACTTATTCTGGATATATATGGGCAACGCCACAAAAAGGGGAAAAGGCGAAACATGTCTGTAATCACCTCATTCGTTCCTTTGCAGTGATGGGAAAGCCATCAGCTTTAAAAACTGACAACGGCCCAGCCTATTGCTCTTCAGCGATGGCAGCGTTCTGCATGCGATGGGGAATCAAGCACACCTTTGGCATCCCATACAATTCCCAAGGACAAGCCATTGTAGAACAAGCTAATCGCACATTAAAAACTGCTCTCCTGTGGCAAAAACAAAAAGGGGGAATTGTCCCCGGCAGCCTGACAGAAAAGGAAGAATGGCTGGCTCAAGTACTGTTTACACTCAATCATTTAAATCTATTACCTTTCAATTCTCAATTTTTCACCAGGGCACAACGGCATTATCAGACGACCGAAGTTCTTCCTGCTCCAAAGGTAACCTATCGTCAGCTACCTGGCCCGGAGTGGAGCGGACCTGTGCCACTAATCACCTGGGGGCGCGGTTACGCAGCTGTATCAACACCAAGCGGCCCGCTCTGGGTACCTGCCCGATACATTCGACCATACAAGGATGGCGTGGCATCAGGGACTGAGCAACCCCATCCCTGACTTCAACATACACTTATATGATGAACAAGGAAAAGTGACAACGGGCCGACAACGAGGGGGCCAACGAAATGCACCTGTCACATGGGGCCAAGTGAAGAACCTAGCTAATCAGGCTGAACAACTGTTGGAAAAAACAAGCCAAGAGAAAACGGCAGAGAACTATATGATGGCATTAATAGCCTCCTTAAATGCCAATTCTGTACTTTTGTTAACAATAATTATTTTCAGTTTAACTACTGTCCCTACGGAAGGGGGGCCGATAATGACTGGGGGGGTTCATCTTAATATATGGGAGGTATTTGCAAAGACTTTAAACCAAAGTACCTTCTGCTTAACGGAGCAGAGGGCGGTGGGGGAGGTGCTAGGATCTTGCCTAATACCAGTATGCCATAATCCCAAAGACATCAACAATGATACATGGTTTTATAATTCTCTAGAACAAAATTCTACCCTTAGGACCTTAGGGTACCCCGGGTACCATAATTGGGGAGATCGACTAACGCACAAACCGCGTTTTGCCGTTACCCTGTTAACACCGCATGTTGCTAGTTTTAATGTTAGTTGTGCTAGAATGGTTAATTGTACCAAAAAGACTTGTCTTCAATTCCCAAAAGGGAACTTCAATTGCTCAAGTATGGTTAATATATCATATATGTATGAGTACCTACAATTGCCAAGGGGCTGGTTCTGGTCCTGCCCCGGATATACCTTTAACTACATTCCAGCCAACATCAGTCATGAAACTCCATGCTGTCTTAGTAGGCTGTCTTTGGTTTTGCCTCAAAAGGAAGCTAAGGGTACACCACTTACTAAGACAAAACAAAGTGTACTCCTTGATGAAAGCTGTAATAGTCACGCGGCCCTAATTAGTAAGGCCGAATACGTCGCGCTGGCTGTATCCCTGGTTGGGGTGCCCGGTCTGGCGGCGCGAAACAGTAAAAATATTAACGCCTTAGCCTGCTCGGCGGTAAAAGCCTTAAATACAACTTCTAAAGCTCTAGCCTTGTTAAATGAGGAACAGAGCGAATTAAGACATGGACTTTTGCAAAACAGAGCGGCCATAGATTATCTTTTAATGCAACATCATTATGGGTGTGAAAAATTGGATGGTATGTGTTGCTTTAACCTAAGCAATAATGAAAAAGCAGTGGACAACCAAATTGTAAAACTACATAATTTAACAAAAGAAGTTACTATGGATGTTGGTTTTTCAGGATTCTGGGACTGGCTTACTGGATGGCTGCCAGACCTATCCTGGCTAAAGCAAATGTTTGCATATGTTATTGTTATAGCTGCAGGATTAATACTTTGTTGCTGCATATTACAGTCTATTCCTTCACTTATTAGCCTATTTGTCCAAGGCTGCCCTTGGCAACGACTTAATACAAAACAGAGCATTCATTATGCCTGCAAATTGCTTAAAAACAAAAAGGGGGAGATGTAGTGAAACATGCTGTGCTGGCAAACCACACACGTGTTTATTACATTTACTCCTGGCTTAAGGTAAAGCAATGCTCAGGTTATTGATTAAGCATAGACTAGGCAATAGCGCACGTAGCCCCTCTAATAGCTCACGTAGTCCCTTCACCATTCATGATATATTGCACAAGGGGAGATGGCTGTGGGTGAACCAATCAATATGTTACAAGTAACCATGATCTCATGCTCTTTGATCTAATTACTAATAAAAACCCAGCTCATGAGAGCTCGGGACGCCTGCTTGACAAACCTCTTGACTCACGTCTCCTTGATCCCAACACAGCACCCCTCTGACTCCCTACGCCCAGTGCCACACCACCCAGAGACCCCACAAACTCCCTGCCCAGCACTCCTCCGGCTCCCTACGCCCAGTGCCACACCACCCAGAGACCCCCACAAACCCCTGCCCAGCACCCCTCCGTCTCCCTATGCCCAGCGCCACACCACCCAGAGACCCCCACAAACCCCCTGCCCAGCACCCCTCCGACTCCTACGCCCAGTGCCGCACCCCAGAGACCCCACAAACCCCTGCCCAGCACCCTCCGACTCCGTACGCCCAGTGCAGCACCCCCCAGAGACCCCCACAAACCCCCAGCCCAGCACCCCTCCGGCTCCCTACGCCCAGTGCCACACCACCCAGAGACCCCCACAAACCCCCTCCACAGCACCCCTCCGGCTTCCTTCGCCCAGCGCCACACCACCCAGAGACCCCAGCAAAGCCCCTGCTCAGCACCCCTCCGGCTCCCTACGCCCAGCGCCGCACCACCCAGAGACCCCACAAACCCCCTGCCCTGTACCCCTCTGACTCTCTTTGCCCAGTGCTGCACCATCCAGAGACCCCCACAAACCCCCTGCCCTGCACTACTCTGACTCCCTATGCCCAGTGCCACACCACCCAGAGACCCCCACAAACCCCCTGTCCAGCACCCCTCCGACTCCCTATGCCCAGTGGCACACCACCCAGAGACCCCCACAAATCCCCTGTCCAGCACCCCTCTGACTCCCTATGCCCAGTGCCACACCACCTAGAGACCCCCAAAAATCCCCTGCCCTGCACCCCTCTGACTCTCTTCGCCCAGTGCTGCACCATCCAGAGACCCCCACAAATGCCCCTGCCCAGTGCACTCCCAGATCACTCCCCCACCCACTCAGAACCCCCCCACAGATCCTCTCACTGACCAGTGCCCCCCAGCTGAAGACCCCCCCACAGCCCTCCCACAACTGCACAGTGCCCCACACCTTCCCACCCGGAGCCCCCCTACAGATCCCCTCACTGCCCAGTGCTCCCCCACCACCACGAATGCAGTGACCCACACAGACCCCCCACACTTCCCAGCACCCACACACACACAGATCTCCCCCACTGACAGCCCCCCAACACACAGATCTCCCCACCCCCCCAGTGCCCAGCACCTACCCAGACCCCCTAGAGACCTACTCTCCCACACCCTAACCGCCAGCCACAATAGCCGGCCCTGATGGGAGGTGACTGTGGATGGGAGGCTGAGATGGCAGCGCAGCCAGAACTGGTCCTGGGGCAGGATAACTCCGGCCCCTTGGGAGTGGTGGAAGCAGCCAGGCTGGAGCAGGAGCAGAGCCTACCCGGGCCAGGCTCCCTCAGGACCCAGCTGAGCATCCCCCCTCCCCGACTGTTCCCTGGGAGTGGCTGAGACTGGCCCAGCCTCTGCACCAGTCCCAGGTGGCTCTTCCCCCAGGGAGGCAGGTGGGGCCCCACAGGTCCCAGGCAGTGGAGACAGCTCAGAGCTGGAGCAGTGCTGGGGAGTGGGGCAGATCCCTGAGACGTGACTCCCGCGATCCTACCCAGCCCACCCACATCCATTGGCCCCGTGGCCAGCAGCCTTGCAGAGCACACACCTCTCTCTCTCCCTGCTTTCCTATCACCAGTTATGTTACTACAGGAATGAAATCGAGACATCCCCTAAAACAGCTAGTTCCACATTGTTATAACAGATAATTACAAAGACTAAAGTACATGCTTTACTGTAATTAGGACCGGGCAACCCAAGATGAACACTACACCGTGGAAGAGTCCTACAACCAGGTATTTGAGGCCAATCCCTTTATCAATGGAATCCTAACCAAAATATGAGGAAGGAGAAGAGTCACCCTCAAACTTTTGACAATAGCTCAAGGTCAGACACCAAGAAGACCAGCACCATTCGTATTCTGGTTTTGGATAAAATACTTGATCTTGCCTACATCATAGAAACCTTCCTCTCTCCAAGTCTACACCCCACTACACCCTTTAGCGATAAAGTAACCATTAAAGAAGTTCTGAATCAGTCGTCTTTCTTCCCAATTTAGGTTTAACAATAAAGCTGCAGCGTAAGTAGCTATGGGAGATGACAGTGCAACTACTAGGTACTGGTGGGGGAATACAAAGACACAAACAAGGGACAGCCCGGGCGCCTCAAGCACCCAAAAGATCCGGGTTCGGCACCTGTCAGAAGAGCTGGGCCGAGTCTTCATTGTGTCTCTCTGAGTTACGGCTTCGCACGGTGCCAGTCAGACAGTTTAATGTTTTTAGAAGGTCTCTTTGTATGGCTATAATGGATAAGTGCTTAAGAAGCTTCATTTACAATGAAGTGAAAAGGCAGAGCCCCCGCAGGCCCCGGCAATGGGTCAGTGTGGCCCATGAGCCAGGAGGAAGCAGCATGTGAGGGTTTTGACCACACACCCCGTCCCGCCTGAGTCGCAGCCCCATGGACCAGGCGGCAGCTAGTCCTGAGCAGGCGCCCAGACGGTGACCTGGTGCGGCAGAAACTGCAACTAGTAGCAAAACGGGAGGGTTTCGCAATTTGTCGGTACAGCGGACCCGTCACGTGACTCCTCCCCCCGCTACCGCCCCCACGCCGCGCTCCAACGGCCCTAACGGCCGGCCCGTCACGTGACTCCTCCCCCCCGTTCGCCGCGCTCCAACGGCCCTAACGGCCGGTTCCGTCACGTGACTCCTTTCCCCCGCACCCCGCTCCAACTGCCGGACCCGTCACGTCTCTCCCGGATGCGTCACTTCCGGACCGCTGCGCGGGGGGTGGGCTCCGGGCGCGCGGCGGAGCCGGTAAGAGCCGAGCGGGGCGGGGGGAGGAGACACCTGGGCCCGAGACCCCGCCCCACCCTGGGCCGGAAGCTGGAGCGAGGCGGGGGGTCCCGGTGCGGCCTCCGTAGCGATGGGGGGGGGGTCAGTGGGGGGAGGCCGGGAACCCCCCGGGGGGTGTTGAGTGTGTGTCCGTGTCTCGCTCCTGCCCCTCCCCCCCGGCCCCTTCAAACTGCCCCCCCCGGCTCCCTGCGGCCCGTGTGAGGGGGGGGAACCGTCACTGCCCCGATGCGCCGGAGAGTCCCGTAAAATCCCCTCCCCCCCCCCGGGCCCCCTCACACCGCCCCGCCCCCCCGGACTCCCCTCCCCGCCCCGGGCCCCCTCACTCCGCCCCGCCCCCCCGTCACAGCCACAGACCCCCCCTCCCCGCTGCCGGGTGCGGAGTTTGTGACCCGTTACCCCGCCTCGGTAACGGGACCGCGCGAGCCGCCGCCCGGATCGACCCCTCTGCCCGGGTCCCGCGGGGCGGGGCCTTGGGGGCCAACGACGCCGCTTCCCCCCCCCCCGCTCCTCGGTCAGACCCTGGTGGGAACCGCTCAGCTCCTATCCCCGACCAGCCACTGCCCCCCCCACGTGTGTGTGGGGGGGGGGAGGGGCTGTGGGGGGGGCTGTGTGTGTGGAGGGGTCTGAGGGGGGGCGTTGGTTTTGTCTCTGAAGTGCCTGACGTTATGCTGCGGTGGGTTTATTCTGCGTGTTGTGTTTTCCTACCTATCTCTTGTAGGGCAGCCTCGGACCTCACGCTGTCATCTCTCTGCCCAGCTCCCCCGGCCGAGGCAGGGCCCGGTCTGTGTGGATTATCTCTGCCCGAGGTTTGTCCTGCCTGCCAGCCCCCTTGTCAGACTGTTCCCGAGCTGACCTGCCCTAGCTCTGGGGACCCCCACACGGATCTGAGTGGTGAGCAGCTCTGGAGAGAGGAGACCCCAGTGAGTGGCAGCTGGGTAAAGAGACTGAAGTGGGAAGGAGAAACCTTGACGTGCCCGAGGTCTCCCAGGCTGTCCGTGACCGAGCTAGAAATAGAGCCCAGGTCTAGGGCTGTTTTGGGCACTGAAGGTCTCTGCCACCCTGGTGTTTCAGGCGCTGGTGCAAACCCTTCGTACAGACAGAATTTACACTAGTGCGCTCTGATTGGCACTGGTGCACCATGTCCCTGTTTGAAGGCTTGCGGGGGGACGGGGACACTGACTTCTCCTGACCCAGGACACCCACCCCCGGCTGTGTGCAGGGACTGCAGCTGAGCTGCCCTGCCCAGACAGCCTGTGCATCCATGGGCAAACCACCTCTCCCTGCAGCCGAATACAGTGGGGCCTGGGGGCCTTTCGAAGCTGCGGGTGACGGGGCTCTGGAGTTACCAGGGTCTGTTCCTGGCTCCGTCCCTGACCTGCTTGGTGACCTGGGGGAAGTCCCAGCCCCTCTGTGTTTTCCTCCTCCCCATTGTCTGCTTGGATTGTGATCTCTTTGGGGCAAGGACCGCACTGATTGGTAGAGATGTTAGTTAAAGCAGTTTGGTGGAGCTGTGATTGTGATATGAGAAGATCTGGGTCTGAGTCCCCCATTGTGCGATGAAAGGAGAGAGGTGCATGTGTGTTATACCAATATAATAAAAACCAGCAGGATCTTATTAAGAGGGATAAGGGAAAGATGCCACATTTATTGTACATATAATAGTAAAGCAAAAGATAAAAGCAAACAACCTTGTTTTACTACTTATTCCTATCACTACTTATTCCTTATACACACTCATATATATTCATTCACACAATCATTCATTCAGGTTCTCTATAGGTGTTATAGTTACCAGCCTAGACGTTGCTCATGCCAAGTTACTGGCCAGGTATCTTGGTCATGACAATGGAGCCGAGTCTGTGTCAGATGCACCTGGTGCTCCTGGAGGCTGGCAGCAGAACCATAGACTCAAATTCCTTATTCTTCAGAGTCCAGTTTTATAGGGATTTTTCCCTATGTTAGTTCATGAGAGTTGCTTCATTCTGCTGTTGTTAAATTAATCAGCAGGTGTCTGGCTCCATGCTGTCAGATGTTTGTTTTTCCTTCCTTTGAGGTGGTGGGGTGGATTCCAGTTTGCCCTCCAGGGGTCATCTGGTTGATCCCACTTGACACCTTCGGGCCGACACTGAATTCTTCAGGCTGGTAACTCCCTAACCATTCATTCATGATTTAAACTAGCCACTCATCCACATACATTCTCTATCTTAATCACAACTATTTCACTGTCTCTTTACCTTTCGGGGTGTTATCAATTTATGTGAGACTCCCTGTCTTTTAACATTCAAAACTAAAGTGAGATGAAAACTTAGAGGGTGGGGTTTATATATATACTATAACAGCTATTGTTTTGGCTTACCGCGGTCGTTACAAAGTAGTAATTACACAGTTTTGCCTGAGTCAATTAACCAATTAACAGCTTACAGCGGCCGTTACAAAGTAAAGTAGCAACTACAAAGTGTCATTTAGAGAACAGGCACTTAGTCAATTAATGTTTAACAAGTTTTATACAAAGTATTTCTTTGAGCAGGCTTCACACAGACACAGCTGGTGGCTTGCAGGTTAGAGGCTAAATCTTGGGAATCACATTTACTTCTAATATAAACCTTCAGTTATAAAGTATCAATTAACAACAAATCATTTCTAACAATAAATCATTTTTCATATAAACCATGTCTAATATAAACCTTCTTTAATATGCTCAGGGTTTAACTGATCGCCATATTTGGGGTCGGGAAGGAATTTTCCTCCAGAGCAGATTGGCAGAGGCCCTGGAGGTTTTTCGCCTTCCTCTGCAGCATGGGGCAGGGGTCACTTTCTGGAGGATTCTCTGCAGCTTGAGGTCTTCAAACTGCAATTTGGGGACTTTGATAACTGGGGGTATGGCTACACTTGAGAGTTGCAGCGCTGGGAGTTACAGCGCTGGTCGTCCAGCTGTGCAGGGACAGCGCTGCAGTGTGGCCACATTTGCAGCGCTGTTGGGAGTGATTCATTATGGGCAGCTATCCCAGCATTCAAGTGGCAGCAACGTGCTTTTCAAAAGAGGGGGCTGGGGTGGAGTGTAGTGTGACAGGGAGCGGGGGAGAGAGAGAGAGAGAGTGGATTTTTGGAGCCAACGCTGTGTATCGGCTCCCTGACTTGCAAAATCAGAAACTTTTTCCGACCCCTTACTCTTTAACTGCAAAAGCCTGCAGACCAGATGAGCAGCTGCCGACTCCCTTTCTCGCTGCTGGTCAAGCAAAAGGCAAACACTCAACCCCTGTGAATCACGCAGGGAGGGGGATATCTCATTTGATTGTTCACAGATTGATCACAGCAAACAGGAGCTGTGTTTGTTTTTTTAGATAAGCAGCTCCCGGAGCCGCGTTCACAACAAAACAAAGAGAGGCTGCATAACAAAACAAAGGGAATAATTTAGTTAAAAGCATTCTGGGATATCTCCTAATACCCTGGAGGCCAATAACAGCGCTGGTGTGTGGCCACACTTTACGACCAGCGCTGCAGAACCAGCGCTGCAGTGCTTATTCCCCAAGCAGACCCAGGTGTACGGCTAGTGCTGCAGCCAGGGAGTTGCAGCGCTGGATGTGCCCTGCAGGTGTGGACAGTTGCTAATTGCAGCGCTGGAAAGCCTCCACCAGCGCTGCAACTCTCAAGTGTAGCCATACCCTCAGACATAGGCTAGGGGTTTGTTATAGAAGTGGATGGGTGGGATTCTGTGGCCTGCATTGTGCAGGAGGTCAGACTAGATGATCATAATGGTCCCTTTTGACCTTAAAGTCTATGAGTCTATATCCCTACATGTGTACCTTGAGCTTCCAGTCTGTCTCGTTTCTGCACTGAGCTCTGCATGTTGTCAGGAGGAAACGGGACTGTTTGCCATGGGAATGGTCAGCAGTGAGATGGGATGTGAGAGCAGTCTGTGTGCTTCACGCTGGGTGAGTGAATGGAGACTGTTAAGTGGAACTTCTGTGAGTAAGGATGAAAAAGTTGTAAAAAGGGGGGAAGGGCTGTTCAATTGACCAAGTGTGCGGCTGTTTCTGGGGAGCAGGCCCAGTATCTGAGTGTAGAACAGGTGTCGGTAGCTCCTGTACAGCACAGCTCACCTAAAACCACATTCTGTCTTAGCAAAGATAAGCTCTGTCCCCTTCTGTTTGCTTCTGAAAGTTGCCTTTCCCAGGGCTTTGCTGCCTTTGTGAATTGCAGAATTAAGATTACATTGGTGTCACGGAGTGTGGGGGAGTCAGGGCCCTGCACCCCCGGCTTCCTGCGATTCACCAGGACTCTCAGCCAGCCAGTAAAGCAGAAGGTTTATTTAGATGACAGGAACACAGTCCAACACAGGTCTTGCAGGCACAGATAACAGGATCCCCCCTGTTAGGTCCATCTTGGGGTCCCAGGAGCCCCACAGCCCCCATTGGGAACTCAGAGCCCTGTCTGTCCTTCCCTTCCTTCCCCAGCCAGCTCCAGTCTGCCCAACCCCCTCTCCCGGGCCAGGAGGTCACATGACCCCTTTGTCTCCCACACTTTCAGCCGGCACCTTTGCAGAAGAGGGGTCCAGGCCATCAGTTGCTAGGAGACAGAGTGTCAGGCATTCAGGTGCACTGGCCCCTTCCTCTGCAGCAATCACACACCCTGATCCACCACCTAGATACCTAAGAACTGCACAGGGGGACACTGAGGCACCAACACAGCATTCACAGACCACAGTAAGAACAGTCCCACTTCGTCACAATTGGTGTGTACTTTTTCTGCCTTTCCTGATTATTACAAGTTTGAGTTTTGCTGATCTCTCTTCTGGAGGGGCACCAGACAGAGTCTCACACAAGTTTGCAATCAGAGGCACAGAGAAGTGCAATGACTTCCACAGGCCTGCTGGGTAAGAGCCAGGAATTGTCCCTGTCCAGTGTTCTCTTTACGTAGTTGCTGGCAGATTCGTGCCAGCTGATGAGTGAGAAGTGACGACTCCCTCTTAGGTGGATGGGCCAATCCCGGGGCCCGTTACCTCTGGGTGATTGATTTTTCCATTCCAAGTCCATAAAGTAGATGTTCAGTGTCAGCGCTTTGTTCTGTACATATGACCCATACGCTGATCTCTCAGTCACTGAGTCTCGACCAGTGATGAGCTTTCTGTAGACACCTCGCAGGACCCTCCTCCAAGCGATGTGTTTGGTGTGGTGGGTTTGTCAGGTCTCAGGGGAGAGCTGCTGGCAAATCCCAAGTGACCCTTTGCCAAGGGATCTGTGTCACTGTCTAACCCCCCCTAGGCCAGGGAGAGGACGACTTTCTGCCAGTGGCCTTCAGGGCGGGTGCTGAGTTCTCTCAGTGAAGGCCAGAGCCCCGAATGCTGCCAGCCCTCTCCTTGGGGCTGGAGATGCTCCACAGACTGTTCCCTCCCCAGGGTGACCCCCCCCCCCCAGAGTAGAGCAGGTCTCTCCTGTTAGCTCCTGCTCCAGGCCTGGCAGGGTTTGCAGGTGTGGAGGGGCTGGGCCGATCCTGACTAGAGCAGCAGTTTAACCCCTTCTGTGCCGGCGTGGGGTTTCTATAGCCCTTCCCAGGCGCCCAGGCCCAGGGAATGGCCCCCTGTCAGCCCCATGCCTGAGGTGGTGGGGAGACCCACTGGCAGCATTGCCCTGGAGGGTGCTGCTCCCACTCCCTCCCCTCCCCCTTCACTGCCACCACAAGGCCTGTCACCTTCACGTCCTGAGGGGTGACCCCAGGAGGTGTGTTTTGTTATCCCTCTCCCTGCCCCCTGGATCCGTTCTGCCCCCTCCGTCACTCACCTCTGTCTCAGGAGACAAGCTGGGTCATGGGGTGCGGGAGATAATCTGCTGCAGATCCATCATCACTGAAGGGATGGCAGCCACACTGTGTCCCTGTGAAGCCTGCTCTGCAGTGCTGCCAATGGCTGCTGGTGGCGTTGTGCCCGTAAGTCTCTGTAACGCTGTCCCCAGTGACTGGAGAGCACGAGCACCGGCCTCCAGCAGCCTGGTGAGAAGCAGGGAGCAAACCCCAATTGGGTGTGAGGTCTGTATGGAGATTTCACTAACCAAGTATCCAGTGTAAACGCTTCAGGCTCTGTAACAGCATCAACATGGGATCCCAGACAGTCCCCTTGGGTGATCCCATGTATCTCACCACGCAGGTGAGCCAATCTTTGTGACAGATGGTCTCTTCCTCCAGGGGGTTCTCAACCTTTTTCTTTCTGAGGCCCCCCCAACATGCCCCATGCCACGGGCCCCCACAAAGCTACATTGCTTAGGCTTTGGCTTCAGCCTCAGGTGGTGGGGTTCAGGGGTCTGGACTTCAGCCCCATGCGCTGGGACTTCAGCTTTCTGCCCTGGGCCTCAGCGAGTCTAACGCTGGCCGTGCTTGGCAGACCCCTGAAAGCTGCTCACGGCCCCCCAGGGGGCCCCAAACCCCTGGTTGAGAACCACTGCCTTACCCCACGAATCACAGCAATGTTCAGGTTACTGCCAGTCCCGAAGGGCCAGTCACTTCCTTAGGTCAGTTGAATCTTAGATCTCACAAGAAAGACAACACTTGTAGCCTGTCCTGTCATAACCTGTATTAAGATTTATTTAAAACCAGAGTTGTTTACAAATTTAAAGCAGCTTAAAGCAGACACAGACAAGTTACAGTCTTAAATTTCAAAGGTAACAGAAGCTTCTATAATAAGCAAGTTCTACATAGCCTGGGTTAGTCCTAAAAATAAGGAGCTGGGGATCTCTTGCTTATGCCTAGAAACTTTGCCCCCCCAGAGTCCAAGCAGCATACAGATAATCAGTTCCTTCTGTATGGGGGTTTTTACCCCTTCCTGCCATGTGCTCTGAGCTGCAAACTCAACCAAAGGGAAGTCAAGAGCACAACAACAGTCTTGTGTCTTCGTTAACGTCCCATAATAGTCTATCTGGTGTTGACGAAACTTTCCTGCCAGGCAGGGTGTAATGCATTCGGTTGCCAGTCAGCACTTCACCTAGGTAAAGTCTCTCTCCTGTCTGGTGATTTACAGAGCCACAGAGGCTCACAATGCAGCTAGTCAAATATTACCCCTGGCAGCAACTCACAAGCATTCAGTAAAGACTAAACACATTCTTATAATTCTAATACCTGTTTTAACAATACTAACCCGGGGGAGCCAGACTGATTCCAGCCGTGCGTTTGTCCATGTTCAGTTAAGACTTGGGAGCTTTTGCAAGAGCTAACACCTCATCTGCCAGTGTCACAGGCGGGCTGGGCAGGGATGGTGTCTCTGGCCTCTGTTTGCCAGAAGCTGGGAATGGGCGACAGGGGATGGATCACTTGATGGTTCCCTGTTCTGTTCCTTCCCTCTGAAGCACCTGGCACTGGCCGCTGAGCTAGATGGACCATTGCTCTGAGGCAGTGGGCCGCTCTTATGTTCACAGTCTCTATCAGGAGTATCTACTCACTTGGACTCACTGGGGAGCCACAGAAAGGAACAAGATATGCTGAGGGGAGGAGGCCCCGTCTCAGAGCCCCCGGGGTCACACTTCCCAAAAGCTAAAACTAGGCCCGGCCCAGGACAGGGCACTGCCAGGAGAGACTGGATAAAGGCTGGAGCATCCAACAACTTTGTAAACCTGAGAGAGCTGCCTTGGGGACAGTGACAGGGAGAATCCCCCAAAGTGGCTCCTTTGATTCTGCTCTTCTCTGGCCTTTGCTTTATAGAATCATAGAACGGGAAGGGACCTCGAGAGGTCGTCTAGTAAGAACCTTTTGTGTACTTGAAAACTGTGATCAGGTCCCCTCTCTGTCTTCTTTTCTCCAGACTAAACAAACACAATTTTTTCAATCTTCCCTCATAGGTCTTGTTTTCTCGACCTTTAATCATTTTTGTTGCTCTTCTCTGGACTTTCTCCAGTTTGTCCACATCTTTCCTGAAATGTGGTGCCCAGAACTTGACACACGACTCCAGTTGAGGCCTAATCAGCGCGGAGTAGAGCGGAAGAATTACTCCTCGTGTCTTGTAGGTTTTTTGAAACAGTGTAACACTGTTGACTCATATTTAGCTTATGATGCACTGTGACCCCCAGATCCCTTTCCGCAGTTCTCCTTCCTAGGCAGCCATTTCCCATTTTGTACGTGTGCAACTGCTTGTTCCTTCCTATGTGAAGTACTTGGGATTTGTCCTTATTAAATTTCATCCTATTTACTTCAGACCATTTCTCCAGTTTGTCCAGATCATTTTGAATTTTAATCCTATCCTCCAAAGCATTTGCAACTCCTCCCAGCTTGGTATCGTCCGCAATCTGGATAAGTGTAACAGAGAGACTCTGCTACTGGGAGGGTTTCACCCTGTCTCAGAGGGTTACACCCTGGTGGGACGGGGCTAGGCCTGTACTGGGATAAGGTCACTCTGTGCTTCACAGTGTGGCAGAACCTGGAATGTCCATTAGCAGGGAAACATCCTGGGGGGAATCGGCTTGTGGAATGAACAAAAACCCCACCTGAATTTTCTCACCTTGCCCTTCTCGCCCTGGCAGGTTACAGAATAACGTCCACCTTTCGCTCCAGATCATCCCCTCCTCCCATGGGGAAGGAAATGGCTGCAATGGAGCTGGCTCAGGTAAGGGATTATCAGGGAGCTGGTGGTGGGTTCTGCTTGGAGGGAGAGGAGCAGTAAATGCATAGGAGGGTGGGAGCTGCTCCAGGTGGTGGGAGGCAGGAACTATCTAGGGTGGGGAAAGGGGAAAGGATGTGACAAACCTGCTGAGACTTGTGTAATGTAGGGTGTGATGGGTTGTCACCCCGGGGTGCAGTGTGGGGGGCTTCTGGGAACCGCTGTGCCCTCTAACCCTCAAGCTGGGCTGGCCCTTCTCACACGGCTTTGCTGGAGATTCAGCCAGCCTCTCCAGGCCCTGTTATCACCCAGCACGACAGCAGGTGACGTCACACACCCAGCTAAGCTACCTGAGAGCTTTACCTGAGCCGCTTAAGGACAGAGAGACGACATCAGCCAATTTCCCAGCAGTAAGTGATAGCAAAGCTATCAAAGCAGATTACTTAGGCTTAGTTTGAGTTTTTGGTTATTTGCTAACATACTAGATGGATAGAATTTGAACTAGCAATTTCTCCCCCTTACTGATGATAGAAGCAGTCCCCCAAGTTTCCATATACAAGCTTGAAATCCCTTTACCCTGGGACCAACACTTCCCCCAGTTCAGTCTTTGTTCTTCAGGTGGAGAAAGTGAATAAGAAAAAGTTATTTACTTGTTCACGTAATATAAGAACTAGGGGCCACCAAATGAAATTAATGGGCAGCAGGTTTAAAACAAATAAAAGGAAGTTCTTCACACAGCGCATAGTCAACCTGTGGAACTCCTTGCCTGAGGAGATTCTGAAGGCTAGGACTATAACAGTGTTTAAAAGAGAACTGGATAAATTCATGGAGATTAAGTCCATCAATGGCTATTAGCTAGGATGGGTATGGAATATTGTCCCTAGCCTCTGTTTGTCAGAGCGTGGAGATGAACGGCAGGAGAGAGATCACTTGATCATTACCTGTTAGGTTCACTTCCTCTGGGGCACCTGGCATTGGCCACTGTCGGTACACAGGATACTGGGTTGGATGAACCTTTGGTCTGACCAAGTATGGCCATTCTTATTCCTAGATCCATAGATTCTAGGACTGGCAGGGACCTCGAGAGGTCATCGAGTCCAGTCCCCTGCCCTCATGGCAGGACCAAATACTGTCTAGACCATCCCTGATAGACATTTATGTAACCTACTCTTAAATATCTCTAGAGATGGAGATTCTACAACCTCCCTAGGCAATTTATTCCAGTGTTTAACCACCCTGACAGGAACTTTTTCCTAATGTCCAACCTAAACCTCCCTTGCTGCAATTTACGCCCATTGCTTCTTGTTCTATCCTTCGAGGCGAAGATGAACACGTTTTCTCCCTCCTCCTCATGACACCCTTTTAGATACCTGAAAAATTCAATCATGTCCCCTCTCAGTCTTCTCTTTCCAAACTAAACAAACTCAATTCTTTCAGCCTTCGTTCATAGGTCATGTTCTCTAGACCTTTAATCATTCTTGTTACTCTTCTCTGGACCCTCTCCAATTTCTCCACATCTTTCTTGAAATGTGGTGCCCAGAACTGGACACACTACTCCAGCTGAGGCCTGACCAGCGCAGAGTAGAGCAGAAGAATGACTTCTCGTGTCTTGCTCACAACACACCTGTTAATGCATCCCAGAATCACGTTTGCTTTTTTTGCAACAGCATCACACTGTTGACTCATACTTAGCTTGTGGTCCACTATAACCCCTAGATCCCTTTCTGCCATACTCCTTCCTAGACAGTCTCTTCCCATTCTGCATGTGTGAAACTGATTGTTCCTTCCTAAGTGGAGCACTTTGTATTTGTCTGTATTAAACTTCATCCTGTTTACCTCAGACCATTTCTCCAATTTGTCCAGATCATTTTGAATTATGACCCTGTCCTCCAAAGCAGTTGCAACCCCTCCCAGTTGGGTATTATCTGCAGACTTAATAAGCGTACTTTCTATGCCAATATCGAAATGGTTGATGAAGATATTGAACAGAGCCGGTCCCAAAACAGACCCCTGCGGAACCCCACTTGTTCTACCTTTCCAGCAGGATTGGGAACCATTAATAACGAGACTCTGAGTACGGTTATCCAGCCAGTTATGCACCCACCTTATAGTAGCCCCACCTAAGTTGTATTTCCCTAGTTTATTGATAAGAATATCATGTGAGACTGTATCAAATGCTTTACTAAAGTCTAGGTACACCACATCCATCACTTCTTCCTTATCCACAAGGCTTGTTATCCTATCAAAGCAGCAAAGAATCCTGTGAATACCCACGAAAGCTCATGCTGCAAAACGTCTGTTAGTCTAGAAGGTGCCACAGGATTCTTTGCTGCTTCTACAGAACCAGACTAACACGGCTACCCCTCTGATACTATCCTATCAAAGAAAGCTCTCAGATTGGTTTGACATGTTTTGTTCTTCAGATACAGAGTCAATAGCCATAACTTCAGATACAAACATGATCCATGCACACAAATAGGATAATCATATTCGTCCAATCACAACTTTTCCAATGACACTGCACATGATGCATCTTGCACAAAATGCATAATAATTATGGCCTAATCATTTTATACTCCTACCACTATGCTGAATGTGGGGTGTAGTGTCAGATAGGGCCTGGGAATGGAACTTCCCCTCTTTGTGGAACAGGAAATAACCCCCCAGCCAGGGCTGGGAAAACTTCCCAGATTCCCAGAGCTGGAGCCGGAATCTACTGACACTTCATTAGTTACCACCATCCCCAATCTTTGTGGCAACTACAAACTTTATCACTGATGATTTTATATCCTCTTCCAGGTCATTGATAAGAATGTTAAGAAGCGCAGAGCCAAGAACCAATCCTTGTGGGAAGCCCCTAGAAATCCACTCGACCATAGCTCCCCATTTACAATCCCAGTTTTTAATCTATTTAATATATGCCCTGTGTATTTTGTATCTTTCTTCTAGTCAAAATATTGTGCTGGACCAAGTCATATGCCTTACAGAAGTCTAGGTATATTACATCAATACTATTAGTTGCAACCAAACTTTTGATCTCACCCAGTAAGGATATCCAATTAGATTGACAGAATCTATTGTGTCTAAACCTTTGTTAATGGGTACTAATTATATTACCCTCCTTTAATTCATTATTAATGAACTCCAGTATCGGCTGCTCCATTCTCTTGCCCAGTATCGATGTCAGACTAACACTCTTGTAATTAGCTGGGTCACCTCTTTTACACTTTTTAAATATTGGCACAGCATTAGCTTTATTCCAGTCTTATGGAATTTCCCCATTGATCCACGTCCTAATGAAAATCAACATTAACAGTCCACCATGCTTCTCCACCGGCTCTCTCAAAACTCTTGTTATCTGGACCTGCTGTTTAACATACTCATGAGTTGTTGTTGGAATGGAAAGTGTCGTCGTTAACATCTTATGATATGAGTTACATCATCTGTTTTTCTCCAAATCCAGGAGAGAAATATTTATTGAACACTTTTACCTCTTCTGCATTATTTTTGATAATTCTGCCATTTCCATCTAGTAATTTACCACTACCATTGTTAGGATTAATTTTGTACTTAATATACTTTTAAAAACTTCCTTCTTATTTTTCATTGATCATTGATTTCTGATAGCTTCCCTTACCAATTTTCTACAGTGCTGACCTTCTAACTTCTAGTCTTTACTATTGACTTCCCTTTCTTCCATATATTTTATTTGGAGAGTGTTGGGATTCCTACCAGGGAGCCACCAGCAGGGTCCAGAGACAGCCCCCTCTCCTGTATCAAACTCTGGCTAGTGGGTATGTGATAAATGTGACGACCCTGCCTCCGTCTGTCAGGTGGGAGACACAAAGATTCTCTCTTTCTACCCTCTGATGCCTCCTCGCTGCTCTAAGCAAAGTGGGGTGGGACTCTGTTAACATGGGCCTCCCGGAGCCTCCATTTACCTGGTGCTGCTGTTCCATGAATACTGGGGCTGTGAGTGGGGCAGCAGGTCCTGAGTGTTGGACTCTTCCTCTTTCAGGGGCCGGTGACCTTCGAGGAGGTGGCTGTGTATTTCACCAGGGAAGAGGGGGCTCTGCTGGACCCCGCTCAGAGAGCCCTCTACAGGGATGTCATGCAGGAGAACTACGAGAATGTGACCTCGCTGGGTAAGGAGTCCTGTCCCCTGGGTTATTAGAAGCTGTGGGGTCTCTGAAGAACCTGAGCAGTAATAACTTTATACCTTTATTCATCATCCAAGTTTTGACAAGTTTCTTTGCCCCCTTTTTTTGCTTCATCTCCCACCCACTAGTATAATTTTTGGACATGTGCCTTTTTGGTGCCATCAGTCATTTAAAAACTGCATCGAATGTATCCTTACTGGCTACATTAATAACTACATTAATCACTGTAGCGTTCATGCCTTTTCCTCAGTGTAAGAGGAAAATACGTCGCCTGTAGAATTCTAAATTGAGTAAATAGGTGTATGACTCATGCCTGGCTTGTGTGACAGTCAGATGAGCTCCTCTTTCGATAGGAGAGCAAATAATGTTCCCATTCAGGACCCCACGGGTGAAGGGAGAACAGAGCCGTGGGAGGGGAGGAGAAGGGGGGAGTAGGTAATTCTGGGGTGCCAGGACACGGGGAGGGTGTGTGCAGGGTTTGAGCTAAGAAGCAGCAGGGAGGGAGGAGGTTGTGAGAGACGAGGAGGGAACACAAGGAGCTCCCAAGGTGCCGGGAGGTGGTGCCGGCTGAGAGTAATGGGAAGAAGGGGAGGGGCGTGTGGGGGAAGGGCACCCAGGAAGTGGCCTGGGTGGGTCAGTGGGAGGGAGGAGAGGTTTGGGGATCTAGAGCTGTGGGGGATCCCAGACCTTTAACCCCAAATCCCTACCCAAGCCTTGTTGCTTTAGAGCCTTGTGACGTTATTGATATAAATTGGGACCATATAGAACATGGGTTGCAACCAAGGTCCTGTAGTGGCACCAAATCTTAGGTAAAGGGGGCTGCTGAGAGAGAAAAAGAGGCTGCTGAGAGAGAAGATAAAGCTCGTAAGGGGCGTCTGGAGCTGCTGGCTGCTGAGGAGAAAACTCGACAGATGCAGCAGGAGACTCACAAGATGCAACAAGAAACTGCCAGACTTCAGCTCCAAGTAAAAAAAGCAATGGAAGAACGGCAGAGACTGTGTCCTCTTGAAAGGCCAGTTTGTAACAATGTTGGTATGTTGTATAACTCTGAGCAGTTGTCTGGGGGTAACCAAATGTACCCCAACAGTGCCACCTTTTATGTCAATGCTGTTACTGTGGGTTCAGTAGAGGGTGGCCCCATAAATTGTGCCAGTGCTATGTATGGGAGTAACTCCACCAGAGAGGTCCTTTGGGGCCATCTGCCTGTCCCAAGTCAGGGTAAAGGAGGAGGGTTGGGCGTGGGGCTAGCAACTCCATCCTGTAAAAATCAGCTTGCTACAGAAACGCCAACGATAGAGTTAACAGAGACTTTTAGCCTGGAAAAAGAAGGGTCTTCAACTCGAAGATGCATGACGCTGGGTGGTGAAAGCCGCGAGGAAGCCACTAAGCCGATCACCCTTCTTACAACCAGGAGTATTACCATCGGCACATGGAACGTGAGGACCATGTACGAGTCAGGAAAGACGGCTCAGGTTGCAGCGGAAAAGAGGCCGCCCAAGAAATACCTGGCGACGCGACCTTCAGGTTGATAGCAAAAAAATGGGCTATACCTGTGTGACGGAGCGATTCTGGCGGGACCCAACTGAGAGTGCCAAATCAGAACCAATTGCTCAAACAGGGCAGTTACAGCCCCAGGCTGGGGTTTTTCCACCTCTAAGGCAAACCAAACCAGCCAGACAAAAGGGACTTTGGTCTCACCCCACTGGCTAACCACAAGTCACACAAGCAATTTCCTTAGACACTCCAGTCTCCCAGTATCACCACCAGTGCACTCGTCCTGGGGATGAATGGTTATGAAAACCAACACCCCAATAAAAGAAAAAGGTTCTCTCGATCCCAAAGGACCAAGCCCCAGACCCAGGTCAATATACACATCAGATCTTACCCACAAATCACGCTGTTGCCAATCCTTTAGAATCTAAAATCTAAAGGTTTATTTACAAAGGGAAAAAGGTAGAGATGAGAGCTAGAATTGGTTAAATGGAATCAATTACATACAGTAATGGCAAAGTTCTTAGTTCAGGCTTGCAGCAGTGATGGAGTAAACTGCAGGTTTAGATTAAGTCTCTGGAACATCCCCCACTGGGATGGGTCGTTCAGTCCCTTGTGTAAAGCTTCAGTTTGTAGCAAAGTCCCTCCAGAGGTCAGAAGCAGGATTGAAGACAAGATGGAGATGAGGCATTAGCCTTATATAGACTTTTCCAGGTGTAAGAATCCCTTTGTCCTCACTGTGGAAATTTACAGCAAAATGGAGCCTGGAGTCACATGGGCCAGTCCCTGCATACTTTGCTGAGTCACAAGGCGTGTCTGCCTTCCCTCCATGGGTCAGTTGTGTAGCTGATGGCCCTTTAATGGGCCATCAAGCCAGCTATGCCGGGCTAACATCAGCTTTGTCTGGGACACTTCCCAGAGGCAGAGCATAATACAGAATACAGACATTACAGAGCCAATACTTATAACTTCAACTACAAAATGATACACAGACATACAGACAGCATAATCATAACCAGCAACCCAGAACCTGGTCTTAGACACCTTAGATGACCCCCTTTACCCAAGGTTTGGTGCCACTACAGGACCTTGGTTGCAACCCATGTTCTATATGGTTCCCATTTATATCAATAACGTCACAACCTGGAACCAGCTAGAGCGAATGGCTCAGGATAGAAGACTCTGGAGATCTGTGGTTGGCGGCCCATACCCCGGTTGGGGTGACGGACATGATTGTGTTGTTGATTGTTATATGTATGGGAGTGGTAATGGAAAATTCATAGAGAGTGTAAAAGTCAATGGAAAAAGCTGTTTAGGGCAAATTATGGCTTCTACCATCACTCTTGTTAAAGCAGATCTGGTCAAAGAGGAAGATTATTTATCAAATCAGAGTGTGAGTGTTGTGATCCTCTGTGAGTTTACTGTCCGTGTGCCTTTAGCCAGAATCCACCTTGAGTGGAATGGGGCTCAGCATGAAGTGATAGCTGGCGTCAGGAAGTTATGGCCTAAAGATCTTTTAACTGGAGAAAATGTTCAAGCCTTGTTCAGTCCAGACAGCCAGTCACAGGAGAGGAATGATCTTAAACCTGTATCTATTATGAGCAATGATTTGCCTGAGGTGGGTTGCTCCAAAGGTTTGTCTGTGCCAAAAAGCTGTGTGTCTGTGAGTGGAGTTTCTGAATGTCTGTCTGATGTCTCAGAAGTGAATCTGAAGTTAGATCAAGAGCAGAAAGATCTCATTGGTGAGGAAAATGTTTCTCAAGAGCAAATTAAAGTAGATGGTCAGGTTAAAGCCCTAACTGAGGAAGGAGAGGGTAAATTTGTGATAGGTGATGGATTGGTGGCTAGTGCAGCTTGTAGAAGTGAACCTGAAATGGGTAACTGATTTGCTGGAAGTAGCTCAGTGTAGTGAAAAAAGCAGCAGCTTATCCATTGGGAGTGGCAATGTGCCTGGTAGGGAAAGTTTGGAGGAGCCTAGGCAGCCTTGTGAGCTGATGGCTTTGTCTAGTCAGCAGTTTGGGAAGGGAGGGATAGTGGAAGAGGAGTGTCCCTGTCCCTTACCTGTGTCCTGTGTGGAGAAATGTGACAGTGAAGGAAATGTGCCTGTGTCGGTCAGGGGTATTGACTTGCCTATGGAGGAAGCTACCCCAGTCTCCAAGCAGTTGTCTGTGAACAGCCCTGTGTGCTGGGACAAGGGAAATGAGATCCCAAGCTGTGTGTCTGGGGAAGGAGAATGTGTCTCTGGCTTTTCTGTGTCTGTGGAGCAGACAGAAGGTGCCTTTCAGCCTGTGATGGTTAAGGGGGATTCAGTTGTCTCGGAGTTGGTTGTAAATACAGCTAAGGCCCAGGAAGGGAATGGTCCTAAGTTTGTGTCTGCTGGGGGGAATGGCCCTGTGACTAGGTTGCATCCAGTTAGTGCCATAGCAAAATCCCAGAGACCAGACGATTCTGGTGCTTGTAGTTTGCCAGTTGCTAATGTGTGGTTGGAAAAGGGTGTAGCAACGCTGTCTGATCAGGGTGATACCCTAGCCAGGGCACAAGGAGAGCATGAAGGTGATTTAATTGTGTTACCTACTGACAGTTTGACAACTTGTAGCAAGAAGGAAAAGATTCCTGAACTTGTTCCAGGCCAGGGAAAGGAGAGTGCTTCTAACCTGTTACCTAGGAAGTCTATAAGTTTGCCTGACAGGGGATTGTGTAGAGATCTGCCTGATGGGCCAGAGGTGATTCTGGATGTAAGTGAGACCCAGCAAGAGTCTGTGGTTGCTCAGGGAAGTGTTCCTTTAGAGCAAGCCCTAGGTGAAGAGGGTGAGAGCAGAATTTCTGAGAGGGGTGAATTGCTGCTTAGAAAAGCTCAGAGGGAAAGAAATCCTCATGGTAGCCTGTGCAAGCAGTTTACTGCAACTGAAGTGTGTGAAAGTGATTTAATCAAGAAAGTTTCAGTTCCTAACAGCCAGAAATTTTCTGTTGTGAATGGATCCACTGACTTTCCTTTTGAGAGATCCAGTGTGGGCAGCTTTGAAAAGGTCTCAGATGGAGTAGGAGCTGTTAAGAAAGTTAAGCAGCCGTATAACCAGGTGGCTGTGTGTGGCCAGCGTGTTGGGAAGACAAAGGTGTTGGAACAGAAATGTCTCCAGGCTGAATCTGTAAGTGAGCAGTCTGTGCTTCAGGGGCTGAGGACAGATTGGGTTACTGGTGTTTCAGAGCAGAACAGTTTTATGGCTGAACTCTTAAGGATGCAGGGGAGAGCAAGCCAGCTCTCACCCTCAGCCCCTTTGGATTTGTGTGGTATCTCTGTAAGACAAAGTCCAGCCCTAAAATCCATAGCAGCTAAGAAGTTAAAAGCTAGTGTTTGTGTTGATGCCAATTACCTGGCTGGCTGGGAGAAGAAAGACCTGCTAATAGCTGTTAGCACAGAGAGCCCACCCCATCAGCCAGTGACTTCTGTTAAGCAAGAGAAATCAGGGTTTAATCCTGCAGGTCTCTCACTCATTAGCCCCCTCCCCGTATAACCTCCCCATCTCTGTGTACAGCGACCCCGGCCACCGACCCTGAGTCCTTGCTGCATCCTCCCGCCCAGAGCAGGGCCCCTTCCCAGGCACACATGGGCACTTTGTTGATGATGCCACAGGCTGGTGGTGTAGCCTGGACAGTGTTTACACCGATAAGATGACGTGTTGGGGTGCAGCTCGCCCTTGTACATGGCTACTCACCGTTAATGGAGGAGATGAAATTGGGTGAAACACACAGACACTTGATTTATAGTTGAAATCATAGGCAAGGCTCAATACACATAACGATTAGAGTCAGAGAAGTATAGTAAAGAGGGGCTTGCACTGTGCGGACTTACAAGCTATGGACACCAATGGAAACAAAGATCGAGGCACAAGGGAGCCCATCAGACGGGAGGCCCTGCTTCAGTTTACACTGTCCCGGGGACCTGACAAAATGAAAAACTGGTCACTAGGAGACGTATTTTCTCCGCTTCCTTATGGTAATAGGATGGCGATATACCACATCTGCTCCTTTGCTCTGATTACAATAATGTCAATAGCTGCCCCAAACCATACCTGGCCTTTGGGAAGTCCATAATTAAGCATCAAGCCTCAATACTCATGATTTACATCACTGATTTATTAATCATTCTAATATATGAATGCATCCAACTGCTGAGATACTTCATAGCAAACTAATTGCTAGAGCCCGCCCCAGACTTCCTTCTTTCAGAATCCTGTGGCGGATTCCACCCGCTTGTGGTTCCTCATTAGTCTCTCAAAATGAGGGTGCGAAATATCTGACCTGGGATTGTCTCCTTAGGCCTATTCAGGTAAATCCCACGCCTCCCACAAAGCCTCCACCTAATACAACACCACTGGCCATCACATACAGCCCCTCTCCAGTGCATTATCAACGATCTACAAGCTATCCTGGAAAATGATCCCTCACTCTCACAGAGCTTGGGAGGCAGGCCATGTCCTCGCTTACAGACAACCCCCGAACCTGAAGCAAATACTCACCAGCAACTACACACCACACCACAGAAACACCAACCCAGGAACCAATCTCTGTAGCAAACCTCATTGCCTACTCTATCCCCAGATCTACTCCAGCGACACCATCAGAGGACCCAACCACATCAGCCACACCATCAAGGGCTCATTCACCTGCACGTCTACTAATGTGATATGTGCCATCATGTGCCAGGAGTGCCCCTCTGCCATGTACATTGCCCAAACCGGACAGTCTCTAGGTAAAAGAATAAATGGACACAAATTGGACATCAGGAATGGTAACATACACAAGCCAGTAGGTGAACACTTCAATCTCCCTGGTCATTCTCTAACAGATTTCAAAGTCACTATTCTTGAACAAAAACACTTCAGAAACAGCCTTCGAAGAGAAACAGCAGAACTACAATTCATTTTCAAATTTAACACCATTAATCTGGGCTTCAATAGGGACTGGGAGTGGCTGGCTCCTTACAGAAGCAGCTTCGCCTCTCTTGGAATTGACACCTCCTCATCTATTATTGGGAGTGGACTACATCCACCCTGATTGAATTGGCCCTATCAACACTGGTTCTCCACTTGTGAGGTAACTCCCTCCTCCTCATGTGTCAGTATATAATGCCTGCATCTGTAACTTTCACTCCATGCACCTGAAGATGTGAGGTTGTTTTACCCACGAAAGCTTATACCCAAATAAATCTGTTAGTCTTTAAGGTGCCACCAGACTCCTTGATGTTTTTGTGGATACAGACTGACACGGCTACCCCCGATACTTGACAATACTAACATATCCTAACATAATTCTCTAACCAATTATATCCCACTACGTAATTTACTCACACCTAGCAACATGAATTTTACAGCAGATAGAAACAATTAGAGAACCAGACTGATTAACAAGGTAAAAGTGGTGACCATAAAGATAAGACAATAAAGAAAAGAGAGTTTGACAACCACAGCCATTGATAAGGGATTTATTGCCAGAGAGGATGATTTATAATAATAATACTAACTCTTCTGCCACTTTGAGCCAAGGAAGTTGGCCTTGGTATTTTACTGCTTAAAAATGAGCAGGGATTACAACCATGGAATATTCTTTGTGACAACTATCCCACAAATTCCACTGACCTCCCTTGTTTTCTTTGCCTGGAGTAGGGTTTCCAATTTCCAAACCTGATGTGATCTCGCAGCTGGAACAAGGGGAAGAGCCGTGGGTCCCGGACATCCAGGCCTCTGAGAAAGAAGTGCTCCCGAGAGCTGCCTGCACAGGTGAGGACTTGGTTAAACCAACTCAACAACTGTTTAGGAATGCGGGAAACATTTGGGATGCCCTACAAAGACCCTGTGAGCTCTCCAAGCTCAGGATTGTTCCCTGCAGATGTGGAATCATGGCAGATGTCACTCATGGCTTCCCTCCTATTCTGACTGACAACTTGCAGCAGGTCCCTCCCGGTCTCGCTTTCCCTTGAGTGTTCTGGTGAGATGTGGACCAAAACTGATCCCTTCCTCTCTCCTCTGGGGAAGGGTTTGGGGAAAATCAGCTCCTGAGAGGTTTGATCTCTCCCATACATATTTTGGTTTTTTCATCCCTTTTTCCATTCCTCTCTCTGAGATTTCCTTTCTTTCCGGCACAGGGAGTGACCTATGCCTGGATTCGCTCTGTCTCCCATCAGGTGATGGGATGATGAGTCAGAATGAGAAGGAGAAACTCCAACAGGAAGATGCTCAGCAAGTAGAACCACATGGAACGTTATCAGGAAGATCCAAAGGGAATGTTTCCGGGCGTTGTGCACTCCCAGAAAAAGCAAAAGCCTGTGAGACGCAGCAGATGCCAGAGGAAAACTTCAGTAGCCACTCAGACCTAATAACCCGCGACAGAATCCATTTGGAAGGGAGACACTACACGTGCCATGAGTGCGGGAAAAGCTTCCCTTGGAGCTCACACCTTATCATACATCGTAGAATCCACACAGGAGAGACGCCCTACAACACGGGTGAGAAACCTTATGGATGCGCTGAGTGCGGGAAAAGCTTTAGTCAGCGTTCAGACCTTATCGGACATCAGAGAATCCACACAGAAGAGACGCCCTACACGTGCTCTGGGTGCGGGAAAAGCTTTAATCACAGCTCTGCCCTGAGCAGACATCAGGGAATCCACACGGGTGAGAAACCTTATGGATGCGCTGAGTGCGGGAAAAGCTTCAGTCGGCGTTCAAACCTTATCTCACATCAGAGAATCCACACAGGAGTGAAGCCCTACACGTGCTCTGAGTGCGGGAAAAGCTTTAAGCAGAGCTCTGCCCTGAGCGCACATTGGAGAACCCACACGGGTGAGAAACCTTATGGATGCTCTGAGTGTGGAAAAAGCTTTAAGCAGAGCTCCGCCCTGAGCGGACATTGGAAAATCCACACGGGTGAGAAACCTTATGGATGCGCTGAGTGCGGGAAAAGCTTTAGTCAGCGTTCAAACCTTATCAAACATCAGAGAATCCACACAGGGGAGACGCCCTACACGTGCTCTGAGTGCGGGAAAAACTTTAAGCACTGCTCTGCCCTGAGCAGACATCGGAAAATCCACACGGGTGAGAAACCTTATGGATGCTCTGAGTGCGGAAAAAGCTTTAAGCAGAGCTCTGCCCTGAGCGCACATTGGAGAATCCACACGGGTGAGAAACCTTATGGATGCTCTGAGTGCGGGAAAAGCTTTAGTCAGCGTTCAAACCTTATCAAACATCGTAGAATCCACACAGGAGAGACGCCCTACTCATGCTCTGAGTGCCTGAAAGTTGCCTTTCCCAGGGCTTTGCTGCCTTTGTGAATTGCAGAATTAGGATTCCATTGGTGTGTACTTTCTCTGCCTTTCCTGATTATTACAAGTTTGAGTTTTGCTGATCTCTTTTCTGGAGGGGCACCAGACAGCTTCGGGCAACCTTAAATCCTGCTTTCATAAAGTTTTAATAGGTGAATTTCCTAGCTTTTTGCACAGAGCAATGTTGGTGGGAGGAGTTAGCAGCGCTATAGGCAGTTGTGGGTCTCACACAAGTTTGCAATCGGAGGCACAGGGAAGTGCAATGACTTACCCAAGGTCACCCAGCAGGCCCGTGGCAGAGCCAGGAATAGTCTGGGTGCAGTGCTCTCTCCACCTAGGTGCTGCGTGATTCTGAAGTTTTGCTCCCCTCTCCTGTACTTTTTGTTACGGTGGAATGGGAATAATGGTCATGCTTTCAAGTGTCTCTCTCCTCCTCCTCCTGACACCATTTGCAGCTCGGCCTCCCCTTCTTTCAAGTGTTTGCCATGGGCAGTAGTAACAGAGCCAGCGAGAGAAATCTCTGACATGGTCTGTGCCCCAGCTGGGCCTTCTGCTCCTGGGCCAGCCGTGCCCCAGCTCTGCCCCTCCTCCAAACAGGCCTCCTACCCTATACACTCTGGCCTGCCCCTGCACCCCGTACACGTGTAACATGTGCCTTGAAACTATTCCTAGTTTGGATTCGGGATGATTAAATTTGCTCTCCCACACTCCAGTTTCCCCCACACTCCCCATCACACTCCCCCACCTTCAGCTCCCCCACACTCCAGTTTCAGTGGTTTGGTGATGTCCCGATGGTTTTCCACTGCTAGTTTGGGAGGGAGCAGGGCTGGACAGTTGAGTTTATAAAGTAGATGTTCAGTGTCAGCGCTTTGTTCCGTACATATGACCCATACGCTGATCTCTCAGTCACTGAGTCTTGACCAGTGATGAGCTTTCTGTAGACACCTCGCAGGACCCTCCTCCAAGCGATGTGTTTGGTGTGGTGGGTTTGTCAGGTCTCAGGGGAGAGCTGCTGGCAAAGACCAAGTGACCCTTTGCCAAGGGATCTCTGTGTCACTGTCTGACCCCCCTAGGCCAGGGAGAGGACGACTTTCTGCCAGTGGCCTTCAGGGCGGGTGCTGATTTCACTGCAGTGCCCCTCGTCCCCTCTCCATTTCCCTTCTCGCTGTGCTGTCTGGGACGCTGCTCTGCTTCCTGCTCCCCAGGCCACCCCGTGTCTACTCCATGTGCCAGGCTGCTGGCAACAATTTCAGTCTTAGTAGCAGGTACACCGTGGATGGTTTTCACCCCAGAGAAGGACACCAGGCCCTGATAAAACGGCTTTTATAACACAGCTGCCTTGTTCAGTGGAATTGATTGTGGTCCCAAAGGATGCTATGATTAAACCGGAAACAATTATCCTTTATCATTTGGATCCAACCTTTCATGAGGCTTAGAGAGAAGCGGTGCCTTTGGCAATAAAGGAACTGGATTTGGCATAATTCACAGCCATCTTGTGCACTTAGAAAGAAGCAAGAACCCCACAGAGGAAGAAGTTGGCCTTGCTTAGGCAGACAGGACAACGCCAGCTGCAAGCTGCAGTTTTACTAAGGAAAAATAATAAAGTGAAAGGAGAAATTCATAAGAAGGTGGGAAACGTAAAAACCTGACCTGGGATCTGGTGGTCTGTGTTGGTACGTTCTTTTGCTCAAGCTGCTTTGCTCTTAAGGAGAATAATGCTAGAAAAACTGATAGCCTGGTAGGGGCTATGATAAGTTATGTGCTGTGTCAAAAGAAAATCTTTACAAAGTTTAGTTAGAAAGCGTGCACTGAAGCAGTCCAAGGTGCTTTTCTTTGGGCAAGGATCTGGCACCTAAAGTGCTCAGCAACTGGACAGAAGGCGGGGCCCTGGCAGGCTGGCTGTGGATTCCTCAAAAGCATTTCCAACATCAATGTTTTGACTGCTCGACCAGCTACTGCTGCAGCATAGATACGTGTGTGTGCTTCAAAGCGAATAAAGGCAGTTTTAAATAAAAGCGCTTCTGCTTGTGCCAATCCTTTTATCAAATGGAGGAGCTGCGTCCCCGCTGATTTATTTCTGACATCACCTGAAGAAAACCCGTTAAGTTGCCATTGCTTTGGGTTCTGAAAAACCTGGGTAACAGATTTGGCAAACCGGTTGCCAGGAGTGGTGGAGAGGAGGGGACGATTGGTACAAACAGTTTGTTTGTTTGCTGTGCGAGAAGGGAGGATGGGGGGCAGGGTTGCAACCTGTAATTTCCCCGTTTCAGAGTCCACACGTCAATGTAGGGATACATTCCGTTACTGGGAGTCAGGGCCCAGGTCTGGTAGCCTGGTTGAGTAAGAAATTATGTCAGGAGGAAAGGGAACATCTGGAAAGAAAGAACAGCTGAAAATGATTTTGCAGGGCAGCTTGACGGATTTTGTACAGGAAGCTTCACCGGCCCCAAGACATTCCTGCAACGCTGTAAGCAGACAGTAGTTGTCATAAATATAGGGGGAAAGGTAGCAACCTTTATGTATGCAGCAGCATAAAATCCTGCCATGGCAGCTGGACTGAATCGCTTTACCTGTACGGGGTTAAGCAGTTCATAGAACCTAGTTGGCAGCTGACCAGAAGGATCGATGAGGAAAGAAGATACTTTAAAATCTAGGAGGGGAGGGAGGATTTCTTGTTTTGTTCCCTCTCCGGATGGAGGGAGAAGCCAAGCAGGTACAATATCTCCTGAAAATATACCTGGAATAATCCATCTAAAACCACAGAAATTGTAGGTAGGGCAAAGAAATGCGTCAGGTTATCTTTTGTTTTGGCTTGTGAATTTTCCTGTGCTGCAGAGGTAGTTTTATTCCTGTTTTTTGTAACTGTGAAGCTGATCCCAGCGGGGAATCCTCTGTGTTTTAAATCTTTTTATTACCCTGTAAAATTACCTTCCATCCTGATTTTGCAGGTGCGATTCTTTTATTTTTTTCTTTCTAAATAAAGTTCTTCTTTTAAGAACCTGGTTGATTTCAGTGTCCTGAAAACAAAGGGTCTGGTCTGGGCTCAAATTGTTGTGGAGTTTGTTTGGTATATTATTCTCAACCCTCCCACTTATGGGGGGTGATGGGGTTTGGGGGTATATTTGGGGGGGATAGGGATTCCAAGTGACCCGTCCCTGAATTTTTGTGTCTATCACTTGGTGGTGGCAGCAGGACCGTCCAAGGACAAGGAAAAGAATTTGTGCCTTGGGGAAGTTTTAACCTAAGCTGGTGGACTGTAAGCTCAGGGGGGCTTTCATGTGGGTCCCCCACATCTGTACCCCAGAGTTCAGAATTGTTGTGGAAAATTGATCACACGGTTGATTTTAGATCAGACAGCCTGAGGCACCTTTATTGTTATACAAGCATGCATGCAGGGAGGGACAGCGTGGCCCCATGGCTGCTCTCCTGTCAATAGATTTTCACCAAGCTTATAAAGGCTAAAACCGCAAATCAACACTTACTTAGACTCCCTTATTTGGGATTATCCATGGCAAATTAAGCAAGCTAGCTCAGTACTTTTCCATATTTGGTTTTTCCTGTTATTGTTCTTTGGCAGTTTTCGTTGGTGGTCCGCCTGCTTTAAGACCCCTCCTTTGCAGTTGCATTGGATAAGGCTCTTGTTGCATTCTGGCTGAGCTGGCACATATGGGCCCTCTTTGTTCCTTCCCTCAGTTCCTCTTTCTCTGGTCTCTTCCTTCCCCCCGTGCCCCCTGTGCAGACAAACAAGTTTTGCAGAAGTCCCAACATTTGCTCTTACATTGCAATTGTTTAGCTATAGCCAAGCAGCGGGGGGGGGGGGAATTGATCCCTATCAGAGTGGAGGGGTGGAACCCCCCTGACAGTAGTAATAGTAGTAAATTAAAAGATCAGCTCAAGGCAAGAATAAAAAACCTAAATAAAGTTAAAAGGATAAAATAAAATACCCCCCCTCTCCAATCTACCCTAAAGGCAGCGCGGATCATGACAATGCAGAAGCAAGTGCGTAACAGTGAGCGAGAAAGTAATCGGTCGGAGCAGGAAGTATCTGCGTTGAAACGGAGGACTCTTGAGAACGAAACAGCTGATAGAGCCGTACTGAAGGATTCCCAGGGAAGACCACGGGAAAGGTAAACGACACAATGGTGCTTTCAAAGCCACATTGGGAAATCAGAAGGGAACAGTGGCAGTGATTAGAGAAAGTCATAAACTGGGAGGGGCGGGGGGGATGCATCAGAAGAGGATCCCCTGTTCTGTTCATTCCCTCTGGGGCACCCGGCACTGGCCACTGGCGGGAGACAGGATCCTGGGCTAGACGGACCTTTGGCCTGACCCAGGATGGCCGCTCTTATGTTCTCCTTCAGCTGCTTCTTTCTCCACATTCCCCGAACTTCCCCCACCCCCTCCACTTCTTTTTTCTTTGGGGTGTTTTTTTGTTTCCTCAGTTAAGGGTTAATGCCGGAGCTGAAAGTATTTCCGCTGTCCTTAAAGATATGGCTGCCAAGCGATAGGAATGTTAACTCTGCTACTGACCCTAATGACTGCCGGGAAAAGAGTTTTAAATACATTGTCAATTAAAAAAAAATGGGCTCAAAAATTGCTGTTTCTTTTTATGGCCGTAAGGGGATTTGTGGCTCCTCATGAAGGAAGCCCAGTTAAAGCAATAGCTCTCCCAGGTAAGAGTCTAATGCAGGGGTCGGCCACCTTTCAGAAGTGCTGTGTCCAATCTTCAATTATTCACTCTAATTTAAGGTTTCTCGTGCCAGTCGTACATGTTAATGTTTTTAGAAGGTCTCTTTCTATAAGTCTATAATATAGAACTAAACTATTGTTGTATGTAAAGTGAATAAGGTTTTTTAAATATTTAAGAAGCTTCATTTAAAATTAAATTAAAATGCAGAGCCCCCCGGACGGGTGGCCAGGACCCGGGCAGTGTGAGTGCCACCGAAGGTAAAAGCTACAAGTACCCAAGTGCACCTCCCAACACCTCTCCTTGGGGAGGCCGGGCGCCCCTAACTCCCCCAGAGTGGCACATCTGGATGCAGATAGGTGCGGGGTGGTTTGTGGGGGGGAAAAAAAAAATGTAGAGTTTGAAGGAGAGGCATTCGGACTGAATGTGATGTTAAATACAGGTGCCACTTAATCCTTACTCAGCACCCAAAAGAAAAGCCTGTTTAAATCTCCGGCTGGAGTTAAGCCTCGCGGGATTTAATGTGGCAAAGTGCCTTGTTTCCTTGGGCAGCTGGATTCTGTATTGGATGGGGCGAAGGAAAATAAGGGGCAATTTGGCTTAATGGATTTTGGAGGAGAAGGGATCCCGGGAGCGGGTGTCTTGAGAGAATTAAAGAGTGTTGGTTGATTTTGCTAGCAGGGTCCAATGGGAAATAGCTCCTGGGAACCCGGGGAGACTTCAGCAAGCTAAGGGGTAGCAGCCTTTAAGGCATCTGAAGAACGGATCTGCCCCCACAAGTTCCAGCCATTGCAGAAAAACACCAGGAGCTTTGGGGCAAAAACAGAATCGAAGGTGGGGAAACGACTGCAAAAGTCCTAGTTACTAGCTCGATTTGCCTCCCCAACAGCAGCGTAGGCATCCGAAGGCGGCAGAAGCCAGCCTGGAAAACCCCGCACGCCACAGCCGACTGGCTTTTAAGCCAAGGGGTTTTATTTAAGAGTCAAGCCCCAATAACGCTGCCCTCTGGCCATCCTCACAAGTGACAGCAGGACCTGGAGACCGATTTCCACCACCTTAATTGGGTGGCCACACGGGTGGCCCCCTTAGTCGCTAAGTATCGGGAGGTGACAACCTCCCTCGTGGGAGGAGCCTAGTTGTTTTCAGCTTTAGAGTTGGCCAAGGTCTCTCGCAACTTACGCGCATTTAACAGGCGCGATTTCAACTATGCGCGTGCGGCTGGAGTCGGGGAGCGGGGCCTCAAGATTTAAAGGTCCTGGGGCACCAGCTGTGGCGGGAACTCTGAGCCCTTTAAACCCTGCCGGCAGCTCGGGCGGCGGTGGGACCGGGTGGGGGGGTCATTGAAAGGGGGGGCAGGAAGACCATTTTGGCTCTAGGTGGTGTTCGCTTCACATGCCAGCCACGGCCCCGCACCTCCGGCCTGTAGTGATTATTCTCGCACGGTCCCCGTGCGTGGGGACGGCTATTCCTGCTTTCCAAGGAGATCCGTGTGTTCGGCAGGGTCGGGTGGGGGCATTGAAAGGCCGGCGGGGATACAATTTTGGCTCTACGCCGTGTTCGCTTTACACGCCAGCCGCGGCCCCGCTCCCCCGGCCTGTAGTGATTATTCTTGCACGGTCCCCGTGCGTGGGGATGGCTATTCCTGCTTTTCCAAGGAGACCCGTGTGTTTGGCAGGGTCGGGTTGGGGCATTGAAAGGGCGGCGGGGATACAATTTTGGCTCTACGCTGTGTTCGCTTTGCACGCCAGCCGCGGCCCCGCACCCCTGGCCTGTAGTGATAATTCTCGCACGGTCCCCGTGCGTGGGGGCAGCTGTTCCCGCTCTCCGTGCGTTCGGCGGGGCTGGCCCAAGAGGCCGGGGGGGGGGGTGCGGTGCCTGGGGGCTGGGACCCCCGATCAGGGGGTGTAATTCGGTGCGTAGATAAGACCCCGGTTTGCACCAGACCTGGGGGGGAGGTGGGGGCGGGAGGCACCGAACACGTGTCACCGCAGGGGCTGGAGCCCGCCACGTGATTCACCGCGGCGCTGAGGGCGGGCCCCGCGGGAGGGGGAGGGGCGGGGACACGCGTGGGGCGGAGACGCTCCAGCCCCGGGGGGCGGGGCCTCGCGCAGCCCGCGGCCGGAGCGGGGCGGGGGGATAAGGGGCGGGGCTGTGGAGAAACACACCCCCCCAACGGGGGAGGGGTAGCGCCGCCTCACACCCTCCCGGCGCGCGCCGCGCTCCAACGGCCGGACCCGTCACGTGACTCGTTCCTTTCCCCCCCCCTCCCCCTCCCCCCCCCGGCGCGCGCCGCGCTCCAACGGCTCTAACGGACGGAGCCGGCACGTGACTCCCCCTCTACCCCGCGGGACGCGTCACTTTCGGGCCGCTGCCGGGGGGCTCCGGGCGCGCGGCGGAGCCGGTAAGAGCCGAGCGGGGCGGGGGGAGGAGACACCTGGGCCCCAGACCCCCCGCGCTGGGCCGGGCCGGACGCTGGGGCGGGGCGCGGCGGGGGGTCCCGGTGCGGCCGCCGTCGCGATTGGGGGGGGGCCGGGAAACCCCCTGGGGGGGGCGGTGAGTGTGTGTCCGTGTCTCGCCCCTGCCCTCCCCACTGCTGCCCTTCCCCCGGCCCCTTCAAACTGCCCCCACCCCGGCTCCCTGGGGCCCGTGTGCAGGGGAACCGTCACTGCCCGGGTGCGCCGGAGAGTCCCGTAAAATCCTCCCCTCAGGCCCCCACACCGCCTCCCCCCGTCACAGCCACTGACCCCCGCCCCATGGGTCCCCACCTCCCTGCCCCCGGGCCCCCTCACATCGCCCCTCCTCCGGCCCCCACCCCGCCCCCGTCACAGCCACAGACTCCAGGCTCAGGCAGAGGGTCAGGTGCAGGGGATGGGGGCTCTGGCTGGGACTGGGGATAAGGTGTTTGGGGGCTGGAGGGCTCAGGCAGAGGGTCAGGTGTGGCGGGATGGGGGCTCTGGCTGGGACTGGGGATAAGGTGTTGGGGGCTGGAGGGCTCAGGCAGAGGGTCAGTGTCTGGGGGAAGGGGCTCTGGCTGGGACTGGGGATAAGGTGTTGGGGGGCTGGAGGGCTCAGGCAGAGGGTCAGGGTGCAGGGGATGGGGGCTCTGGCTGGGACTGGGGATAAGGTGTTTGGGGGCTGGAGGGCTCGGGGCTCAGGCAGAGGGTCAGGTGCGGGGGATGAGGGCTCTGGCTGGGACTGGGGATAAGGTGTTGGGGGCTGGAGGGCTCAAGCAGAGGGTCAGGGTGCGGGGGGATGGGGGCTCTGGGACTGGGGATAAGGTGTTTGGGGCTGGAGGGCCTGGGGCTCAGGCAGAGGGTCAGGTGCGGGGGATGGGGGCTCTGGCTGGGACTGGGGATAAGGTGTTGGGGGCTGGAGGCTCGGGGCTCAGGCAGAGGGTCAGGGTGCGGGGATGGGGGCTCTGGCTGGGACTGGGGATAAGGTGTTTGGGGGCTGGAGGGCTCAGGCAGAGGGTTGGAGCATGGGGGCTCTGGCTGGGACTGGGGATAAGGTGTTTGGGGGCTGGAAGGGCTCGGGGCTTAGGCAGAGGGTCATGGTGCGGGGATGGGGCTCTGGCTGGGACTGGGGATAAGGTGTTGGGGGCTGGAGGGCCTGGGGCTCAGGCAGAGGGTCAGGGTGCGGGGGATGAGGGCTCTGGCTGGGACTGGGGATAAGGTGTTTGGGGGCTGGAGGGCTCGGGGCTCAGGCAGAGGGTCAGGTGCGGGGATGGGGCTCAGGCTGGGACGGGGGATAAGGTGTGGGGGGGCTGGATGGGATCGGGGCTCAGGCTGTGGGTTAGGGTGGGGGGGGATGGGGGCTCTGCCTGGGACTGGGGATAAGGTGTTTGGGGGGCTGGAGGGCTCAGGCAGAGGTTGGGGTGCGGGGATGGGGGCTCTGGCTGGGACTGGGGATAAGGTGTTTGGGGGCTGGAGGGGCTCAGGCAGAGGGTCAGGTGTGGCGGGATGGGGGCTCTGGCTGGGACTGGGGATAAGGTGTTGGGGGCTGGAGGGCTCAGGCAGAGGGTCAGTGTCTGGGGAAGGGGCTCTGGCTGGGACTGGGGATAAGGTGTTGGGGGCTGGAGGGGCGCGGCGCTCAGGCAGAGGGTCAGGGTGCGGCGGGAGGGGGGCTCTGGCTGGGACTGGGGATAAGGGGTTGGGGGGGCTGGCGGGGCTCAGGCAGAGGGTCAGGATGTGGGGGGATGGGGGCTCTGGCTGGGACTGGGGATAAGGTGTTGGGGGCTGGAGGGGCTCAGGCAGAGGGTCAGTGTCTGGGGAAGGGGGCTCTGGCTGGGACTGGGGATAAGGTGTTGGGGGCTGGAGGGGCCTGGGGCTCAGGCAGAGGGTCAGGTGCGGGGGATGAGGGCTCTGGCTGGGACTGGGGATAAGGTGTTGGGGGCTGGAGGGGCTCAAGCAGAGGGTCAGGGGTGCGGGGATGGGGGCTCTGGGACTGGGGATAAGGTGTTGGGGGCTGGAGGGCCTCGGGGCTCAGGCAGAGGGTCAGGAGTGCGGGGGATGGGGGCTCTGGCTTGGACTGGGGATAAGGTGTTGGGGGCTGGAGGGGCCTGGGGCTCAGGCAGAGGGTCAGGGTGCGGGGGGATGGGGGCTCTGGCTGGGACTGGGGATAAGGTGTTTGGGGGGCTGGAGGGGCTCAGGCAGAGGGTTGGAGCATGGGGGCTCTGGCTGGGACTGGGGATAAGGTGTTTGGGGGGCTGGAAGGGCTCGGGGCTTAGGCAGAGGGTCATGGTGCGGGGGATGGGGGCTCTGGCTGGGACTGGGGATAAGGTGTTGGGGGCTGGAGGGGCCTGGGGGCTCAGGCAGAGGGTCGGTGCGGGGATGGGGGCTCTGGCTGGGACTGGGGATAAGGTGTTTGGGGGCTGGAGGGGCTCGGGCTCAGGCAGAGGGTCAGGTGCGGGGGATGGGGGCTCAGGCTGGGACTGGGGATAAGGTGTTGGGGCTGGATGGGATCGGGGCTCAGGCAGAGGGTTAGGGGTGCGGGGATGGGGCTCTGCCTGGGACTGGGGATAAGGTGTTTGGGGGGCTGGCGGGGCTCGGGGCTCAGGCAGAGGGGCAGGGGATGGGGGCTCTGGCTAGGACTGGGGATAAGGTGTTGGGGGCTGGAGGGGCTCAGGGCTCAGGCAGAGGGTCAGGTGCGGGGGAGGGGGGCTCTGGCTGGGACTGGGTATAAGGTGTTTGGGGGGCTGGAGGGGCCTGGGGCTCAGGCAGAGGGTCAGGTGTGGGGGATGGGGGCTCTGGCTGGGACTGGGGATAAGGTGTTTGGGGGGCTGGAGGGGCTCGGGGCTCAGGCAGAGGGTCAGGGTGCGGGGGGATGGGGGCTCTGGCTGGGACTGGGGATAAGGTGTTGGGGGCTGGAGGGCTCAGGCAGAGGGTCAGGGTGCGGGGATGGGGCTCTGGGACTGGGGATAAGGTGTTGGGGGCTGGAGGGGCTCGGGGCTGAGGCAGAGAGTCAGGGTGCGGGGGATGGGGGCTCTGGCTGGGAATGGGGATAAGGTGTTTGGGGGCTGGAGGGCTCAGGCAGAGGGTCAGGTGTGGCGGGATGGGGGCTCTGGCTGGGACTGGGGATAAGGTGTTTGGGGGCTGGAGGGGCCTCGGGGCTCAGGCAGAGGGTCAGGGTGCGGGGGGAAGGGGGCTCAGGCTGGGACTGGGGATAAGGTGTTGGGGGCTGGAGGGCTCGGGGCTCAGGCAGAGGGTCAGGTGCGGCAGGATGGGGCTCTGGCTGGGACTGGGGATAAGGTGTTGGGGGCTGGAGGGCCTGGGGCTCAGGCAGAGGGTCAGGTGCGGGGAATGGGGCTCTGTCTGGGACTGGGGATAAGGTGTTGGGGGCTGGAGGGGCTCAGGCAGAGGGTCAGGTGCGGGGGATGGGGGCTCTGGCTGGGACTGGGGATAAGGTGTTTGGGGGGCTGGAGGGGCTCAGGCAGAGGGTTGGGGTGCGGGGCGATGCGGGCTCTGGCTGGGACTCGGGATAAGGTGTTGGGGGGCTGGAGGGGCTCGGGGCTCAGGCAGAGGGTCAGGGTGCGGCGGGATGGGGGCTCTGGCTGGGACTGGGGATAAGGTGTTGGGGAGCTGGAGGGGCTCGGGGCTCAGACAGAAGGTCAGGGTGCGGCGGGATGGGGGCTCTGGCTGGGACTGGGGATAAGATGTTGGGGGCTGGAGGGCTCGGGGCTCAGGCAGAGGGTCAGGTGCGGGGGATGGGGGCTCTGGCTGGGACTGGGGATAAGGTGTTTGGGGGCTGGAGGCTCAGGCAGAGGGTCAGGTGTGCGGGGAGGGGGGCTCTGGCTGGGACTGGGGATAAGGTGTTGGGGAGCTGGAGGGGCTCGGGGCTCAGGCAGAGGGTCAGGGTGCGGCGGGATGGGGGCTCTGGCTGGGACTGGGGATAAGGTGTTGGGGGGCTGGACGGGCTCAGGCATAGGGACAGGGTTTGTATGAATGCGGCCTATGGCTTGGACTGGGGATAAGGTGTTGGGGGGGCTGGAGGGGCTTGGGGCTCAGGCAGAGGGTCAGGGTGCGGGGGGATGGGGGCTCTGGCTGGGACTGGGGATAAGGTGTTGGGGGGCTGGAGGGGCTCGGGGCTCAGGCAGAGGGTCAGGGTGCGGGGGGATGGGGGCTCTGGCTGGGACTGGGGATAAGGTGGTGGGGGCTGGAGGCTCAGGCAGAGGGTCAGGTGCGGCGGATAGGGGCTCTGGCTGGGACTGGGGATAAGGTGTTGGGGGGCTGGAGGGGTTCGGGGCTCAGGCAGAGGGTGCTTTGCATCCAGCATTTATAATGGTGTTAAATATATAAACCAGTGGTTTTAATTTATAGGGGGGGGTGGTCGCACTCAGAGGCTTGCTGTGTGAAAGGAGTCACCAGTACAGACGTTTGAGAACCACTGATCTAGACCATCCCCGAGAGGGGTTTGTCCAGCCTGCTCTTAAATCCCCAATGATGGAGATTCCACAACCTCCCCAGGCAATTTATTCCAGTGCTTAACCACCCTGTTCGTTAGGAAGTTTTTCCGAATGTCCGACCTAAACCTCCCTTGCTGCAATTTAAGCCCATTGCTTCTTGTCCTGTCCTCACAGGTTAGGAAGAACAATTTTTCTCCCTCCTCCTTCTGACAGCCTTTTGTGTACTTGAAAACTGTGATCATGTCCCCTCTCAGTCTTCTCTTCTCCAGACTAAACAAATGCAGTTTTTTCAGCCTTCCCTCATAGGTCTTGTTTTCTAGACCTTTCATCATTTTTGTCTCTCTTCTCTGGACTTTCTCCAGTTTGTCCACATCTTTCCTGAAATGTGGCCCCCAGAACTGGACACACTGCTCCAGTCGAGGCCTAACCACTACAGAGTAGAGCGGAAGAATTACTTCTCATGTCTTGCTTACAACACACCTGCTAATACAGCCCAGAATGATACTTGCTTTTTGCAACAGTGTAACTCTGTTGACTCATATTTAGTTTGTGATCCACTGTGACCCCCAGATCCCTTTCCGCAGTTCTCCTTCCTAGGCAGCCATTTCCCATTGTGTATGTGTGCGACTGAATGTGCCTTCACAGGTGAAGTACTTTGGATTCGTCCTTATTGAATTTCATCCTATTTACTTCAGACCATTTCTCCAGTTTGTCCAGAGCATTTTCAATTTTAATCCTATCCTCCAAAGCACTTGCAACCCCTCCCAGCTTGGTATTGTCCGCAAACTTGATAAGTGTAACAGAGAGACTCCAGTACTGGGAGGGGTTCACCCTGTCTCAGAGGGTTACACCCTGGTGGGAGGGGGCTAGGCCTGTACTGGAATAAGGTCACTCTGTGCTCCACAGTGTGGCAGAACCTAGAATGTCCATTAGCAGGGAAAATCTTGGGGGGAATCGGCTTGTGGAACGGACAAAAACCCCACCTGAATTCTCTCACCTTGCCCTTCTCGCCCTGGCAGGTTACAGAATAACATCCACATTTCGCTCCAGATCATCCCCTCCTCCCAGGGGGAAGGAAATGGCTGCAATGGAGCTGGCTCAGGTAAGGGATTCTCAGGGAGCTGGTGGTGGGTTCTGCTTGGAGGGAGAGGAGCAGTAAATGCATAGGAGGGTGGGAGCTGCTCGAGGTGGTGGGAGGCAGGAACTATCTAGGGTGGGGAAAGGGAGGGGACAGGAGGTGACAAACCTGCTGAGACTTGTGTAAAGTAGGGTGTGATGGGTTATCACCCGGGGGTGCAGTGTGGGGGGCTTCTGGGAACCGCTGTGCCCTCGAACCCTGAAGCTGGGCTGGCCCTTCTCATAGTGGTTGGCCGGAGATTCAGCCAGCCTCTCCAGGCCCTGTTATCACCCAACACGACAGCAGGTGACGCCATGCACCCAGCTAAGCTACCTGAGTGCTTAACCTAGAATCGTAGAATCATAGAATACCAGGGTTGGAAGGGACCTCGGGAGGTATCGAGTCCAACCCCCTACTCAAAGCAGGACCAATCCCCAGACAGATTTTTGCCCTGATCCCTAAATGGCTCCCTCCACTCAAGGACAGAGAGAAGACATCAGCCAATTTCCCAGCTCCCCAGCCTTGCACACCTGATGTAATAAAAATCCAAAATGATACCCTCTTGTAGTGCACAGGGATCTGTATAATGTAAGCTCATTAATATAGTTCGCCTTTCCCTCGCTATGGGGAAGATACGCATATATGAAGATGTGCTAACCAGCTGAGCTTTCCCCAGACACTTCACTCAAAATACACTGATTAAGATAAAGCATAAAACAAGTTAATTAACTACAGAAAAATAGATTTTAAGTGATTATAAGTGATAGCAAACACAGCAAAGCAGATTACTTAGCCAATAACCAAAAACTCAAAGTAAGCCAAACATACCAGATGGATAGAATTTGATTTAGCAATTTCTCACGCTGATTGATGATAGAAGCAGTCCACCAAGTTTCCACCAGTTCAGTCTTGGTTCCTCAGGTGCTGCCAGGAGTTCTCTTGTGTGGGGAATGAGGCCAAGAGATGATGTCACCCCCCACCTTATGTAGCTTTTCCATATGGCGGGAACCCTTTGTTCCAAACTCAGTTCCCCGTCCAGTTAGTGGAAAAACACAGGTAGCAAAATGGAGTTCAGTGTCATGTGGTCTGGTCACATGCCCTAGCATGGCCTGCTGAGTCATAGTAGCCATGACTCCTAGGCTGGCTGACACATTCACAGGAGGGCTCAGCTCTTCCACGGTCCATTGTCTTTGTTGATGAGCCATCAGCACTTTCTGGCTTCTTCACTGTTGTACCCGAAAGGCTGGTTGTGGGTGTTACCCAGAGTAAGCACATGTGAAATACAGATACAGAGTCAATATCCATAACTTCAGATACAAACATGATCCATGCACACAGGTAGGATAATCATATTCAGCAAATCCTAACTTTTCCAATGACACATACGTGACGCATCTTGCACAAAATGCCTCATCAGTATGTCCTAATCATTTTATACTCCTACCACTATGCTGAATGTGGGGTAGTGTCAGCTAGGGCCTAATTTCAAGGCACAGGAGTTGGGAATGGAACTTCCTCTTTGTGGAACCGAAATAACCCCAGCCAGGGCTGGGAAAACTTCCCAGGCTCGAGTGCTGGAACCTGAACCTACTGACACTTCATTACTTACCACCACCCCCAATCTTTGTGGCAACTGCAAACTTTATCAGTGATGATTTTATATCCTCTTCCAGGTCATTGATAAGAATGTTAAATAACACAGAGCCAAGAACCAATCCTTGTGGGAACCCCCTAGAAAGAAATCCACTCGACCATGGCTCCCCATTTACAATCCCAGTTTTTAATCTGTTTAATGTATGTCGTGTTTATTTTGTATCTTTCTAGTTTTCTAGTCAAAATATTGTGCTGAACCAAGTCATATGCCTTACGGAAGTCTAGGTGTATTGCATCAATACTATTAGTTGCAACCAAACCTTTGATCTCATCCAATAAGGTTATCCAGTTAGTCTGATAGGATCTATTGTCTCTGAACCTTTGTTAATTGGTACTAATTATATTACCCTCCTTTAATTCTTTATTAATGAAATCCGTATTCACTGCTCCATTCTCTTGCCCAGTATTGATGTCAGACTAACACTCTTGTAATTAGCTCGATCATCTCTTTTAGACTTTTAAATATTGGCACAGCATTAGCTTTATTCCCGTCTTCTGGAATTTCCCCAGTGATCCAAGTCCTAATGAAAATCAACATTAACAGTCCACCACACTCCTCCACGGGTCTTTCAAAACTCTTGGATACAAGTTATCTGGACTCACTGATTTAAACATGTCTAACTGTAATAGCTGCTGTTTAACATCCTTGTGAGTCACACTTTCCATTCCAAAAAGAACTCACATCATCTGTTTTTCTCCAAATCCAGGAGAGAAGTATTTATTGAACACTTCTACCTCTTCTGCATTATTTTTGATAAATCTGCCATTTCTATCTAGTAATTTACCACTATCGTTGTTAGGATTAATGTTATACTTTTTAAAATGTCCTTATTTTCATTGATTAATCATTGATTTCTGATAGCTTCCCTTACCAATTTTCTACAATTCTGACCGTCTAACTTATATTCTTTACTACTGACTTTCCCTTTCTTCCACATATTTTATTTGGAGAGTGTTGGGATTTCTACCAGGGAGCCACCAGCAGGGTCCAGAGACAGCCCCATCTCCTGTAACAAGCTCTGGCTAGTGGGTATGTGATAAATGTGACGACCCTGCCTCCATCTGTCAGCTGGGAGACACAAAGATTCTCTCTTTCTACCCTCTGATGCCTCCTGGATGCTCTAAGCAAGGTGGGGTGGGACTCTGTTAACATGGGTCTCCCGGAGCCTCCATTTACCTGGTGCTGCTGTTCCGTGAATTGTGGGGCTGTGAGTGGGGCAGCAGGTCCTGAGTGTTGGACTCTTGCTCTTTCAGGGGCCGGTGACCTTCGAGGAGGTGGCTGTGTATTTCACCAGGGAAGAGGGGACTCTGCTGGACCCCGCTCAGAGAGCCCTCTACAGGGATGTCATGCAGGAGAACTATGAGAACGTGACCTCGCTGGGTAAGGAGTCCTGTCCCCTGGGTTATTAGAAGCTGTGGGGTCTCTGAAGAACCTGAGCAGTAATAACTTTATACCTTTATTCATCATCCAAGTTTTGAAAAGTTTCCTTGTCCCCCTTTTTTTGCCTCATCTTCCATCCTCTAGTATAATTTTTGGACATGTGCCTTTTTGGTGCAATCAGTCATTTAAAAATTGCATTGAATGTATCCTTACTGGCTACATTAATAACTACATTAATCACTGTAGCTTTCATGCCTTTTCCTCAGTGTAAGAGGAAAATATGCTGCCTGTAGAATTCTAAATTGAGTGAATAGGTGTATGACTCATGCCTGGCTTGTGTGACAGTCAGATGAGCTCCTCTTTTGATAGGAGAGCGAATAATGTCGCCATTCAGGACCCCACGGGTGAAGGGAGAACAGAGCCGTAGAAGGGGGGAGTAGATAATTCTGGGGTGCCAGGACATGGGGAGGGTGTGTGCAGGGTTAGAGCTAAGGAGCAGCAGGGAGGGAGGAGGATGTGAGAGACGAGGAGGGAACACAAGAAGCTCCCAAGGTGCCGGGAGGTGGTGCCGGCTGAGAGTAATGGGAAGAAGGGGAGGGGAGTGTGGGGGAAGGGCACCCAGGAAGTGGGCTGGGTGGGTCAGTGGGAGGGAGGAGAGGTTTGGGGATCTAGAGCTGTGGGGGATCACAGACCTTTAACCCTGAATCCCTGCCCAAGCCTTGTTGGTTTAGAGCCTCCACTCCAGTTTTATTTCTGTCCAGTTTCACTTCTTTATACATTTCCCCCACCCCCCAAATATTATTTTAACTCTTGAGCTCCCTCTCCCACTCATTACCCCCCTCCCCGTATAACCTCCCCATCTCTGTGCACAGCGACCCCGGCCACCGACCCTGAGTCCTTGCTGCATCCTCCCGCCCAGAGCAGGGCCCCTTCCCAGGCACAAATGGGCACTTTGTTGATGATGTCACAGGCTGGTGGTGTAGCCTGGACAGTGTTTACACCGATAAGATGACGTGTTGGGGTACAACTCGCCCTTGTACATGGCTACTCAAAGTTAATGGATGAGATGAAATTGGGTGAAACACACAGAAACTTGATTTAATACAGACAGTTCTAATTGAAATCATAGGCAAGGATCAATACTCGTAACGATTAGAGTCAGAAGTATAGTAAAGAGGGGCTTGCACTGTGTGGACTTACAAGCTATGGACACCAATGGAAACAAAGATCGAGGCGCAAGGGAGCCCATCAGACGGGAGGCCCTGCTTCAGTTTACACTGTCTCGGGGACCTGACAAAATGAAAAACTGGTAACTAGGAGAGGTATTTTCTCTGGTTTCTTATGGTAATAGGATGGCGATATACCACATCTGCTCCTTTGCTCTGATTACAATAATGTCAATAGCTGCCCCAAAGAATACTTGGCCTTTGGGAAGTCCATAATTAAGCATCAGGCATTAATACTCATGATTTACATCACTGATTTATTAATAATTCTAATATATGAATGCATCCAACTCCTGAGATACTTCATAGCAACCTAATTGCTAGAGCTTGCCCCAGACTTCCTTCTTTCAAAATCATGTGGCGTATTCCACCCGCTTGTGATTCCTCATTAGTCTCTCAAAATGAGGGTGCGAAATATCTGACCTGGGATTCTCTCCTTAGGCCTATTCAGGTAAATCCCAGACTTCAGCATAACGGCTCCCACAAAGCCTCAGCCTAACAGAAGGCCCTGGACTGTAGCAAGCTGAGGCGATGTCTGCACTACCGCGGTAACTCAGCCTACGCTGTGCAGCTCCGGCTGTGTGAATAACGTAGCTGGAGTCAATGTACCTTAGATCGAGGTACCGCAGGGTCTGCTTACCTTAGTCTTCTCTTCAGGGTAGAGTAGAGGGGTCGGCTGCAGACAGATCTGCGGTCGATTTGGCGGCTCTTTAATAGACCCGCTACATCGAGCACCGGTGGGTCGATCTCAGAGCGTCGATCCCGGCTGTAGTGTAGTCCCTGCCCTTAATAACCCATTTATTTATGTTCACCTCCTTGCCCCTCCACACATGTTCCAAGCTAATAAGCAATACTCTGATAACGACATCTTACCTCTAGTGAGTATAAAATTGCCCACAAGACGTGAGACTGGGTCACAGATCATCAAATCAGATCAGGATCAACATGTGCTTTTGCGATGTCACAGTTCTGGGGTAGCGAAGCCTTTGACCTGCCTCCATGGTCTGCTCAAGGAATGGCCCCTCAGGTATCAGGCCTCTAGCCAGCCCCTCTCTGTGGGTGGGGACCCACATGTCTCTTCTTTTTGACCAGCGTTTGAGGACTGCAGCTTGTGTGTGTGATAGAGGTGGGAATTTTGGTGATACTTCTATGATTCCAATACACCCCTCACTTTCCCTCTGTGATTGGTATTGCTATGATTATAACGAACAGGAGACATGAGGTGTTTTGTCATGTATCTGTCATGGGGTGATATGAAAGGACTGGCTGGCACCAACCTACATCAATGGAATACCCGACAGAGACAAGGGAATAATTCTCACCTGTCCATGGGAGGAGCTCCGCTTGGCTGAGTGAAGCATACATGGACTCGTTATGTTTTTGGGAGCAGGAAGAACTGGGCTCGCAGACACAGGGAGCTCTGCCGGAGCGAAGACTAATGGACAGGCACAGGGAAAGGAAACAGAAGCGTTTTCTACAGCAGCCTGGCTCAAGGGCATTGGCCAGTATGGACTATATTGTCTTCTTCGCTTCTCTGTGCTTATATAAGGACTCTCCAGTGCTGAGTTTCGGTTGACTAATAAACCCTGCTATGTTTTAACAGTCTGCCCAGTGTCAGAGCAAGTTTTTGCTGTGTGCATTGACTGAGGAACAGTCACTGAACAGGAGTGTCGTTCGGCTGGACCTGCTGGCAGAACTCACAGGTTGAAATAGGAGTGTTGAAGCCAGAGGCTCAGGCTCAGGTGCCGAAGCTACATGGCCTGTCCTTGTGGAAGAGTGGGACCCCTTGGGGGTCTAGTGCACTCAAGAGACTCCTCCCAAGGACTGTTTACAAGCCAGGGCATTGCCCAGATCCTGTGGATCCATGCCAGTGTGCCAGTGCGCCTTCTGGGGAAAGGAGAAAACAAGAACAGGATCTAAATGTGTATTTACCATCGCCCCCTCACCAGTCCTCGTGGGAATCCCTGATCAGTTCCAAAGTGTATTAAAACCTTCCTTAAAGTCTTACCTCTTGGTGATCAGGTCAGATTTAGAGGGGTTTCCCTTCACCCTCCCACTTCCCTGGTTCTTGTCACGCTGACAGCAAGCAGCAGAAGACCAGAAGTCCGAAGCGCAGACAATGCGATGTTTATGGGGGTTAGTTTCCAAGCAGGCATATTCCAAACCCCTTCACACCAGTCGGGCTTATCTCTATACACTGATAGAGTCTGTTCCCCAGTGTTCCCTTCCCAGCTCTGATGTGGGGTTACATCATCCCTATGCTGCCTTGGTGGAAAGTTACAGCAGCAGGACAACAAGAATAGAGGAGTTAGATAAAGTTGTTATGAGAAAGTTGAGAGCTAGCCCGTGGGAGACAGACGCCAGGTGGCCTAACTGGGATCAGATAAGTTGCATGGGAAATGGGAAACCAGTAAGCAAAGGGCCATGCATGTGAAAAGTGTGTGTATCAGACAAAGAACCAATCAGCAGCAATGTAATGTTGGTGTGTCTGACGTTTGCTAATATGGAGAAGCCTATATAATATGATGCATTGTAAATAATAAACGATTCAGCTTGCAATCATATTGGTTGTTGTGCTTTATCCGGCCCGCCTGCGATGCAACACTCTGACACCGCAGAGCGTTTACCCCGTATCCCTGCCCGGCTCTGACACCGCAGAGCGTTTACCCCGTATCCCTGCCCGGCTCTGAGGCCACAGAGCCTTGCCTGTCTCCCCATTCCCTGTTCCCCCCCTTAACAAACATGATTCCAATTTCCTTTCCCCCTCCTGTTTGATCCCATTTATATAGTAATATTCTCAGCTATACCTTAACCAATCATGGTGCTGACATTTAACTAACCAATTCTAACATATTGTAACATAATTCTCTAACCAATTATATCCCACTACATTATTTACTTACCTAGCAACATTAATTATATAGCCGACAGAAACAATTAGAGAACCAGACTGATTAACAAGGTAAAAGTGGTGGCCATGAACTTAAAACGATACAGAAATGAGGGTTTCAGAACCACAACCATTGATAAGGGATTTCTTACCAGACAGGCTGCTGTCAAATTAACTTTTCTGTAACCATCTTAAGATCTGTTTCTTTATCTGGTGGTGATGGGCACTCTCCGGACAGGATCGTCTTCCTAACAGCCCAATAGCACCTTATTTCAGTGTAACTGGTTTGGGGTGTGAGGATGTGACCCTGCTCTTCCCAGCTTAAGGCTGCCCCTGCTGCTTAGCCAAAGAAGAAGGCCTCAGACTATCCTAGTGCGAGAAGGCCCAGACACAGGCAGACTGTGATTTTGATTCTTTGTTTTTATACCCCTGTAACTAGCTAAGTGAAAAAATACACCTAAGTTCTTAAAGTATCGGCTTTACAGGCAGGCCTGACTATCTCTGCTCTAACAGTGGATTCTACCCCTTCCCCCATTCTGTGTCTGTCTTGTCTATTTAGATTGTAAATTCCTCAGGGCCTGGGCCATCTACTATTCTCTGTTTGTACTTTGCCTAGCACAAAGGGGACCCACTGTTAGTTGGCCCTGAGGCACCAAGGTAATGAATATGATTTATAATAATAATTACTCTCCTGCCACTTTGAGCCAAGGAAGCTGGCCTTGGGATGTTACTGCTTAAAAATGAGCAGGGATTACAACCATGGAATATTCTTTGTGACGAGTATCCCACAAATTCCACTGACCTCCCTTCTTTTCTTTGCCTGGAGTAGGGTTTCCAATTTCCAAACCTGATGTGATCTCGCAGCTGGAACGAGGGGAAGAGCCGTGGGTCCCGGACCTCCAGGCCTCTGAGAAAGAAGTGCTCCCGAGAGCTGCCTGCACAGGTGAGGAATTGGTTAAACCAACTCAACAACTGTTTAGGAATGCAGGAAACATTTGGGATGCCCTACAAAGACCCCGTGAGCTCTCCAAGCTCAGGATTGTTCCCTGCAGATGTGGAATCATTATGGCAGATGTCACTCATGGTTTCCCTCCTACCCTGACTGACAACTGGCAGCAGGTCCCTCCCCAGTCTCGCTTTCCCCTGAGTGTTGTCGTGAGATGCAGACCAAAAATGATCTGTTCCTCTCTCCTCTGGGGAAGGGTTTGGGGAAAATCAGCTCCTGATAGGTTTGATCTCTCCCACACATATTTTGGTTTCTTCATCCCTTTTTCCATTCCTCTCTCTGAGATTTCCTTTATCTCTGGCGCAGGGAGTGACCTATGTCTGGATTCGCTCTGTCTCCCATCAGGTGTTGGGATGGTGAGTGAGAATGAGGAGGAGAAACCCCAGCAGGAAGATGCTGAGCAAGGAGAACCACATGGAACGTTATCAGGAAGATCCAAAGGGAATGTTTCCGGGCGTTGTGCACTCCCAGAAAAAGCCAAAGCCTGTGAGACTCAGCAGAGGCCAGAGGAAAACTACAGTAGCCACTCAGACCTTATAACCCGCGACAGAATCCACTTGAAAGGAGACTACACATGCCATGAGTGTGGGAAAAGCTTCAATCGGAGCTCAGACCTTCTCGTACATCGTAGAATCCACACAGGAGAGATGCCCTACACATGCTCTGAGTGCGGGAAAAGCTTTAATCACAATTTTACCCTGACCAGACATCGGAGAATCCACACGGGTGAGAAACCTTATGGATGCTCTGAGTGCGGGAAAAGCTTCAGTTGGCGTTCAAACCTTATCACGCATCGTAGAACCCACACGGGGGAGAAGCCCTACACATGCGCTGAGTGCGGGAAAAGCTTCAGTCAACGCTCAAGCTTTATCACACATCAGAGAATCCACACGGGGGAAAAGCCCTACACTTGCTTTGAGTGCGGGAAATGCTTTAATGAAAGCTCTACCCTGAGCAAACATCACAGAGTCCACACGGGTGAGAAACCTTATGGATGCGCTGAGTGCGGGAAGAGCTTTAGTCAAAGTTCAGACCTTATCAAACATCAGAGACTCCACACAGGGGAGACGCCCTACACATGCCCTGAGTGTGGGAAAAGCTGTAATCACAGCTCTGCCCTGCGCAAACATCGGAGAGTCCACACGGGTGAGAAACCTTATGGATGCGCTGAGTGCGGGAAAAGCTTCAGAGAGCGTTCAGACCTTATCAGACATCAGAGACTTCACACAAGAGAGACGCCCTACACATGCGCTGAGTGCGGGAAAAGCTTTAAGCACAGCTCTGCCCTGAGCAGACATCAGACAATCCACACAGGGGAGAAGCCCTACACGTGCTCTGAGTGCGGGAAAATCTTTGGTCATCACTCAACCCTTATCACACATCAGAGAATCCACACAGGGGAGACGCCCTACATGTGCTCTGAGTGCGGGAAACGCTTTAATGACAGCTCTACTCTGACCAGACATCGAAGAATCCACACGGGTGAGAAACCTTATGGATGCTCTGAGTGCGGGAAAAGCTTCAGAGAGCGTTCACACCTTATCAGACACCAGAGACTTCACACAGGAGAGACGCCCTACACATGCGCTGAGTGTGGGAAAAGCTTTAAGCACAGCTCTACCCTGAGGAAACATCAGAGAATCCACACGGGTGAGAAACCTTATGGATGCGCTGAGTGCGGGAAAAGCTTCAGTCAGCGTTCATACCTTATCTCACATCAGCGAATCCACACAGGAGAGAAGCCCTACACGTGCTCTGAGTGCGGGAAAATCTTCAGTCGGCGTTCACACCTTATCACACATCAGAGACTCCACACAGGAGAGAGGCCCACACGTGCGCTGAGTGCGGGAAAAGCTTTAATCAGCGTTCACAGCTTATCTCACATCAGAGAATCCACACAGGAGAGACGCCCTACACATGCTCTGAGTGCGGGAAAAGCTTTAATCACAGCTCTACCCTGAGCAGACATAGGAGAATCCACACGGGTGAGAAACCTTATGGATGTTCTGAGTGTGGGAAAAGCTTCAAAAAGAGCTCACACCTTATTAGACATCGCAAAATCCACGTTGGAGAACTGCTACAAATGCCTTGATCACATTTGCTAATTCTCACCTAGTGATCAGTGCACCATCTTCACTGTGGTCTCTCAACTCCCCCAGATCAGTTGCCTGCTTCTGCCTTTTGCAGCTCACCTTCTTTGGGGTCAGTCCTGTGATCTTTTCTATCAACTCGTTTCCTTCTGAGTCGTAGGAGTGTGTGTCCCTCCAGCCAGGAATGTTCATCAGCTCCAGGTGGGGGAGAGGTTTGATCCCAACAAGCTACACTGAGGCAAAAACTACCTGTGCCTGACATCCACTAGGGCTGCGCATGGCGTTGGCTGCTCAAGTTAGTGATCTTCGTGTAAAAAGACAATTATAGTTGTAGAGCAGATGAAGCCCAGGTGCAGGGGTTGGCATTAGCTTTCCCCGTGACCTGACCTAAACAAACCCTGAGCATCACGGTTATACTGTTCCCCCATTTCAAAGCAATTGTTAGTCATCAAGTTCCCCCCTTGGAAACCAATTGTTTCAGTCCCAATTGCTCTGCTGTTGCTTCAGGTTGTGCTGCAGAGCAGATATTTTTGCTACCATTTTCCTCACTTAAAATATATTGAACTATAAGAAAGAGCAGGAATATGGCAGGGATAGGGGAAAATGTCATGTCACCCTCTGTAACAGCAGAGGAAGATAGGGTAAGTCAGAGGGATTCCCTTATTCCCCATCACCTTCCCAATCCCCCTGTTGTTCAATTGATTAGGTCAATATTTTTTCTAAAGGGCTGGGAAGAGGATTCGCTAGTAAATGACTTGGAACTAAGCAAAATACTCAGGCATTGGGCTCCCAAAGCAGTTGTGGCCCAGGCCCTGAAGGAGGTCGCCCCTGAAGAGATCTCCTTCCTCATCAGCTGCATGTTGCCTATTATTTGGGAAACGCAATCCCTGTCTAGGTAGGAATGGGAAAATGGAAGTGACATTCCTCTTCAGCTCCCCCCCGGGAGATGCTGCAAATGTGTAGAAAATGAAATCCCTGTTGAATGTGATATAGCTGCCTATTTTTAATAGAGACCTGACATTTGGTGTCTTACAGGGATTCTAAGTCGCACCTGAATTTAGTCCCTAACTTAAATTTGTGCCACCAGATAAAAGATCATAGTTGGGGGAGTTGTACCTCACTATCGCTACTGATCTGTTGTGCGGTTGCTGAAGAATTCTACGCCAGAGAAGTGTCAAATTACTCCAAGTAACGTCAAAGGTGTGACAGGAACTCAGGTAGAAGTTGCAGGTAGTGGTGGTTGATTTTCACCCCAGAGACGGAAGCTGCGGTGACCTGTGGCCCAGGTAAACTATTTTTAGAACCTGCTCCCTAGTTAAGTGGCATTGGTCACACTCCTGGAGGACGCCATGATTAAATTGGGCACAACCATCTTTTACCATTTGTATCCAAAGTTTCATGAAGCACAGAGAGAAACAGCTGATTGCTTCAGAGCCATTCCATGCCCACGGGTCCCAATCTGACTGCCTTGTTGGACAAGAAGCACTTCCATGCTGGTAAATGATGGTAGCCAATGAGGGAATGAGGGGATTAGCAAGTGTGAAAATAGAGCACAGGTGGTTTTTCTCATGATGCAGCCTTCCCACGTCGTGTGAGACCCCTTCCACCCACACTTCTGGGAGAAGCCCCAGGGAGAAATGAACTCACAGAAATGGAAGGCTCCTAGGTGATTGTAGAATGTGTCTTCACACAAAGCTCACTGGGTGGAAATGGGAATTAAGAGAAAACTGCCCTATGGGTTTATATGTTGTACTTATTGAATAAGTTGGTACCAGCGACAATGAAATTAAACGTGAAGTTAATTAGTATCATGGAAGAGGCTGATTATGTGATAACCTGAATTATCTTGTAACACTGAAAGTTGTCTTCTAGTTCTCTCCCTGCCCCCTCCTACTATACAGGAAATGGAGGCTAATCCTGAAATTAAACCCTCACTCCAAAGGAATTAGAGTGGGGGAACAGGTGAGAGAACTAGCATGTGTGAGAATAGAGACCCAGGATAGACTGTAATTATTTCTATTTCAAATGGAATTTATCTTGATAAATTTTAAATCTATTAAGAGGAAAATTACTTGAGACAGGATGTGTAAAACCTTTTACCCAGTTAGGAGGCAACAACCACAGACTTCTCCAGGTCTCTTGTTTGCAAAGCAAAGATGTCACATCAGGTAGGAGATGTCAAAATCTACAATGGTGATGGATGGGTGATGGGAGCTTTTCTGGGTTGGTTTTTCGGTTTGGTTTGGTTTCTTAATTTAATTTAAATTTTGCAACCAGTTATGTTTACAGGTGCCGCGGCCCCTGTTGCGTTTGAGCCCAGCTGTGTAACCCTCAGGCCTGGCTCTGGAATCCTCCCCAAAACTGGCCTTGTGTTTTTCCTTCATGTTTGATGTCTTTGGGGTTCACACATCACCACTACATGCGGTTCAGAGCAACAGATACTTTGAGAAAGTGATGTGTAACTTGTTTGTCCCTGTGTATAAGAATGCACCCCTGGGGCGGTGTCTTTGTCTGGCCTAGGGGGCAGTGGAGAGTCCCGCCACTGACTGAGACGGTCTATTGTTGGGGGCGCATATTGATAGTATGTCCTGTAGAGTCTGCGGGGAACTATTACCGTGCTTCGTTTGACAATAAACCTGGCCAGGTGCCTTTGTGCCTTGCTGACTGTTATCAACATAAACCACACCAGTGGCATCTGACAACAGGGTGAAATTTGTCATTATGGTCAACGATTTTCATTTCCCTTCCCTGGGGGCAGAGATGGGGTTGGAGCTACCGCAGGCTGGGATGTAGAGCTCATGTCCAGCTTTTTTGCCGCCCCAAGTAGGGAACTGGGAAAAAAAAATAAAGCCGATTGGCAGCACTTCAGCAGCAGCTAAAACGTGCGACTTCATTCTTCGTTGGTAATTCGGCGGCGGGTCCTTCGGTCCCTCTCTTCCTCTTCGGTGACAGCTCAGAGGGGGAGAGAGGGACTGAGAGACCCGCCACCGAAGACCCGGACCTGCCGCCCCTTTCCATTGGCCGCCCCAAGCAGCTGCTTCCTTCGCTGGTGCCTGGAGCCGGCCCTGCATGTCCCCATCTATCAGTTACTTTGGGAACTTGTCTCTGCTCACAGGCTGCCACCAGCCTGTCTGGCCAGCTGCTGAGCTCTGTGGGGGTGAGTCCCTTGGCATAAGTGGCACCTGGGAGAAACCCTCCTGCCAGATGCATTGGTGGTATAGTGGTGAGCAGAGCTCCCTTCCAAGCAGTTGACCCAGGTTCGATTCCAGGCCAATGCAGGGCTGTGCCCTTTTCTTGGCCGGGAATTGGTTTAATTTCAGTCCCGTTGTATCAGTTTATCAGTGGAATGGCAGAATGAATGTCCCACATCCCAGCAGGTCATTCAACACCCAGTGGAGGAAGAAAGGGGCGGGACTATACAGTGAGCTGCTGGAGTCAACCTGGCATTACAATGTTTGGTTTATTTTTTTTAAATGTTTCCTTTACCTCCCTCTCCATTTTGGACTCAGAGCCTTTAAGGGCAGAAGGGACCATCGTGATCATCTGGCTCAACCTCCTGCACCCCGTCCATAAACGTATCAAGCTCAGTCTTGAAGCCAGTTTGGGTTTTTGCCCCACTGCTCCCCTTGGGAGGCTGTTCCAGAACTTCACTCCTGTGGTGGTTAGAAACCTTCACCTAATTTCAAGGTTAAGCTTGTTGATGGCCAGTTTATATCCATTAGTTCATTACTAGTGGGGGCCTGAGATAGTGTGGGGGAGGGAGAAAGCCTGGAGAACTGACCGTGGGAGCCAGAGAGATTCCCTGTTCCCCGACCACCCGTCTCTGGGAGGAACCAGTTGGAACTGCCCTTGGGAAGCTGCCGCTAATAACTCAGGTGTGAAAACATTATTCCGTTGGAATCAGAATAAAGCCTCCTCACACCCGGTGTCATGGTCATTGACCTGGCTCATTCCTGGGATGTTCTCAGCCACAGCAATGCAGTGAGTGGAACAAAATCCCTTTCCAGAGCCCAGGCGCGCACACAAATCCTGGGGCTTTTCGTTCCTAGGCTGCAGGCGCCATCGTGTGGCCATTTGGTTTCACTCCTTTCTGTTAAAACTTTTAGCTTTCTGCACATCCAAGGAATGCATCTGACGAAGTGGGTACTCACCCACGAAAGTTCATGCTCCAATACATCTGTTAGTCTATAAGGTGCCACAGGACTCTTTGCTGCCTGCACAGAAATTGTAATTCCCTGGGAGAGATTCGGGAGCGTTTCTCTGTTTTGTGTTGTTAAGGACTGAAATGTTCCCCGGGTTCCTTGGTCCCAACCTGCCTCCTGTTCTACTGCCCATGCAGCCCCATCCCAGCCCTCCGCCCCCAGTCGATGCTGATCCCCTCAGCCCGATCTGCGCAGGGGGTGAACCCTGTCACTGCGCATTGCCTGGTTCCCCTAACTCTGAGGGACTTCAGCTGCTCCGTGTCCCCGGGGCCCCTCCACACCACTCCCCTGCTTACCACGGTTCAGATATTGCAGTGGCATGAGTCTGCTTCTCAGCACCTGCCTCTCACTTTAGAGGCCCCACATTAATAACCATTTTCAGTATGAACTGACTGCGGGTTTTATCGCAATATCTGGGTGGGGGGAACCTGTTAAAAATATTCATAAAACTCCTTTCCCAAAATTGTCCCAGGGCTCTTGATATCCTGTGTATGGCACTGAACGGCCATTGACCCTGTAGCTGGTTGTGGTATAAACATCTTAGGTTTCCCAGCTAGATAAGATCCCATCAATACATAATGTCAGGGAGCCCTGCCTGAAAACAGTGACAATCTTAGAACAGTTCATGGGCAGAATTATTACACTAAAGCAGATTTGCAAAGCATGTGCCCTGCCACTGCGCTCCCTCCCCACCAATACAGCTAATGCCATGAGGCCCTGGGGGAGAGGGGCTCCAGGCCTCCTCTTGGTGGCAGAAGGGGTTTGGGGCTTCAAGCGCTTCCACATTGTCCCCTAGTGGCTGGGGCTGGGGGGGGAAGGTGGGAAGGGATGGAAGAGGGTGGGGCCGCAGCAGAAAGGGTGGGGCTTTGCCATCACTAGCCCCTGCTTAGCCAGTAGGGCTCAGTTTAGGGCAGTGGGGCCTGCCTCCTAGGGGGGGCACAGGGACGTTCATGGGGGCAGCTCAGGGCCCCAGCCAGCCCCCATGGAGAGCAGGGAGGGAGCACCACTCTGCCCCCAGGCTCCTGGCCCCGCCTTGACCCTCCTTACCCCCTCCACATCCCTCTCTGCAGCAAGCCACGGTCCCGGTCCCACCCCCAGCCCCCGTTCTCGACTGTGGCTGCCGAGGGGCCGCGGACACAGATAAGACGGCACAGGGTGAAAAGTTTGGGGACCACTGGTTTAGGGTGATGCCCTCAAATCACGTCTATGCAGCCCATTAAAAGCTATTCCTCAGCCACCTAGCCCCTCAAGCAGGCCGGACTAGGTATGTTGGGTGGCCATTTGGTTTCACTCCTTTCTGTTAGAACCTTTAGCTTTCTGCGAAGAAATGTTAATTCCCTGGGAGAGACTCGGGAGCGTTTCTCTGTTTTGTGGTGTTAAGGATTGAAATGTTCCCCGGTTCCTGGTCCCCTGTGCTGCCCTTGACTCGTCCAGGAAGGAGAACAACATTTCATTGCACATGTGATTTGTAACCCACCACCAGCCAAAACTGCTCCGTTTGGCACAGCCGCCCCACCCTGCTGCGGAGCTGGGCGGAGCAGGGGGGTCTGTGCAAACACGGTCTGTTCCTGACGTCTTCCCCCAGCTCCTCACTAGATGTGAGGGGGGAGCTCACTGAGACCCTGCCTCCACTTAGTATTTAAAAACTCCTTATTGGCCCTACCTCTGCCGGCCTTGGATTTCTCCTCCCGTCCCTTCCCTGACAGCTCCGATGAGGTGGTCGAGTGGTTACGGTGATGCTGCTCATCCATTGTGCTCTGCCCGCGTGGGTTCAAATCCCATCCTCATCGGTGACCTTCAGTCTTCTCTCTTCCTGTACAAACAACCCTCTCCCCCCTTTGGTACAATCACAGACCAAACCATGTTGCCTCCTGCCAACAAAAACCATCCCAGGAACTCAAAACCCCCCTGCTTAAAATACAAGGTCTAAACACCAGATTGCTCAAAGAATTCGCTGGTCCTGGATTTCTTAGTTTTTATCTCCAAAGGGAACATCCTCCTCATCTCCCCCAAACACCCCGGGACCTCCACAAATTATTAAAATGCCCCCGTCCTCCTCATGTCTCCTGCCTTCCGCACCCCCATCCCGTCTGCCCTCGGTCCCATCTCGTCTCCCCTGTCCCGTCTCCCCCTTCTCCTCCCATCTCCCCAGGCCTGTGTCCCGCCCCCATCTCCACCCCTCCGGGTCCCATCTCCTCCCTTCCTCCCCATCTCCACACCCCGCCCCCCCCGTCCCAGCTCATTCCCCCCCCACGGTCCTTGCCCCCCCGCATGGGGTCTCTGAGCTCGGTCCCCGCAGGCTCCGGCCCAGGGGCTGCCCCTCCCCCCGGGCCGGGTGGGGCTAATGACGGGCCCCGCCCCCCGCGCAGGCCCTGCGGGAGGGGAGGGGCAGGTCCCGCGTGGGGCGGACACGCTCCAGCCGGGGGGAGGGGCCGGGCCCGGTTCGCCCCCTGCCCGGGGGGGGAGCCCCGCGCTGCCCGCGGCTGGAGCGGGGCGGGGCCGGGAGCGGCAGGAGGGGGGAGAAGGGGCGGGGCTGTGGAGAACCCCGCCCCCAACAGGGGGTAGCACCGCCTCACAGACCCCCGGCGCGCGCGGCGCTCCAACGGCCCTAACGGCCGGACCCGTCACGTGACTCCTCCTTCGGCTCCCCCCCCGCGCGCCGCGCTCCAACGGCCGCAACCGTCATGTGACTCCTACTCCGGCGTCACGGTAAGAGCCAAGCGGGGCGGGGGGAGGAGGCACCTAGGCCCGAGACCCCCCCGCGCTGGGCCGGGCCGGGCTGGAAGCTGGGGCGGGGGTCCCGGTGCGGCCTCCGTAGCGATGGGGTCAGTAGGGGGCTGGGAACCCCCCGGGGGGGGGAGGTGAGTGTGTGTCCGTGTCTCGCCCCTCCCCCCCCGGCCCCTTCAAACTGCCCCCCCCGGCTCCCTGCGGCCCGTGTGAGGTGGGGGGGAACCGTCACTGCCCGGGTGCGCCGGAGAGTCCCGTAAAATCCCCTCCCCCCCGGGCCCCCCTCACACCGCCCCGCCCCCCCCGTCACAGCCACAGACCCCCCCAACCCCTCCCTCCCGGGGCCTTCAAACTGCGAAAAGTCCGTCTGTGTCTCTGCAGGTGTGTGAGTGTGGGGCTGTGTGAGTGTGGGGCTGTGGGTGTGGGTCTGGGTCTCTGTGGGTGGGTCTGTGTGTCTGTAGGTGTATGTCTGTGTGGGTCTGGGTCTCTGTGGGTGGGTCTCTGGGTGTGTCTCTGTGTGAGTGTGAGTCTCTGGGTGTGGCTGCGTCTGTGAGTGTGAGCCTCTGGGTGTGGGTCTGGGTCTCTGGGGGTGTGGGTCTGTGTGCCTGTGGGTCTCTGGGGGTGTGGGTCTGTGTGCCTGTGGGTCTCTGAGGGTGTGGGTCTGTGTGTCTCTACTTAACTCCTGCTCCTCCCCACAGCCCTGATTTTACCCCTCAGCCCCTCTCCTAACCCGGCCTCCAGCTGCTTCCTTCCCACCCCAGTCCCTTTCCGCCCAGCTCAGACCCTGCCCCCTGCGATTCGCCCCTTTTCGCCCCTGTCAATAGCAGCCACAGACTCTGCAGGCGAGGAAGGGCAGGGGGACGGGCAGCGGCTTCAGCAGATGTTACTGAGCATGCTCAGTGCCGGTAAGTAGGGGAGCACTTTACTACACGACACCTGGCCCGTCACCTGTCACTCCCGGGCCCGCTGGGGTGGGAGTGGGGCTCAGGGCCCGAGGGGGAGCTGGTGAGAGCCGAGCGGGGGCCTGGGCCGGGCCCCCCCACCGCCCTTAGCCAGGCTGGAAGCTGGAGCGGGCGGGCGGTGGTCTCGGTGCGGCCTCCGTAGTGATGGGAGACTGGGGTTGAACTGTCTCTGGGCAGCTGGGAAATCCCTGGAGAGAGGGAGAGAGAGAGAGTGTGTGTGTGTGTGTTGCACCTGCCCATTCCCCACTGCTGCCCCCTTCCCTGCTCCAGGGTCCTTCCAGCTCCCCCTCCCTGGACCCCTTCAAACTGCCCCCCCCCCGCAGGGCTCCCTGCTGCCCGTGTGAATGTGGGGCGGGGGACACCGTCACCGTCTGTTTGTGTTGGACAGTCACATAAAATCCCTTCAAACTGCCCTCCCTGCCCCCTCCCCTATAGCCACAGAAAATCCCCTCCGCTCTGGGGGTTTGTCTCTCCGGTTAGCAGATGTGGAGTTTGTCACCCGTTTTCCCCACAACTCTCAAAGATGGATATAAAATATCCTAACCCCCCTCACCCCCCCCACGTTCTCTCTCGTTGTCTGTTGCTGCTTGAATCGGCCCTGAGTGTTGGGCCCTGTCTCTGTAATGATAAAACACGAACCACCGCTCAGATTTGCCCCATTTCTCCGGTTCTTCAGCGTGACGGGACATTGATTGCAAATGTCGCCTCTTTTTCTCTCTGTTCATTTATCAAATAGTGTTGGTGTCACAGAGTCCCCGGGCGAAGCTCTGGAACGAAGCCAATCAGGAGTCTGGTGAAGCCTCCTCTCCCTTGGAGCAGCCTGTCTGCAGGGCAAGAAGCTCACACGGCTTCACCTTCCTGGGTCTCTCCTTGGAGCATTCAGCATCCTCTGCTCTCCGTGCGCTTCCCACAGCGAGTCGCCCAGGCGGGTCCTGGGAAGCCACAGGGTCCTGCCCCCCCACTGCGCAGTCAGACGTGACTCTCAGCCAGCCAGTAACACAGAGGTTTATTCGATGACAGGAACACGGGCTAACACAGAGCTTGTAGGTACAGAGAACAGGACCCCTCGGCCGGGTCCATTTTGGGGGGCAGTGAGCCAGACCCCCACGTCTGCCCTCACTCCACGTCCCCAGCCAGCCCCAAACTGTCTCATCCTCCAGCCCCTCCTCCTCTGGGCTTTGTCTCTTTCCCGGGCCAGGAGGTTACCTGGTTCCTTTGTTCTCCAACACCTTGAGCATCCCCTCGCAGGGGGGAAGGGCCCCGGCCATTAGTTGCCAGGAGACAGAGGGTCGGCCATTTATGTGCACTAACCATTTGCTCTGCAACAGTTACACCCCCTTATTCCACTACCTAGAGACTTGAGAAATGCGTAGGGGGGAAATCGAGGCCCCCTACAGCATTCAGAGGAAACATTAAGAACAGTCCGACTTCGTCACAGTTGGGAAATACACTCAGATTTTACCTGTGATCAACAACTGACATGTGCTGTGGAGTGTAGGTTTTTTTGGGGAGGGGTTGTTATTTTTTACTGAATTGCCTGACGTTATGTTGTGGTGGGGATTTTTTTCATACGTATCTATTCCAGAGCATCCTATACATGTAGGGCAGCCTAGGGCCTCACGCTGTCATCTCTCTGCCCAGCTCCCTGCCGAGGCAGGGCCCGGTCTGTGTGGATTATCTCTCTCAGAGGTTTGTCCTGCCTGCCAGCCCCCTTGTCAGACTGTTCCCGAGCTGACCTGCCTTAGCTCTGGGGACACCCACACGGATCTGAGTGGTGAGCAGCTCTGGAGAGAGGAGACCCCAGTGAGTGGCAGCTGGGGAAAGAGACTGAAGTGGGCAGGAGAAACCTTGACGTGCCCGAGGTCTCCCAGGCTGTCCGTGACCGAGCTAGAAATAGAGCCCAGTTCTAGGGCTGTTTTGGGCACTGAAGGTCTCTGCCACCCTGGTGTTTCAGGCGCTGGTGCAAACCCTTAGGACAGACAGTATTTACACTAGTGCGCTCTGATTGGCACTGGTGCACCATGTCCCAGTTTGAAGGCTTGCAGGGGGACGGGGACACTGACTTCTCCTGACCCAGGACACCCACCCCCGGCTGTGTGCAGGGACTGCAGCTGAGCTGCCCAGCCCAGACAGCCTGTGCATCCATGGACACACCACCTCTTCCTGCAGCCGAATACAGTGGGGTCTGGGGGCCTTTCCAAGCTGCGGGTGACGGGACTCTGGAGTTACCGGGGTCTGTTCCTGGCTCCGTCCCTGACCTGCTTGGTGACCTGGGGGAAGTCCCAGTCCCTCTGTGTTTTCCTCCTACCCATTGTCTGCTTGGATTGTGATCTCTGTGGGGCAAGGACGGTCCCTCTCTGTCTGGGCCGTGCCCAGCAGAACGCGGGTGCTGATCTCAGTCAGGGTCTCTGCCACGCGCAGCCCGATGGGGCCCTGATCTCCATGTGTCTGTGCAACGCCAGGCACAGTTTATAGACTCACAGACTTTAAGGCCAGAAGGGACCAGCATGACCATCTAGTCTGAGCTCCTGCCCATCGCAGGCCACAGAACCTCACCCACCCACTCCTGTAACAGACCCCTACCCTCCGGCTGAGCAATGAAGTCCTCAAATCCTGATGTACAGACGTCAAGTTACAACATTTTCCGCATTTCTCGGATAATCCTAGTAGCCCTTCTCTGCACCTGTTCCGTTTTGATTTCATCCTCCTCAAACATGGGAGACCAGGATGGCCCACAGTATTTCAGATGAGGTGTCATCAGTGCCTTGTAGAACAGTACTAACCCTTCCCTGTGTCTACTGGAAATACCTCGCCTCATGCATCCTAGGACTGCATTCCCCTAGTTCACGGCCGCATCACATTGGCAGCTCCTAATTATCCTGTGGTCAGCCAATACACCCAGGTCTTTCTCCTCCTCTGTCACTTCCAACTGATAAGTGCCCAACTTATTGCAGAAATTCTTGTCGTTAGTCCCTAAGTGCATAACTTTGCACCATTAATTTTCATCCCATTTCTATTACTCCAACTTTCAAGGTCATGCAGATCTTCTTGGACGCTATTCCTGTCCTCCTCCACGTTGACACTCTCTCCCAGCCTTGTGTCTCACTCCCACTTCTTGTGCCAAGGTCACTAATAACCATGTGGAATAAGATTGGTCCCAAGACTGATCTCTGTTAAACAGGGGAAAATACACACAAGTGCCTCTACCCAGTCCTGTTGGCTTCTTGTCCCAACCCCGAGCCAAGAGTTCTGGCCTCCTGGTCATCTCGGCTCCCAGTCCCACATCAGCTCTGCCCTCGCCCAGCCTAGCCCGTTTCTACTGCAGTTCTTCATCCCCCTCGTCCAGGCAGGGGGTTGGTGCTGCAGCCCCTCAGGTACCTGCGTTAATCACTGTCTCTCCTACAGGGGCTATTTAGCTTTCAGGGAAGGATTGATCAGAGTTACTGACTCTGGGAGGTGGGGGAGAGGAGAGGCTGAGAGGGAGTTTGCTCCTCACACTCTGTAGGGCCATGTTCAACCCTGGTAGCCTCCATGTTACCTCGTCCTCCACCCTCCCCCGTGTGTGTCTTCTCATGTGTCAGAGTGTCACCTTCTGATCATAATGCCACTGGCCTCAGCAGAGCTCCCCGACAGGAGCTACGTCACGATGGGGTTATGGTAGTGAGAGTAAAATACATCGCAAGGAGGGTGTAATTATCCTCAAAGCAAGCACTACAGTCCATTAAGGGAAAGAATTAAAGTACTTCATTACTTAAAAGTACACTTGAAAGGATTGGATTTTTGTTAATAAATTGTAGTAAATGTTGATTTCACTTTACGCACACATGAAAAATTATGTATCTAGGTAAAATACAGAAATGCTTCTGGAGAAAGTAGAGTTTGGTTTATGGCTATTTACACCGTATATTTTGCATGTGACTTTGACAATTTGTGTTTGAACCCTTATAAAGATTTGGCTTGTTGAATCTCAGCATTTATTGTAATGAAATAATTCTTGTCTGACGACCTCCATAGCTTCCCAAAGGTCTGAGCATTGAATTTGTAAACATTAAAAAAGGGGCTTAAAAATAAATCTCGATATCATCTATTGAAATGAAAAGAAAGAAATAGACTAAATGAATTTTGCCAAACCTACTGCAAACACAATCACAATATGCCAGGGGATGGAAATTCACAGCTAAGGCACCAACCTTAATTCTGCCCCGTAGTGACACCAGGCAATCGCCAGAGGGCTACGAATAAGGCATTTTAGTGTATAAAGTCCCAGATTAGATTATACCGATTTGTAAAGACACATGAGGTCTGTCCCTCAGGGTATCACCTTCACTGGGTGTTTCCTTTACTGGTAATTCCCAGAAGTTAATAGATCAATAACGATCGATTGGTGATGACGTGGCCGTTTCAGATTTCTGGGCGGTGCCTATAATTGTGCACTAGGGGCCAGGTCCTTGGGGAGACAGCGCCTTGGTTTCATTTTAACTTGTGCTTGGTCGGCAGCTGCCGGAATTTGGTTGAAAGTGTTTCCATGTTTCCCTGGCCGGTTCTTACAAGTGGGGAGGGGCTGGAACTCCCTGCAGGGTCCGTCGCTGAGTCCCATAGATAGTTACAGCTCATCGGCAGCAGGGCGGGGATTGGTGGGTGTCTGGGGATTTAATAATTAACACACAAATATCATTGTTCTTAATGAATTTTCATCTTCTAATTCCCACAACCCAGTAATTATCCCTGGCTAGTCTGGGGAGGGAGCACTTAGTAACCTCATGTGGCCAGTGTGGAACCGAAGGCACAAGGATCTTTCACAGCCCAGGGTGGGGAAGGCCCCTGTGGGGCCGGCTGCAGTCTCCTCTTGCTGCTGTGAGAGGAATGGGGTGGGCCCTCATATAGGACACACCCACACCCATGGGCAGATGGGAAATGTAGTTTCTTCCAGGGGGTTGAAACTGGTTTAGAGTCCTGAGCTCTGTCTTCCTGTGTCTCCTCCTGCCACTTCCAGGTCTCTTGGAGAGATGAGGTGGGTGAGGGAATTTACTTGAGAACCAATTAAAAATCCCTCTATTTGATATCCTGGGACCATCATGGCTACAGCTCCTCTTTTCCCTTTGTACCCCCTCCCCCGCAGCCGAGACTGTCCCATGTGATGGGAAAATCAGGGTTCAGTCCTGTCACTGGATTGGCTCTTGCCAGCTCTGACGGGAGTGAAAGCCTGTGTGCATTAACCACAGCAGCAGCTCTGGGACTCGGAGACGCAGGGAGAAGAGGCGAGAGAAGCAGGTTGTGTTTGTGCAGGGTGTGAGTTACTCATGCAGGAATTCTGCGCCACTACGAACGCACAGAATTCACGTCCAGCGCAGAATTTCTTCTTTTATCCATGAAGGAAATACATTCTGCCCGAGCAGTGCTGCAGTTCTGCCGTTCACCCGCCCTGTGGCACCAGGACAGGCAGCAGTCAGCTGGGTTCACCTGGGTGGGAAACGGTTGCCCTGAGCTGTACCCCAAATGGGAAGGGAGTTAGTGGGTGCAGCTGGGGAGAGTCCTGAGACACAGCTGCCCCGGGGGTGGGGACAGGGGGGTCATTCTCGACTCGCAAGAGGGCGTGGAAGGGGCGGGAGGAGCCAGTGTCCCCCAGGGAGCCTGCCGAGCCCCAGGTTACCCGGTCCCAGACCATTCTGCCCCCCACCACACCCCAAACCTCTTCACCCCTCCCACTATCCAGCCCGTCTTCCCCTTCCTGCCCGACTGGCAGAGACACTCTCAGCGCCGTCCCCTTCTCTTTGCCTCTGAGCGTTGCCTTGCCCTGGGCTTTGCTGCCTGTGTGCATGGTAGGTAGGGGTGGGGAGGCATCCCTGTCTGGGTATTGTAGCCTATGGGGCGAACCTGCTTGCTTGCAGCGATAGAGCTTTTCTTAGAGCTTAAGGACTGGATTTATTGTAATAGGTTTATAGATTTATATTCAAGTAAGTTTGGCTGCAATGCAAGAGAGCTACAGGCCAGATCCTGGATGTTAAGCTAAGGCAAAGTTAGCATATGTCTAGTAAGACCTTTGTACCCTGAAAGTAAAGTTGACCTACATCTTGTTACCTAAATAGCTAAGTACCCACCCCTGTATCTAAGAGCTTTTAGCTAGGCCAATAGACAATGGAGAATGGCAATGGGCGGGGGGAGGGGGATTCAATTTGTACCCACAGACTTAACAGGTACACCACAAAGAAACTTGAGTGCGGATGTACATGTCATCATTACGCACAAACCTACTGGCCTGTGGAGTAAGCGTAGCCTAACGTTTTGTGGGTGAGGAATGAAATTTGGGCAGAGGAGGACGGATTTCCGCCACTTGTGCCCTAGAGAGGGGACCCACCTCGCTAGAGTACTCGATTTCTACTCTGTCCCTCTGCTATTCTATCTACTAAGATCACTGCTGTTAGTAGCTGTTCTTGTTCTTCTTAATCTTGAAGTTTCAAGGGAACTAGGCTAAGCTCGGTTTCCCTACGTTTATTCTTAGTTTGTTCATTAGGTTTTGATTTTCAGTTCAAGTTAGTCAAGTAAACCCTAAGTTAGTTTTAATAGCTCTTAGGATTAATTTCCTCGAAGCCCTGCATCCCTCACTCAAGACTTGAAAAACCTGAACTGCAAGGCTGGTCCTGTGTCTCTCCCCAGCAGGTTGTCAAGGAAGGGTGTGAGTATCTTAACCAAAGCTTTGTTGCATATAATACTGTATTAGCATATGTATCTTTTGAATAGCAGTCATGCCGCTGTAACTTTGTAACTCTGGGTATTTTACCATTTACTTACTATTTCATTAAATGTATAAAAAGTCTTTACGGCTCTATCTGCCTCAGTGTGAGCTTCCTGTCACCCCCCCGAGGGTCCTTTGTAAATTCTATGGAGCCTGATTCGGGACAAGAACTTTTATCTTGTGATCAAACAGATTGGCGAGCCTACAACCCATACTATTCATATTATTAATTACATAAATTAAAATTGAATTAATACATTAAAATAACATTATTAGTACACCCTAAATCAGGCTACAGACTGACAAGCCAAAGCCAGGAGTCCCGAGGAGTGTGTGACAGGGATTCCAGGCATCCAGAGACCCCTGGAAATCTCACCTGAGACGTAAGTAAAGAGTTAAAGTTGCAGAGAGTTAGAGAGCAAGATTGTGTGTCTTGCTAACTCACTCTTAAGAACACAGGAACCTGATTTCCTGTGACTGCGGCCCCAGTATTTCCTGTTTTGTATTGTGGTTTAACTTATAGTTTTAGATTAGAGGCTTTGAGTTTAATCTTGCGAGATAAAAAGCAATATTATAAAGTAATAGTGTTAGTATTTAAAGTTGTTATTTAAAATAACACGTGTAGTTGTAACGAATGGTACCAATAAGATGTAAGCAGTAGCATCGGGCCCGATGACCCACACTAGGGTGGCGGGGGAGTTGATAAATCTATGTATTAAATTGCTGCCAAGAGGCTGCAATAACTCAGAACTTGTATCATTCCTCAATCCCCACAACTCTCCCAGGCTGCACCTCTTGGCCGTCTGCCTCAGTATCCCCAGCTGTTTGGCAGTTCCCGGCAGAGGGAAAAGACCTCTCGGTCAGCTGCGAGCCAGCGAAGGGGAGGGAGGGGAACGCACCCCACCCCTCTATCATTTACCTGGGACTTACTGAACTAGGTGTGAAACTGGTTTGGGGTATTATTTCCTGCTGTTTCTGTGTAGGGACGCCTTCAGTTACAGAGTAAAACAGCAGAGATCATTATAGTTTACTACATAAGCCAGTGAAGTGTTGGAATTCAAATGAGTTCTGTGCTACGTGTTACGGTGAGTGGAGTAAGGGCGAGAGCAGAGTCTGTTGGAGTTACCCGCAGTCTGGCTTTAGAAAACTTTGCCAGAAAAGACATTCAGAAACACGAAGGAGGTTTAGAACAGCTGAGAAATAGCTGTTGATAGAGATGATCTCTAAGCATTGTAACCCATGGGGTTTTGTGAGCAATGTATTTGATGTAGAAACAGAGCAGGTAAAAAAAAAAAGGCTAAAGTGGTGAAGGGAACAGCTGTTGAATGTCTGCTCGTAGCTTATAGCTCACTGAGAAAGAAATGGAATCAAAATGAAAGTTACTCAGAAGAGCCCAGCAAACTTTGGGAGCCAGCGTAAAATCGCTGGACGGCTATGGATCAGACCGTGGTCGGCTGTTGAAAAGAATCAAAGAGTTAAAAAACCGGGAGATGTGTTAGAGAAGAATAAAGAATCGGTTCCCATCCCTGTCGGCAGGTGGAACCGACGGAGAGAAAGAAAATCCGCAGGGCCAATGACTAGAAGGAGGGTGAGAAAATTAGCTCAGGCTGAGACGGTACCTTTAGAAGCGGAGTTGGAGATTGGGTCGGAGGAGCCACAGGGAGAGTGAAAAGAGGAAGTTCGCAGTGCAGAAGCTACCAGCCGTCTGCAGGCAGGAAAGGAAGCCCCAGGGTGGCCCTGCAGAACGCAGAGTTAAGTGTCATCACAGAGGAAGTGAGTAGTGATGGTAAGAATGAAATGAGCAGAGCAAAGGGGGAGGAAATATCCTCTTCTCTGTTAGTGTCCGCCCCTGATAGGAAAGACGGAGCCTTTAGAAACTGTAACTGTTCAGAAAAGGGAAGGAGGAGGATCCGGGGAACTACAGGCCAGTCAGCCTCATCTCAGTCCCTGGAAAAATCATGGAGCGGGTCCTCAAGGAATCAATTCTGAAGCACTTGGAGGAGAGGAAGGTGATCAGGAACAGTCAGCATGGATTCACCAAGAGCAAGTCATGTCTGACCCACCTGATTGCCTTCTATGAGGAGGTAACTGGCTCTGTGGATGAGGGGAAAGCAGTGGACGTGTTATTCCTGGACTTTAGCAAAGCTTTTGCTACGGTCTCGCACAGTATTCTTGCCAGCAAGTTAAAGAAGGATGGGCTGGATGAATGGACTATAAGGTGGAGAGAAAGCTGGCTAGATCGTCAGGCTCAACGGGTAGTGATCAACGGCTCCATGTCTAGTTGGCAGCCGGTATCAAGTGGAGTGCCCCAAGGGTCGGTCCTGGGTCCGGTTTTGTTCAATATCTTTCTTAATGATCTGTAGGATGGTGTGGACTGCACCCTCAGCAAGTTTGCAGATGACACTAAACTGGGAGGAGTGGTAGATACGCTGGAGGGAAGGGGTAGGATACAGAGGGACCTAGACAAATTAGAGGACTGGGCCAAAAGAAACCTGATGAGGTTCAACAAGGACAAGTGCAGAGTCCTGCACGTAGGACGGAAGAATCCCATGCACTGCTACAGACTAGGGACCGAATGGCTGGGCAGCAGTTCTGCAGAAAAGGACCTAGGGGTTACAGTGGACGAGAAGCTGGATATGAGTCAACAGTGGGCCCTTGTTGCCAAGAAGGCTAATGGCATTGTGGGCTGTATAAGTAGGGGCATTGCCAGCAGATGGAGGGATGTGATCATTCCCCTCTATTCGACATTGGTGAGGCCACATCTGGAGTACTGTGTCCAGTTTTCGGCCCCGCACTACAAGAAAGATGTGGAAAAATTGGAGAGAGTCCAGTGGAGGGCAACAAAAATGCTTAGGGGGCTGGAGCACATGACTTATGTGGAGAGGCTGAGGGAACTGGGATTGTTTAGCCTGCAGAAGAGAAGAATGAGGAGGGATTTGATAGCTGCTTTCAACTACCTGAAGGCAGGTTCCAAAGAGGATGGATCTAGACTGTTCTCAGTGGTGGCAGATGACAGAACAAGGAGTGATGGTCTCAAGTTGCAGAGGGGGAGGTTTAGGTTGGATATTAGGAAAAACTTTTTCCCTAGTAGGGTGGTGTAGCACTGGAATGGTTTCCCTAGGGAGGTGGTGGCATCTCCTTCCTTAGAGGTGTTTAAGGCCCGGCTTGACAAAGCCCTGGCTGGGATGATTTAGTTGGGGTTGGTCCTGCTTTGAGCAGGGGGTTGGACTAGATACCTCCTGAGGTCCCTTCCAACCCTGAGATTCTATGATTCTAAGAAGATCTGCATGACCTTGAAACATGATTGTGAATGTATGGCAGACACTATGGTTGTAAAAGGAGGAGATAAATCAGCCCAGAGACAATATCCTTACTCAAAACAATCAAAAACATATAGAAAAAACGATTCAGTGTTACTAACACAGGGAGGACTACGTAGATGTACTTCCACTGCCAATTCCCCTGTTTGGCCTGTAAAAAACCAAAATGGTTCTTGGCGTCTGTTACGGCCCCAAAAGGCCCGAGGTACTCTGCAAGAACGAGACCGACTCCACGCTGAGAGTAATTGGTTTTAATGAAGGTAACGTGACACATCTGCAACGGGGACCCCAAGCGTTGCTGTCACTGAGACGGGGACCCAGCGCCCTGTAGCTCGGCCTGGGGTGAAGTCCGAAAACAAACACAAAGCATGCTCATTTTATACAAACAGCAGCATATCAGCTCATACATAATGCAATAGAAACTCTCCACCCTCCGGGGCTGCCCCCCGGCCAACAGCCAGGGGCTTGCCACGCAGCAGTCCCAGCCGGTTGCGGCAGGTTAAAACTAGCATGCCGTGTCCTACAATAACCGGAGGCTGAGAAAGCGGAACTGCCTAAGCTAAGCCATAACAGAATCTTCCGTGGTTCCCTAGCCTCCTACAGCGTCTCACAATAATTATAGACGCCTAAGTCAGGTCACACCCACTTGTGCCCCTACAGTGGCCAAGATGCCAAATTTAATCCAGTCCTTTAATCCAGAGGCTGAGTGGTTTACTGTCCTTGACAGCAGGACCAGCTTTTGGACATGATCAGTGGCCCACCTTTCACAGGACCGTTTTGCGTTTAGTTTCCAGGGAGCTCAGTATTCCTGGACACGTTTACCCCAGGGGTATAAAAATTCCCCAGCTTTATTCCATGTGCAAATAAGGCAGGTGCTGTCGCAATTTTCCAAACCAACTGTTCTATTTCAAGATGTAGCTAACCTGCATTTAACAACACAGACCAAAAAGGAGCATCTAGAAAGGCTCCGACAGATCCTAAAGGAAGCAGGGCTGCAGTGCGATCCGGCCAAGGCACAGCTAATGGCCCCGGCCCAACAGAACGTAGATACAATCCAAACGTTGCCTTTACCACAGGACCCTTGAAAATCCTTTTTGGGGTTTAACTGGGTACCACGGAAATTTCATTCCCAATTTTGCTTCCAGTGCAGGTCCCTTGTACCAGCTATTAAAAAAAGGTGTCTCATGGAAATGGACCGAGCAACACACGTGTTATGCTTATAAGAAGCTCACGAGATCTTTTAGAGGGGAGAAGGCAAAACACTGCATTTATTGCGAATACAGCAATTAGCCTATGCTTTTCAGTCGCAGAGGGGAGCCGGGCTCTGTCAGTCGCGATCCAGTGCTCCTGGTGTAGTGGCAAGACGAACCCAAAGTCCCCTGGCAAAGCACCCTGTTCTTATAGTCTTTTTTCTCTGTTGAAGTCTATGGATTTTGCTGTGTCAGTTTGTGACCGGTTACTCCTTAATAGGTGTGATCTTTTGATGTTAACATTCCAAAACACCTCCGAGAGGGTCATCCTGTCCTGGATTGATTTTATCAATTGTCTTTAGGGGTGCCAGCCTCCACCTCAGGGTCGTCAATCTGCCCCTCCGCAATCATGGGTGCACGTTGATGGTTCTCTGGTGTCGAGAAGTCTCCTTAAGTATCTTCACTCTTCCTTTTTTGACCATCTGGTTAACAATGGCCTTCACACCTTACCTTTTCCGGGTGCCTGCATTCCTCATTCACACAAACTGTCTTTTACAGAGACTTTCAAGGGTACACAAACAGCAGTATTTTATATTGAGCAAAAGACATTGTAAATTAAGCCTTGCTAAAACTTATAACTAAACCAATTCATATCGGGGCCCAGGCCTTCAACGTTTCTCTAATCTATTTATCATAGACACACTACAAAATCCTGTCTCTTCCTAACTAAACCTTACAACAAAAACTAACAGAGCCTAATTTGTAATGTGTATGGAAACAGGATCCCATAGTCCCAGAGGGTCAGTCCTTTCCGCTGTTCGCAAAGGGGGCTGGCAGAATGAAATCAAAACAGACATTAATTCTTCTAGTACAATTATAAAATCCTGCTCTTACATATCCCCCTTTTGACCCTTCAAGAACAATTCTTGACTTAGCAATTTGAATCATTTCTCCATTTGTAGACGTTATTTGGAGAACTTGCTTTCCTACACCTTTTTGAATTTTCTGCAAAAACTGCGTTACTTTGGCTCCTAAAAGCAGATGATCAGCTAACTCTTGCCAATGCAGACCGAGAGAGATGGAGAAATTTACTAAGGGGGCAATTATAATTCTTTGGGTTTTCTCTAGCTTAGGAAGGTGATGTGTGATTATTAGTGTATAAAATGCTTGCATTGCATCTACACTCATCCACTGGTGGCTGGCTAATGCTGTCATCCTTCCAAAAGATTGTTTCCCAGGACATGACACGTACGCATTGTCCATTATATACAACATGGGTTATATTTTTTAGTTCATCCCGGATACATCTATCCCTACTGCATGGTTCTGTGGTGGCAGGCAGGGAGAGACAGAGCCATTTGCGAGGGTCCCACTCTGAACACTGTCGTGTGTTCAACAATCTCATCTCATTCCCGGCCCACTGACCCATAATGCAAGGTAGGTAACCAGAAAGATCCCATGGCCAATTTTGGTAGTGGACTTTCCATAGCTCTGCCTCCACAAATAGTTAATGGGCAATATTGACAATAATTTCTCCTAGTAACAATTCCGGCTTAACCCTGCTGGAGACATATTGTATCCATTCCTGCTCATAAGTATCAAACAATGATCTTTTTCTTTGCTTTAGCGAGTGTATCAAAACCGTAGTGTTTCCTGATACAGATGCTCCCCGGGTTACGCAAACCCGACTTACGCAAATCCGCACTTACGGAAAAAGTTCTGTAAGTTCCATAAACTAGAAAGTTTTTTTTTTTTTTTTTTGCATAATGGTCGGGTATACATTCCTGACTTACGCAAACTTTGAGTGACGCAAGGCGTTCCAGCACGGAACGATTGCGTAAGTCGGGGAGCATCCGTATTACCCAAAACATTTTGTGTTTCAAAGTGGACAAAGTCAGTATCTTCATTTCAGTATATCCTACAGCTATAGCAGTATGGTTTTTCACTTCCATTTGTTTCTGTGGAATGGACAAAAACCCGTCTGAATTCTCATGCCTTGCCCTTCTCGCCCTGGCAGGCTACAGAATAACATCCAGGTTTCGCTCCAGATCATCCCCTCCTCCCCGGGGGAAGGAAATGGCTGCAATGGAGCTGGATCAGGTAAGGGATTATCAGGGAGCTGGTGGTGGGTTCTGCTTGGAGGGAGAGGAGCAGTAAATGCATAGGAGGGTGGGAGCTGCTCCAGGTGGTGGGAGGGGGACTGGATGTGACAAACCTGCTGAGACTTGTGTAGTTTAGGGTGTGATGGGTTGTCACCCCCGGGGTGCACTGTGGGGGGCTTCTGGGAACCGCTGTGCCCTCGAACCCTGAAGCTGGGCTGGCCCTTCTCACGCTGCTTTGCTGGAGATTCAGCCAGCCTCTCCAGGCCCTGTTATCACCCAACACGACAGCAGGTGACGCCATGCACCCAGCTAAGATACCTGAGTACTTTACTCCCCTGACCTGGTTCCACCAGATGAAAGGAGCCAACGCCAAGCTCCTGAGGTGGAGCCTGCTCCTGCAGGACTATGACATGGACGTGGTCCACGTGAAGGGAAGTGCCAACCTGATAGCGGACGCGCTGTCCCGGAGAGGGGGCACTGAACTTCCCCGGGTCACTGGGCAGAGTGACCCCGCTCAGTTCAGTCTCCGAGGGGGGAGAGGTGTGGTGGAGCAGGGGCTGTCTGTGTCAGAGATAGGTGAGAGACAGGTATTCAGCCTGTAACATGAGCTAGGCAGGGGGGAGGGGAGGTCGACACCTCTGCCCCGGGAAGCTAGACAAAGGAAAGGAGCTGAGTGGAGAGGGTTGGGTCAGTCTTCGGTTTGGGAGCTGGGTGCTGGGATTTCAGGGGAACCTATGCTGGAATCCAGACACCCTGAACCCCCAGAAAAGCCAGAGTAAGGGGTCCTGGCGCTGAACTCGAGCCCTCCTGTATCCTGTGTTCCTGTTGTCCAATAAACCTCCTGTTTTACTGGCTGGCTGAGAGTCACTGTGAGTCCCAGGAAGAGGGGTGCAGGGCCTATCCTACCACTATGCTGAATGTGGGGTGTAGTGACAGATGGGGCCTAATTTCAAGGCACAGGAGTTGGGAATAGAAATTCCCCTCTTTGTGGAACAGGAAATAACCCCCCAGCCAGGGCTGGGAAAACTTCCCCGGCTCCCAGTGCTGGAGCCAGAATCTACTGACACTTCATTAGTTACCACCACCCCCAATCTTTGTGGTAACTGCAAACTTTATCAGTGATGATTTTATATCCTCTTCCAGGTCATTGATAAGAATGTTAAATAGCACAGAGCCAAGAACCAATCCTTGTGCGAAGCCCCTAGAAAGAAATCCACTCGACCGTGGTTCCCCATTTACAATCCCAGTTTTTAACCTATTTAATATATGCCCTGTGTATTTTGTATCTTCCTAGTTTTCTAGTCAAAATATTCTGCTGAACCAAGTCATATGCCTTATCGAAGTCTAGGTATGTTACATCAATACTATTAGTTGCAACCAAACTTTTGATCTCACCCAGTAAGGATATCCAGTTAGTTTGACAGAATCTGTTGTGTCTAAACCTTTGTTAATGGGCACTAATTATATTACCCTCCTTAAATTCTTTATTAATGAAATCCAGTATCGGCTGCTGCACTCTTGTAATTAGCTGGGTTACCTCTTTTACACGTTTTAAATATTGGCACAGCATTAGCTTTATTCCAGTCTAAGGGAATTTCCCCAGCGTGCCAAGTCCTAATGAAAATCATCATTAACAGTCCACCACGCTCCTCCACCAGGTCTTTGAAAACTCTTGTTATCTGGACCCGCTGATTTAAACACGTCTAACTTTAATAGCTGCTGTTTAACGTCCTCATGAGTTGTTGTTGGAATGGAAAGTGTCGTCGTCAACACCTTATGATATGAGTTACATCATCTGTTTTTCTCCAAATCCAGGAGAGAAATATTTATTGAACACTTTTACCTCTTCTGCATTATTTTTGATAATTCTGCCATTTCCATCTAGTAATTTACCACTACCATTGTTAGGATTAATTTTGTACTTAATATACTTTTAAAAACTTCCTTCTTATTTTTCATTGATTGATCATTGATTTCTGATAGCTTCCCTTACCAATTTTCTACAATTCTGACCTTCTAACTTCTAGTCTTTACTATTGACTTCCCCTTTCTTCCATATATTTTATTTGGAGAGTGTTGGGATTCCTATCAAGGAGCCACCAGCAGGGTCCAGAGACAGCCCCATCTCCTGTATCAAGCTCTGGCTAGTGGGTATGTGATAAATGTGATGACCCTGCCTCCATCTGTCAGCTGGGAGACACAAACGTTCTCTCTTTCTACCCTCTGATGGCTCCTGGCTGCTCTAGGCAAGGTGGGGTGGGACGCTGTTAACATGGGCCTCCCGGAGCCTCCATTTACCTGGTGCTGCTGTTCCGTGAATAGTGGGGCTGTGAGTGGGGCAGCAGGTCCTGAGTGTTGGACTCTTGCTCTTTCAGGGGCCGGTGACCTTCGAGGAGGTGGCTGTGTATTTCACCAGGGGAGAGTGGGCTCTGCTGGACCCCGCTCAGAGAGCCCTCTACAGGGATGTCATGCAGGAGAACTACGAGAACGTGACCTCGCTGGGTAAGGAGTCCTGTCCCCTGGGTTATTAGAAGCTATGGGGTCTCTGAAGAACCTGAGCAGTAATAACTTTATACCTTTATTCATCATCCAAGTTTTGACAAGTTTCCTTGTCCCCCCCTTTTTTGCCTCATCTCCCACCCACTAGTATAATTTTTGGACATTTGCCTTTTTGGTGCCATCAGTCATTTGAAAATTGCATTGAATGTATCCTCATTGGCTACATTAATGGCTACATTATTCACTGTAGCTTTCATGCCTGTTCCTCATTTTAAGAGGAAAATACGTCACCTGTAGAATTCTAAATTGAGTGAATAGGTGTGTGACTCATGCCTGGCTTGTGTGACAGTCAGATGAGCTCCTCTTTCGATAGGAGAGCGAATAATGTTCCCATTCAGGACCCCACGGGTGAAGGGAGAACAGAGCCGTGGGAGGGGAGGAGAAGGGGGGAGTAGGTCATTCTGGGGTGCCAGGACATGGGGAGGGTGTGTGCAGGGTTTGAGCTAAGAAGCAGCAGGGAGGGAGGAGGTTGTGAGAGACGAGGAGGGAACACAAGAAGCTCCCAAGGTGCCGGGAGGTGGTGCCGGCTGAGAGTAATGGGAAGAAGGGGAGGGGAGTGTGGGGGAAGGGCACCCAGGAAGTGGGCTGGGTGGGTCAGTGGGAGGGAGGAGAGGTTTGGGGATCTAGAGCTGGGGGGGGATCCCAGACCTTTAACCCTGAATCCCTGCCCAAGCCTTGTTGCTTTCTAGCCTCCACTCCAGTTTATTTCTGTTCAGTTTCACTTCATTATACATTCCCGCCCCCAATATTGTTATTTTAACTCTTGACCTCCCTCTCCCACTCATTAGCCCCCTCCCCGTATAACCTCCCCATCTCTGTGCACAGTGACCCTGGCCACCGACCCTGAGTCCTTGCTGCATCCTCCCTCCCAGAGCAGGGCCCCTTCCCAGGCACACATGGGCACTTTGTTGATGATGCCACAGGCTGGTGGTGTAGCCTGGACAGTGTTTACACCGATAAGATGACGTGTTGGGGTGCAGCTCCCCCTTGTACATGGCTACTCACCGTTACTGGAGGAGATGAAATTGGGTGAAACACACAGACACTTGATTTATAGTTGAAATCATAGGCAAGGCTCAATACACGTAACGATTACAGTCAGAGAAGTATAGTAAAGAGGGGCTTGCACTGTGCGGACTTACAAGCTATGGACACCATTGGAAACAAAGATCGAGGCACAAGGGAGCCCATCAGACGGGAGGCCCTGCTTCAGTTTACACTGTCTCGGGGACCTGACAAAATGAAAAACTGGTCACTAGGAGACGTATTTTCTCCGCTTCCTTATGGTAATAGGATGGCAATATACCACATCTGCTCCTTTGCTCTGATTACAATAATGTCAATAGCTGTCCCAAACCATACCTGGCCTTTGGGAAGTCCATAATTAAGCATCAAGCCTCAATACTCATGATTTACATCACTGATTTATTAATCATTCTAATATATGAATGCATCCAACTGCTGAGATACTTCATAGCAAACTAATTGCTAGAGCCCGCCCCAGACTTCCTTCTTTCAGAATCCTCCCACAAAGGCTCCACCTAATACAACACCACTGGCCATCACAGACAGCCCCTCTCCAGTGCATTATCAACGATCTACAAGCTATCCTGGAAAACGATCCCTCACTCTCACAGAGCTTGGGAGGCAGGCCAGGTCCTCGCTTACAGACAACCCCCGAACCTGAAGCAAATACTCACCAGCAACTACACACCACACCACAGAAACACCAACCCAGGAACCAATCCCTGTAGCCAACCTCATTGCCTACTCTGTCCCCAGATCTACTCTAGCGACACCATCAGAGGACCCAACCACATCAGCCACACCATCAAGGGCTCATTCACCTGCACGTCTACTAATGTGATATATGCCATCATGTGCCAGCAGTGCCCCTCTGCCATGTACGTTGGCCAAACCGGACAGTCTCTAGGTAAAAGAATAAATGGACACAAATTGGACATCAGGAATGGTAACATACACAAGCCAGTAGGTGAACACCTCAATCTCCCTGGTCATTCTATAACAGATTTCAAAGTCACTATTCTTGAACAAAAAAACTTCACAAACAGCCTTCGAAGAGAAACAGCAGAACTAAAATTCATTTTCAAATTTAACAGCATTAATCTGGGCTTCAATAGGGACTGGGAGTGGCTGGCTCATTACAGAAGCAGCTTCACCTCTCTTGGAATTGACACCTCCTCATCTATTATTGGGAGTGGGCTACATCCACCCTGATTGAATTGGCCCTGTCGACACTGGTTCTCCACTTGTGAGGTAACTCCCTTCTCCTCGTGTGTCAGTATATAATGCCTGCACCTGTAACTTTCACTCCATGCACCTGAAGAAGTGAGGTTGTTTTACCCACGAAAGCTTATACCCAAATAAATCTGTTAGTCTTTAAGGTGCCACCAGACTCCTTGATGTTTTTGTGGATACAGACTGACACAGCTACCCCCTGATCCTTGACAATTCTAACATATCCTAACATAATTCTCTAACCAATTATATCCCACTGCGTAATTTACTCACACCTAGCAACATGAATTTTACAGCAGATAGAAACAATTAGAGAACCAGACTGATTAACAAGGTAAAAGTGGTGACCATAAAGATAAAACAATACAGAAAGGAGGGTTTCACAACCACAACCATTGATTAGGGATTTATTGCCAGAGAGGATGATTTATAATAATAATACTAACTCTTCTGCCACTTTGAGCCAAGGAAGCTGGCCTTGGTATTTTACTGCTTAAAAATGAGCAGGGATTACAACCATGGAATATTCTTTGTGACAAGGATCCCACAAATTCCACTGACCTCCCTTCTTTTCTTTGCCTGGAGTAGGGTTTCCAGTTTCCAAACCTGATGTGATCTCGCAGCTAGAACGAGGGGAAGAGACGTGGGTCCCAGACTTCCAGGCCTCTGAGAAAGAAGTGCTCCCGAGGGCTGCCTGCACAGGTGAGGACTTGGTTAAACCAACTCAACAACTGTTTAGGAATGCAGGAAACATTTGGGATGCCCTACAAAGACCCTGTGAGCTCTCCAAGCTCAGGATTGATCCCTGCAGATGTGGAATCGCTATGGCAGATGTCACTCATGGCTTCCCTCCTATTCTGACTGACAACTTGCAGCAGGTTCCTCCCCGGTCTCGCTTTCCCCTGAGTGTTCTGGTGAGATGTGGACCAAAACTGATCCCTTCCTCTCTCCTCTGGGGAAGGGTTTAGGGAAAATCAGCTCCTGAGAGGTTTGATCTCTCCCACACATATTTTGGTTTGTTAATCCCTTTTTCCAGTCCTCTCTCTGAGATTTCCTTTCTTTCCGGCACAGGGAGTGACCTATGCCTGGATTCGCTCTGTCTCCCATCAGGTGATGGGATGGTGAGTGAGAATGAGAAGGAGAAACTCCAGCAGGAAGATGCTCAGCAAGTAGAACCACATGGAACGTTATCAGGAAGATCCAAAGGGAATGTTTCCGGGAGTTGTGCACTCCCAGAAAAAGCAAAAGCCTGTGAGACTCAGCAGATGCCAGATGAAAACTTCAGTAGCCACTCAGACCTTATAACCCGTGACAGAATCCACTTGGAAGGGAGACGCTACACATGCCATGAGTGTGGGAAAAGCTTCAGTCGGAGCTCATACCTTCTCGTACATCGTAGAATCCACACAGGAGAGATGCCCTACACATGCTCTGAGTGCGGGAAAAGCTTTAAGCACACCTCTACCCTGAGCGCACATCAGAGAATCCACACGGGTGAGAAACCTTATGGATGCGCTGAGTGCGGGAAAAGCTATAGTCAGCGTTCAAGCCTTATCAGACATCAGACACTCCATACTGGGGAGAAGCCCTACACGTGCTCCGAGTGCAGGAAAAGCTTTAGTCAGAGCTCTGACCTGAGCGCACATCGGAGAATCCACACGGGTGAGAAACCTTATGGATGCTCTGAGTGCGGGAAAAGCTTTAGTCAGCGTTCAAACCTTATCATACATCAGAGAATCCACACAGGAGAGACGCCCTACACATGCTCTGAGTGCGGGAAAAGCTTTAAGCACAGCTCTGCCCTGTGCAAACATCGGAGAATCCATACGGGTGAGAAAACTTATGGATGTTCTGAGTGTGGGAAAAGCTTCAAAAAGAGCTCACACCTCATTAGACATCGCAAAATCCACATTGGAGAACTGCTACAAATGCCTTGATTAGGGCTGGGAAAAGATTTTTTTTTTAAATAATCACATTTGCTAATTCTCACCTAGTGATCTGTGCACCATCTTCACTGGGGTCTCTCAGCTCCACCAGATCAGTTGCCTGCTTCTGCCTTTTGCAGCTCACCCTTCTTTGGGGTCAGTCCTGTGATCTTTTCTATCAACTCCTTTCCTTCTGAGTCATAGGAGTGTGTGTCCCTCCAGCCAGGAATGTTCATCAGCCATGGGCAGCAGGTTATATCTGTGTGTGGTGCCCGGGCTCCAGGAATATTCAGGGCCGGGGGCCCTGCTCCAGCAATATTTTGAGCTGGGTCTCTCCCCCAACCCTGCCTGGATTGGGCCCTGGCCTCCGCGGGCCTCCCTCCCCCGCCACGTCCCTGCCTGGAGCAGGTCTCAGCCCCCGCCTGCCACCCCCCCACCGTCCCGGGTCCCTGCCTGACAGAAAGCAGCCGCGTCTCTCCCCTGCCTGCTCTGTGCTGCCGGAGGGCTCCCAGCAGAACTGCTGTCTGCTGCCCCAGGGTCCTAGCGCCTGCCATTCACTAATGGCAAGGCAGGCTGCCCTTACCCTGAGCCTCTCCAATGCCCCAAACCCTCAGCCCCAGCCAGAGCCCTTATCCCCCCACACCCTAATCCTCATCCCCAGCCAGAGCCCTCATCCCCCCGCACCCTAATCCTCATCCCCAGCCAGAGCCCTCATCCCCCCGCACCCTAATCCTCAGCCCCGGCCAGAGCCCTCATCCCCCTGCACCCTAATCCTCAGCCCCAGCCAGAGGCCTCATCCCCGCACCTAATCCTCATCCCCAGCCCGAGCCCTCATCCCCCCTCACCCTAATCCTCAGCCCCAGCCAGATCCCTCATCCCCCATCACCCTTATCCTCATCCCCCGCCAGAGCCCTCATCCCCCCGCACCCTAATCCTCATACCCGGCCAGAGCCCTCATCGCCCGGCACCCTAATCCTCAGCCCCAGCCAGAGCCCTCATCCCCCTGCACCCTAATCCTCAGCCCCAGCCAGAGCCCTCATCCCCCTGCACCCTAATCCTCAGCCCCAGCCCTGAGCGCCCCCACATCATGAACCCCTCATCCCCGCACCCTAATCCTCAGCCCCAGCCAGAGCCCTCATCCCCGCACCCTAATCCTCATCCCCAGACAGAGCTCTCATCCCCCCGCACCCTAATCCTCAGCCCCGGCCAGAGCCCTCATCCCCCCACACCCTAATCCTCAGCCCCGGCCAGAGCCCTCATCCCCCCGCACCTTAATCCTCATCCCCAGCCAGAGCCCTCATCTCCCTGCACCCTAATCCTCAGCCCCAGCCAGAGTCCTCATCCCCCCACACCCTAATCCTCAGCCCCGCCCTGAGCACCCCCAGATCATGAACCCCTCATCCTCAGCCCCACAGCCCTCACCCCAAACCTCTGCCCTAGCCCTGAGCCCCCTCCTGCATCATGAACCCTAATCCCCCAGCCAGAGCCCTCATTCCCCCTCACCCTAATCCTCAGCCCCAGCCTTGAGCCCCGTAGCCTGAACCCCTCATCCCCAGCCCTCACCCCACAGCCCAACACTCTGCCCTACCGCTGATACCCCTCCTGCATCATGTACCCCTCATCCTCAGCCCCACAGCCCTCACCCTGCACTCCCTCCTATCCCCAAACTCGCTCCCGCTTCCCATACACCCCTTCCCAACCCCAATCTCCATCCCAAAGCCTGCACCCTTCACCCCCTCCTGCACACTGTCACGGAGTATAGGGGAGTCAGGCCCTGCACCCCCGGGCTCCCTGCCGATTCACCAGGACTCTCACCCAGCCAGTAAAGCAGAAGGTTTATTTAGACGACAGGAACACAGTCCAACACAGGTCTTGCAGGCACAGATAACCGGATCCCCCCTGTTAGGTCCATCTTGGGGCCCCATACCCCCATCGGGGATCAGAGCTCGGTCACCCTGCCTCCCCTCCTTTGCCCCAGCCAACTCCAGTCTGCCCAACCCCCTCCGGCCCCTCCTCTCTGCTCAGCTTCTTTCCCGGGCCAGGAGGTCACCTGACCCCTTTGTCTCCAACACCTTTAGCCAGCACCTTTGCAGGGAGGGGCCCGGCCATCAGTTGCTAGGCGACAGAGCTTCAGGCATTTGGCTGCATGGCCTTTTGCTGCTAGATACTTAGGATCTGTACCCAGCCCTCAGTGCGAACAGTCCCACTTCGTCACACACACACACCCCCTGCCCCAGCCCAGAGCCTGCACCCAGCACCCAAACTCCATCCCAAAGCCTGCACCCTGCACCTCTCCTGCACCCTAACCCCAGCCCAGGATCTGCACCCCAGACCTCCCCCACCGAGCCCCCTCCCAGAGCCATAGGCAGGTGGGGCAGAGTTTGGGGGGGCGGGTTCTGGGCACCACCAAAATTTTTACAAACTTGCCACCCGTGTCATCAGCTCCCGGTGGGGTACCCTGAGGCAAAAAACTACCTGTGCCTGACATCCTCTAGGGCTGCACATGGCATACCACCACATGCCCAGTCTGGGCGGCGGAACGGGGCGATGATTGACTCCCTCGCTTCAGGGCAATCTGCGCCAGAGATGTCCATGAAACTCTTGTGGAGATACAGGGCAATCCGCTGCCGCAGGTTCTTTGGCAGAGCTGCTGTTTCTTGCCCCATTAAGGGTAACTTTCCTGCACTACTCTGCTGTCGCGGGAGGGGCGGTGGGGACCGTTGCTGCACACAGGCGACCCACATAACGGCCGTGGGGGAAGCTGCAGTCTTGGAGAAACCCTCCCTTGAGTCCCTGCTCGCTCTCAGCAGCGAGATCTTCCATAATGAACACAGCCTGTGGGAAATGTGGGCAGAGGAATGATGATAAGGCCCCCCCTAGGGTGCTGTTTCTCCCCAAGAGCCACATACCCAGTGTACAGTAGGGTCCTGGAACAGTGATTTCCCCTGCCCCCGCTGTTACCATTCTGGGGGTCTTGTGGCTCACTGTGCTTGCCTGGGTTTAGCCAGTTAGTGATGGGTATGTGAATAGTGGCTGTCTTTAAATCACTGCATCAGTGGTCTGTGTGCTGCAACCAATCCTGCGTCTGTAAAATGCTGCATTTTGGCTGCACGGAGATGATCTTGGGATCCCAGCCTCCCTCTGGGTTATCACTGGCTGAACGGCTGCGCAGAATTAGCAAGCGGCCCTAAAGAACTCAAGAGAACTTTCTGCATGAGGTCATGACGCACTCTGCGGCTGAAAAACAAGAACTGAAGGAGGGGTCGGACAGCGAGAAGAGGGACCGAAAGGAGAACTCGGTGCGCTGGAACGAAGCCATGGAGCGGCTTTTAAACTTGATGGAGTGCCAAGCGGGCATGCTGCAGGCGCTACTAGCACTGCACACCAAGCAGCTCCGCGACCGCCCTCCCCTGCAGCCGCTGTCGCAAAACTTTCCCATTCACCCCCCAGCCACCGCCAGCACACGCTTATCAACCTCCTGGATCCAGTCTGTACCCGCTGCATTCCACTCCTGCCCCATCACAGTCCAGCCCTGCCAACGCCCAGTGCCCAGGGCACTCGACACCCGTCCCGCTGTAGTTTATTCCGGCTGAAGTACAGCACCTGCTGCACTGCACTCCAGAGTCTAAGCTGCATATGATACCTAGACATACACAAATCTTTAACCATCCCGGGACCCCACCTCCTCATGGGCCCCTCCCTTCCCCCACCCCCACAGTGCTGAAGTGGTGTTTTTTTCTCTCCGCCGGTGGTTGCTTTTAATAAAATCATAGTTTTGGGTTGAAAGCAAACACAGCTTTGCAAAGAAACACGCAATTCTCTTAAACCTTTATAGAGCATCGTCTGCCCCAATCACAATCCCCTCCTCGCATTCCAAGCACTGCGCTCCTGGGCACAGCCACAAATATTAGTGGCTTTTAGCTTCAAATTGCTGCCTCCAGCCATCCCTGAGCCTTCTGGCCCCACACTCCGCCCCTCTAATAGCCCTGGTCTCTGGATGTTCAAATTCAGCCTCCAGGTGCCCAGCCTCAGCTGTCCAGCCCTGAGTGAAGCTCTCACTGTTCCCTTCACAAATATTCTGGGGTGTACAGCACATGGCTATTAGCAGAGGGATATTGCCATGGGCCAGGTCCAGCCTTCCATCTAGGCAGCGCCAGCAGGGCCTTGAAATGGCCAAAAGCACACAACAGTCATGCTGCACTCGCTCAGCCTGTTGTTGAACTGCTCCTTGCTGCTGTCAAGATGCCCTGTGTATGGCTTCATAAGCCACGGCATTAAGGGGTAGGCAGGGTTTTCCAGGATCACAATGGGCATTTTGACTTCCCCTACAGTGATCTTCTGGGCCAGGAAGAAAGTCCCTGCTTCCAGCTTCCTGAATAGACCAGTGTTCTGAAAGATGCGTGTGTCATGCCCCTTTCCGGATCAGTCTGTGAAATGCACACGGTCCTTTGGCATAAGTGGCACCTGGGAGAAACACTCCTACCTGATGCATTGGTGATACAGTGGTGAGCATAGCTGCCTTCTAAGCAGTTCACCCGGATTCGATTCCCGGCCAATGCAGGGCTGTGCCCTTTTCTTGGCCGGGAATTGGTTTAATTTCAGTCCCGTTGTATCAGTGTGACGTTATTGATATAAATGGGGACCATATAGAACATGGGTTGCAACCAAGGTCCTGTAGTGGCACCAAATCTTAAGTGAAGGGGGTCATATAAGGTGTCTAAGACCAGGTTCTGGGTTGCTGGTTATGATTATGATGTCTGTGTATCATTTTGTAGTTGAAGTTATAAGTATTGGCTCTGTACTACCTGTATTTTGTATTATGCTCTGCTTCTGGGAAATATCCCAGACAAGCTGGTGTTAGCCCTGCCTAGCCTGCTTGATGGCCCATTAAGGACCATCAGCTACACAATTGACCCATGGAGAGAAGGCAGACACACCTTGTGACTCAGCAAAGTATGCAGAGACTTGTCCATGTGACTGCAGACTCCATTTTGGCTGTAATTTTCCACAGTGTGGACAAAGAGATTCTTACACCTGGAAAAGTCTATATAAGGCTGATGCATCATCTCCATCTTGTCTTCAATCCTGCTTCTGACCTCTGGAGGGACTTTGCTACAAACTGAAGCTTTACACAAGGGACTGAATGACCCATCCCAGTGGGGGATGTATTCCAGAGACTTAATCTGAACCTGCAGTTTACTCCAGCACTGCTGCAAGCCTGAACTAAGAACATTGCCATTACTGTATGTAATTGATTCCATTTAACCAATTCTAGCTCTCATCTCTACCTTTTTCCCTTTGTAAATAAACCTTTAGATTTTAGATTCTAAAGGATTGGCAACAGCGTGATTTGTGGGTAAGATCTGATGTGTATATTGACCTGGGTCTGGGGCTTGGTCCTTTGGGATCGAGAGAACCTTTTTCTTTTATTGGGGTGTTGGTTTTCATAACCATACATCCCCAGGACGAGTGGGACTGGTGGTGATACTGGGAGACTGGAGTGTCTAAGGAAATTGCTTGTGTGACTTGTGGTTAGCCAGTGGGGTGAGACCAAAGTCCTCTTTGTCTGGCTGGTTTGGTTTGCCTTAGAGGTGGAAAAACCCCAGCCTAGGGCTGTGACTGCCCTGTTTGAGCAATTGGTCCTGAATTGGCACTCTCAGTTGGGTCCCGCCAGAATCGCTCCGTCACAGTGGCGTAGTCGGCAGGATCCACAGAACCAGGTCAATTAAGCTTTGGGTCAGAACCCCACGCTATCCAAATTTTAACTTTGGGATTGAGAGTTTGGTTGGTTAAAGATCAGTGACCATGAGACAGAAAGCATCAGGAAAAGCAAGGAAACGGCAAGCCTTGAGAGACAGCCTGTGGTTTGAATATGAGCAAAAACTGGCAGAAATTCGAATGGAAGAGACGCAAGCCTTGGCCCAGCTGGAGAAGGAGGCTGCTGAGAGAGAAAAAGAGGCTGCTGAGAGAGAAGAAAAAGCTCGTAAGGGGCGTCTGGAGCTGCTGGCTGCTGAGGAGAAAACTCGACAGATGCAACAGGAGACTCACAAGATGCAACAAGAAACTGCCAGACTTCAGCTGCAAGTCAAAAAAGCAGTGGAAGAACGGCAGAGACTGTATCCTCTGGAAAATCCAGTTTATAACTGTGTTGATATGTGGTATTACTCTGGGCAGTTCTCTGTGTTTAACCCGTTTTGCTATGGCTATGGAGAGGGGGATTCTAACCTGGTGGGAAATAGCTGTTTGTCTGTGCAAATAAGCGGTGTGTCTGGGAATGAAGTTTCTGAATGTCTGTCTGATGTCTCAGAAGTGAATCTGGAGTTAGATCAAGAGCAGAAGGATCTCATTGGTGAGGAAAATGTTTCTCAACAGCAAATTAAAGTAGATGGTCAGGTTAAAGCCCTAACTGAGGAAGGAGAGGGTAAATTTGTGATAGGTGATGGATTGGTGGCTAGTGCAGATTGTAGAAGTGAACCTGAAATGGGTAACTGTGATTTGCTGGAAGTAGCTCAGTGTAGTGAAAAAAGCAGCAGCTTATCCATTGGGAGTGGCCATGTGCCTGGTAGGGAAAGTTTGGAGGAGCCTAGGCAGCCTTGTGAGCTGATGGCTTTGTCTAGTCAGCAGTTTGGGAAGGGAGGGATAGTGGAAGAGGAGTGTCCCTGTCCCTTACCTGTGTCCTGTGTGGAGAAATGTGACAGTGAAGGAAATGTGCCTGTGTCGGTCAGGGGTATTGACTTGCCTATGGAGGAATCTACCCCAGTCTCCAAGCAGTTGTCTGTCAACAGCCCTGTGTGCTGGGACAAGGGAAATGAGATCCCAAGCTGTGTGTCTGGGGAAGGACAATGTGTCTCCGGCTTTTCTGTGTCTGTGGAGCAGACAGAAGGTGCCTTTCAGCCTGTGATGGTTGAGGGTAATTCAGTTGTCTCGGAGTTGGTTGTAAATACAGCTAAGGCCCAGGAAGGGAATGGTTCTAAGTTTGTGTCTGCTGGGGGGAATGGCTCTGTGACTAGGTTGCATCCAGTTGGTGCCATAGCAAAATCCCAGAGACCAGACGATTCTGGTGCTTGTAGTTTGCCAGTTGCTAATGTGTGGTTGGAAAAGGGTGTAGGCACAAGGAGAGCATGAAGGTGATTTAATTGTGTTACCTACTGACAGTTTGACAACTTGTAGCAAGAAGGAAAAGATTCCTGAACTTGTTCCAGGCCAGGGAAAGGAGAGTGCTTCTAACCTGTTACCTAGGAAGTCTATAAGTTTGCCTGACAGGGGATTGTGTAGAGATCTGCCTGATGGGCCAGAGGTGATTCTGGATGTAAGTGAGACCCAGCAAGAGTCTGTGGTTGCTCAGGGAAGTGTTCCTTTAGAGCAAGCCCTAGGTGGAGAGGGGAAGGGCAGAATTTCTGAGAGGGGTGAATTGCTGCTTAGAAAAGCTCATAGGGAAAGAAATCCTCATGGTAGCCTGTGCAAGCAGTTCACTGCAACTGAAGGGTGTGAAAGTGATTTAATCAAGAAAGTTTCAGTTCCTAACAGCCAGAAATTTTCTGTTGTGAATGGATCCACTGACTTTCCTTTTGAGAGATCCAGTGTGGGCAGCTTTGAAAAGGTCTCAGATGGAGTAGGAGCTGTTAAGAAAGTTAAGTAGCCGTATAACCAGGTGGCTGTGTGTGGCCAGCGTGTTGGGAAGACAAAGGTGTTGGAACAGAAATGTCTCCATGCTGAATCTGTAAGTGAGCAGTCTGTGCTTCAGGGGCTGAGGACAGATTGGGTTACTGGTGTTTCAGAGCAGAACAGTTTTATGGCTGAACTCTTAAGGATGCAGGGCAGAGCAAGCCAGCTCTCACCCTCAGCCCCTTTGGATTTGTGTGGTATCTCTGTAAGACAAAGTCCAGCCCTAAAATCCATAGCAGCTAAGAAGTTAAAAGCTAGTGTTTGTGTTGATGCCAATTACCTGGCTAGCTGGGAGAAGAAAGACCTGCTAATAGCTGTTAGCACAGAGAGCCCACCCCATCAGCCAGTGACTTCTGTTAAGCAAGAGAAATCAGGGTTTAATCCTGCAGGACTCTCACTCATTAGCCCCCTCCCCGTATAACCTCCCCATCTCTGTGCACAGCGACCCCGGCCACCAACCCTGAGTCCTTGCTGCATCCTCCCTCCCAGAGCAGGGCCCCTTCCCAGGCACACATGGGCACTTTGTTGATGATGCCACAGGCTGGTGGTGTAGCCTGGACAGTGTTTACACCGATAAGATGACGTGTTGGGGTGCAGCTCCCCCTTGTACATGGCTACTCACCGTTACTGGAGGAGATGAAATTGGGTGAAACACACAGACACTTGATTTATAGTTGAAATCATAGGCAAGGATCAATACACGTAACGATTACAGTCAGAGAAGTATAGTAAAGAGGGGCTTGCACTGTGCGGACTTACAAGCTATGGACACCATATGGATCGAGGCGCAAGGGAGCCCATCAGACGGGAGGCCCTGCTTCAGTTTACACTGTCCCAGGGACCTGACAAAATGAAAAACTGGTCACTAGGAGACGTATTTTCTCCGCTTCCTTATGGTAATAGGATGGCGATATACCACATCTGCTCCTTTGCTCTGATTACAATAATGTCAATAGCTGCCCCAAACCATACCTGGCCTTTGGGAAGTCCATAATTAAGCATCAAGCCTCAATACTCATGATTTACATCACTGATTTATTAATCATTCTAATATATGAATGCATCCAACTGCTGAGATACTTCATAGCAAACTAATTGCTAGAGCCCGCCCCAGACTTCCTTCTTTCAGAATCCTGTGGCGTATTCCACCCGCTTGTGGTTCCTCATTAGTCTCTCAAATTGAGGGTGCGAAATATCTGATCTGGGATTGTCTCCTTAGGCCTATTCAGGTAAATCCCACACCTCCCACAAAGGCTCCACCTAATACAACACCACTGGCCATCACAGACAGCCCCTCTCCAGTGCATTATCAACGATCTACAAGCTATCCTGGAAAATGATCCCTCACTCTCACAGAGCTTGGGAGGCAGGCCAGGTCCTCGCTTGCAGACAACCCCCGAACCTGAAGCAAATACTCACCAGCAACTACACACCACACCACAGAAACACCAACCCAGGAACCAATCTCTGTAGCAAACCTCATTGCCTACTCTGTCCCCAGATCTACTCTAGCGACACCATCAGAGGACCCAACCACATCAGCCACACCATCAAGGGCTCATTCACCTGCACGTCTACTAATGTGATATATGCCATCATGTGCCAGCAGTGCCCCTCTGCCATGTACATTGCCCAAACCGGACAGTCTCTAGGTAAAAGAATAAATGGACACAAATTGGACATCAGGAATGGTAACATACACAAGCCAGTAGGTGAACACCTCAATCTCCCTGGTCATTCTATAACAGATTTCAAAGTCACTATTCTTGAACAAAAAAACTTCACAAACAGCCTTCGAAGAGAAACAGCAGAACTAAAATTCATTTTCAAATTTAACACCATTAACCTGGGCTTGAATAGAGCTGGGAGTGGCTGGCTCATTACAGAAGCAGCTTCACCTCTCTTGGAATTGACACCTCCTCATCTATTATTGGGAGTGGGCTACATCCACCCTGATTGAATTGGCCCTATCAACACTGGTTCTCCACTTGTGAGGTAACTCCCTCCTCCTCATGTGTCAGTATATAATGCCTGCACCTGTAACTTTCGCTCCATGCACCTGAAGAAGTGAGGTTGTTTTACCCACGAAAGCTTATACCCAAATAAATCTGTTAGTCTTTAAGGTGCCACCAGACTCCTTGATGTTTTTGTGGATACAGACTGACACAGCTACCCCCCGATCCTTGACAATTCTAACATAGCCTAACATAATTCTCTAACCAATTATATCCCACTACGTAATTTACTCACACCTAGCAACATGAATTTTACAGCAGATAGAAACAATTAGAGAACCAGACTGATTAACAAGGTAAAAGTGGTGACCATAAAGATAAGACAATAAAGAAAAGAGAGTTTGACAACCACAGCCATTGATAAGGGATTTATTGCCAGAGAGGATGATTTATAATAATAATACTAACTCTTCTGCCACTTTGAGCCAAGGAAGCTGGCCTTGGTATTCTACTGCTTAAAAATGAGCAGGGATTACAACCATGGAATATTCTTTGTGACGAGTATCCCACAAATTCCACTGACCTCCCTTCTTTTCTTTGCCTGGAGTAGGGTTTCCAATTTCCAAACCTGATGTGATCTCGCAGCTGGAACGAGGGGAAGAGCCGTGGGTCCCGGACCTCCAGGCCTCTGAGAAAGAAGTGCTCCCGAGAGCTGCCTGCAGAGGTGAGGACTTGGTTAAACCAATTCAACAACTGTTTAGGAATGCAGGAAACATTTGGGATGCCCTACAAAGACCTTGTGAGCTCTCCAAGCTCAGGATTGTTCCCTGCAGATGTGGAATCATTATGGCAGATGTCACTCATGGTTTCCCTCCTACCCTGACTGACAACTGGCAGCAGGTCCCTCCCCAGTCTCGCTTTCCCCTGAGTGTTCTCGTGAGATACAGACCAAAACTGATCCCTTCCTCTCTCCTCTGGGGAAGGGTTTGGGGAAAATCAGCTCCTGAGAGGTTTGATCTCTCCCATATATATTTTGGTTTTTTCATCCCTTTTTCCATTCCTCTCTCTGACATTTCCTTTCTTTCTGGCACAGGGAGTGACCTATGCTTGGATTCTCTCTGTCTCCCATCAGGTGATGGGATGGTGAGTGAGAATGAGAAACTCCAGCAGGAAGATGCTCAGCAAGTAGAACCACATGGAACGTTATCAGGAAGATCCAAAGGGAATGTTTCCAGGAGTTGTGCACTCCCAGAAAAAGCAAAAGCCTGTGAGACGCAGCAGATGCCAGAGGAAAACTTCAGTAGCCACTCAGACCTTATAACCCGTGACAGAATCCACTTGGAAGGGAGACGCTACACATGCCATGAGTGTGGAAAAATCTTCCATTGGAGCTCACACCTTATCATACATCGTAGAATCCACACAGGAGAGACGCCCTACACATGCTCTGAGTGCGGGAAAAGCTTTAAGGACAGCTCTACCCTGAGTGCACATAGGAGAATCCACACGGGTGAGAAACCTTATGGATGCGCTGAGTGCGGGAAAAGCTTTAGTCACCGTTCAAACCTTATCTCACATCAGAGAATCCACACAGGAGAGAAGCCCTACACATGCTCTGAGTGCGGGAAAAGCTTTAAGGACAGCTCTGCCCTGAGCGCACATAGGAGAATCCACATGGGTGAGAAACCTTATGGATGCTCTGAGTGCGGAAAAAGCTTCAGTCAGCGTTCACACCTTATCACACATCGTAGAACCCACACAGGAGAGATGCCCTACACATGCTCTGAGTGTGGGAAAAGCTTTAATCACAGCTCTGTCCTGAGCAGACATCAGGGAATCCACACGGGTGAGAAACCTTATGGATGCTCTGAGTGCGGGAAAAGCTTCAGTCAGCGTTCACACCTTATCACACATCGTAGAACCCACACAGGAGAGATGCCCTACACATGCTCTGAGTGTGGGAAAAGCTTTAATCACAGCTCTGACCTGAGCAGACATCAGGGAATCCACACAGGTGAGAAACCTTATGGATGCTCTGAGTGCGGGAAAAGCTTCAGTCAGTGTTCAAACCTTATCATACATAAGAGAATCCACACAGGAGTGAAGCCCTACACATGCTCTGAGTGCGGGAAAAGCTTTAAGCAGAGCTCTGCCCTGAGCAGACATAGGAGAATCCACACGGGTGAGAAACCTTATGGATGCGCTGAGTGCGGGAAAAGCTTTAGTCAGCGTTCACACCTTATCTCACATCAGAGAATCCACATTTGCTAATTCTCACCTAGTGATCTGTGCACCATCTTCACTGTGGTCTCTCAGCTCCCCCAGATGAGTTGCCTGCTTCTGCCTTTTGCAGCTCACCCTTCTTTGGGGTCAGTCCTGTGATCTTTCCTATCAACTCCTTTCCTTCTGAGTCGTAGGAGTGTGTGTCCCTCCAGCCAGGAATGTTCATCAGCCATGGGCAGCAGGTTATATCTGTGTGTGGTGCCCGGGCTCCAGGAATATTCAGGGCCCGGGGGCCCTGCTCCAGCAATATTTGGAGCTGGGTCTCTCCCCCAGCCCTGCCTGGATCGGGCCCCGGCCCCTGTGGGCCTCCCTCCCCCACCACGTCCCTGCCTGGAGCAGGTCTCAGCCCCCACCTGCCACCCCCGCACCGCGCCGTGTCCCTGCCTGACAGAAAGCAGCCGCGTCTCTCCCCTGCCTGCTCTGTGCTGCCGGAGGGCTCCCAGCAGAACTGCTGTCTGCTGCCCCAGGGTCCTAGCGCCTGCCATTCACTAATGGCAAGGCAGGCTGCCCTTACCCTGAGCCTCTCCAATGCCCCAAACCCTCATCCCCAGCCAGAGCCCTCATCCCCCTGCACCCTAATCCTCATCCCCAGCCAGAGCCCTCATCCCCCCACACCCTAATCCTCAGCCCCAGCCAGAGCCCTCATCCCCCCGCACCCTAATCCTCATCCCAGCCAGAGCCCTCATCCCCCCGCACCCTAATCCTCATCCCAGCCAGAGCCCTCATCCCCCCGCACCCTAATCCTCAGCCCCAGCCCTCATCCCCCCGCACCCTAATCCACATCCCCAGCCAGAGCCCTCATCCCCACCCCCCCTAATCCTCAGCCCCAGCCCGAGCCCTCATCCCCCTGCACCCTAATCCTCTGCCCCAGCCAGAGCCCGCATCCCCCTGCACCGTAATCCTCTGCCCCAGCCAGAGGCCTGATCCCCTGTCACCCTAATCCTCAGCCCCAGCCAGAGCCCTCATCCCCCCTCACCCTAATCCTCATCCCCAGCCAGAGCCCTCATCCCCTTGCACCCTAATCCTCAGCCCCAGCCCTGAGCCCCCACATCATGAACCCCTCATCCCCACACCCCACATCATGAACCCCTCATCCCCTGCACCCTAAGCCTCAGCCCCAGCCCTGAGCGCCCCCACATCATGAACCCCTCATCCTCAGCCCCACCGCCCTCACCCCCCACCCCAAACCTCTGCCCTAGCCCTGAGCCCCCTCCTGCATCATGAACCTCATCCCCACGCCCTAATCCTCTGCTCCAGCCCTGAGCCCCACAGCATGAACCCCTCATCCACAGCCCTCACCCCACATCCCAACCCTCTGCCCTAGCCCTGAGCCCCCTCCTGCATCATGAACCCCTCATCCCCCAGCCAGAGCCCTCACCCCACACCCTAATCCTCTGCTCCAGCCCTGAGCCCCCCCGCATCATGTACCCCTCATACACAGCCCCACAGCCCTCACCCTGCACTCCCTCCTATCCCCAAAATCATTCCCGCTTCCCGTACACCCCTTCCCAACCCCAAACTCCGTCCCAAAGCCTGCACCCTGCACCCTAATCCCCAGCCGAGGATCTGCACCCCAGACCTCCCCCGCCAAGCCCCCTCCCAGAGCCTTAGGCAGGTGGGGGCGGAGTTTGGGGGGGCGGAGTTGGGGGGCGGGTTCTGGGCACCACCAAAATTTTTACAAACTTGCCACCCATGTCATCAGCTCCAGGTGGGGTACCCTGAGGCAAAAAACTACCTGTGCCTGACATCCTCTAGGGCTGCGCATGGCGTTGGCCGCTCAAGTTAGTGATCTTGGGGTAAAAAGACAATTATAGTTGTAGAGCAGAGGCAGCCCAGGTGCAGGGGTTGGCATTAGCTTTCCCCGTGACCTGACCTAAACAAACCCTGAGCTTCACGGTTATACTGTTCCCCCATTTCAGAGCAATTGTTAGTTATCAAGTTCCCCCTTCGGAAACCAATTGTTTCAGTCCCAGTTGCTCTGCTGTTGCTTCAGGTTGTGCTACAGAGCAGATATTGTTACTACCATTTTCCATCACATAAAATATATTGAACTATAACAAAGAGCAGGAACAGGGCAGGGCTAGTGGAAAATGTCATGTCACCCTCTGTAACAGCAGAGGAAGATAGGGTAAGTCAGAGGGATTCCCTTATTCCCCATCACCATCCCAGTCCCCCTGTTGTTCAGTTGGTTAGGTCAATATTTTTTCTAAAGGGCTGGGAAGAGGATTCCCTCCTAAATGACTTGGAACTAAGCAAAATGCCCAGGCATTGGGCTCCCAAAGCAGTTGTGGCCCGGGTCCTGCAGGAGGTCGCCCGTGAAGATATCTCCTTCCTAATCAGCTGCATGTTGCCTATTATTTGGGAAATGCAATCCCTGTCTAGGTAGGGATGGGAAAATGGAAATGACATTTCCCTTCACCTCCCCCCCAGGAGATGCTGCAAATGTGTAGAAAATGAAATCCCTGTTGAATGTGATATAGCTGCCTATTTTTAATAGAGACCTGACATTTGGTGTCTTACAGGGATTCTAAGCTGCACCTGAATTTATTCCCTAATTTAAATTTGTGGCACCAGATTAAAGACATAAAAGATCATAGTTGGGGGAGTTGTACCTCACTATCGCTACTGATCTGTTGTGCGGTTGCTGAGGAATTCTATACCAGAGAAGTGTCAAATTACTCCAAGTAACGTCAAAGGTGTGACAGGAACTCAGGTAGAAGTTGCAGGTAGTGGTGGTTGATTTTCACCCCAGAGATGGAAGCTGCGGTGACTCTGTGGCCCAGGTAAACTATCTTTAGAACCTGCTCCCTAGTTAAGTGGCATTGGTCACACTCCTGAAGGACGCCATGATTAAATTGGGCACAACCATCTTTTACCATTTGGATCCAAAGTTTCATGAAGCACAGAGAGAAACAGCTGATTGCTTCAGAGCCATTCCATGCCCACGGGTCCCAATCTGGCTGCCTTGTTGGACAAGAAGCACTTCCATGCTGGCAAATGATGGTAGCCAATGAGGGAATGTATCAGATTCCAAGTTCAGACTGCAGGATACATGAATGCGGAGTCCAGAGTCTGTGGTTTGGTGTCTTAGTTTTGCTCTAGCGTCTGATGCATTTGTATCACTTCTCCACCTGCTGCTACTGTGAAGGATTAGCAAGTGTGAAAATAGAGCACAGGTGGTTTTTCTCATGATGTAGCCTTCCCACGTCGTGCGAGACCCCTTCCCCCCACACTTCTGGGAGAAGCCCCAGGGAGAAATGAACTCACAGAAATGGAAGGCTCCTAGGTTATTGTAGAATGTGTCTTCACACAAAGCTCACTGGGTGGAAATGAGAATTAAGAGAAAACTGCCCTATGGGTTTATATGTTGTAATTGTTGAAGAAGTTGGTACCAGCGACAATGAAATTAAACATGAAGTTAATTAGTATCACAGAAGAGGCTGATTACGTGATAACTGTCAGTGTTACAATATAATTCAGGTTTTCTTCTCGTTCTCTCCCTGCCCCCTCCTACTACATAGGAAATGGAGGCTAATCCTGAAACTAAACCCTCACTCCAAAGGAATTAGAGTGGGGAACAGGTGAGAGAAATAGCATGTGTGAGAATAGAGACCCAGTATAGACCGTAATTATTTCTATTTCAAATGGAATTTATCTTGATAAATTGTAAATCTTCTATTAAGAGGAAAATTACTTGAGACAGTTAGAGGGTAACAGCCACAGAGTTCTCCAGGTCTCTTGTTTGCAAAGCAAAGATGTCACATGAGGCAGGAGATGTCAAAATCTACAATGGTGATGGATGTGTGATGGGAGCTTTTCTGGGTTGGTTTTTCGGTTTGGTTTGGTTTCTTAATTTAATTTAAATTTTGCAACCAGTTATTTTTATAGATGCTGATGCCCCTGTTCCGTTTGAGCCCAGCTGTGTAACCCTCAGGCCTGGCTCTGGAATCCTCCCCAAAACTGGCCTTGTGTTTTTTCTTTCATGTTTGATGTCTTTGGGGTTCACACATCCACACTACATGTGGTTTTCAGCAACAGATACTTTGAGAAAGTGATGTGTAACTTGTTTGTCCCTGTGTATAAGAATGCACCCCTGGGGCGGTGTCTTTGTCTGGCCTGGGGGGCAGCGGAGAGTCCCGCCACTGACAGCCGGTGTATTGTCTGGGGCGCATATTGATAGTATGTCCTGTAGAGTCTGCGGGGAACTATTACCGTGCTTCGTTTGACAATAAACCTGGCCAGGTAGGGAACCGGAAAAAAAAAATAAAGCCGATTGGCAGCACTTCAGCAGCAGCTAAAACATGCCGCTTCATTCTTCGGCGGTAATTCGGCGGCGAGTCCTTCGGTCCCTCTCTTCCTCTTTGCCGACAGCTCGGAGGGGAAGAGAGGGACTGAGAGACCCGCCACCGAAGACCCGGACCTACCGCCCCTTTCCATTGGCCGCCCCAAGCAGCTGCTTCCTTCCCTGGTGCCTGGAGCCCGCCCTGCATGTCCCCATCTATCAGTTACTCTAGGAACTTGTCTCTGCTCACAGGCTGCCACTAGCCTGTCTGGCCAGCTGCTGAGCTCTGTGGGGGTGAGTCCTTCGGCATAAGTGGCACCCGGGAGAAACCCTCCTGCCAGATGCACTGGTGGTATAGTGGTGAGCAGAGCTGCCTTCCAAGCAGTTGACCCGGGTTCGATTCCTGGCCAATGCAGGGCTGTGCCCTTTTCTTGGCCGGGAATTGGTTTAATTTCAGTCCCGTTGTATCAGTTTATCAGTGGAACGGGAGAATTAATGTCCCACATCCCAGCAGGTCATTCAACACCCAGTGGAGGAAGAAAGGGGCGGGACTATACAGTGAGCTGCTGGAGTCAACCTGGCATTACAATGTTTGGTTTATTTTTTTAAATGTTTCCTTTACCTTCCTCTCCATTTTGGACTCAGAGGCTTTAAGGGCAGAATTTAATCGTGATCATCTGGCTTAACCTCCTGCACCCCGTCCATAAACGTATCAAGCTCAGTCTTGAAGCCACTTTGGGTTTTTGCCCCACTGCTCCCCTTGGGAGGCTGTTCCAGAACTTCACTCCTCTGGTGGTTAGAAACCTTCACCTAATTTCAAGGTTAAGCTTGTCGATGGCCAGTTTATATCCATTAGTTCATTACTAGTGGGGGCCTGTGATAGTGTGGGGAAGGGAGGGAGAAAGCCTGGAGAACTGACCGTGGGAGCCAGAGAGATTCCCTGTTCCCCGACCACCCGTCTCTGGGAGGAACCAGCTGGAACTGCCCTTGGGAAGCTGCTGCTAATAACTCAGGTGTGAAAACATTATTCCGCTGGAATCAGATTAAAGCCTCCTCACACCCGGTGTCATGGTCAGTGACCTGGCTCATTCCTGGGATGTTCCCAGCCACAGCAATGCAGTGAGTGGAACCAAATCCCTTTCCAGAGCCCAGGCGCACACACAAATCCTGGGGCTTTTCGTTCCTGGGCTGCTGGCGCCATCGTGTGGCCATTTGGTTTCACTCCTTTCTGTTACAACCTTTAGCTTTCTGCACAGAAATGGTAATTCCCTGGCGGAGATTCGGGAGCGTTTCTCTGTTTTGTGTTGTTAAGGACTGAAATGTTCCCCGGGTTCCTCGGTCCCAACCTGCCTCCCGTTCTACTGCCCATGCAGCCCCATCCCAGCCCTCAGCCCCCAGTCAATGCTGATCCCCTCAGCCCCATCTGTGCAGGGGATGAACCCTGTCACTGCGCATTGCCTAGTTCCCCTAACTCTGAGGGACTTCAGCTGCTCCGTGTCCCCGGGGCCCCTCCACACCACTCCCCTGCTTACCACGGTTCAGATATTGCAGTGGCATGAGTCTGCTTCTCAGCACCTGCCTCTCACTTTAGAGGCCCCACATTAATAACCATTTTCAGTATGAACTTACTGTGGGTTTTATCGCAATATCTGGGTGGGGGGAACCTGTTAAAAATATTCATAAAACTCCTTTCCCAAAATTGTCCCAGGGCTCTTGATATCCTGTGTATGGCACTGAACGGCCATTGACCATGTAGCTGATTGTGGTATAAACATCTTAGGTTCCCCAGCTAGATAAGATCCCATCAATACATAAATGTCAGGGAGCCCTGCCTGAAAGCAGTGACAATCTTAGAACAGTTCATGGGCAGAATTATTACACTAAAGCAGATGGGCAAAGCATGTGCCCTGCCACTGCGCTCCCTCCCCACCAATACAGCTAATGCCATAAGGCCCTGGGGGAGAGGGGCTCCAGGCCTCCTCTTGGTGGCAGAAGGGGTTTGGGGCTTCAAGCGCTTCCACATTGTCCCCTAGTGGCTGGGGCGGGAAGGTGGGAAGGGATGGAAGAGGGTGGGGCCGCAGAAAGGGTGGGGCTTTGCCATCACTAGCCCCTGCTTAGCCAGTAGGGCTCAGTTTAGGGCAGTGGGGCCTGCCTCCTAGGGGGGCACTGGGGGACGTTCATGGGGGCAGCTCAGGGCTCCAGCCAGCCCCCATGGAGAGCAGGGAGGGAGCACCACTCTGCCCCCAGGCTCCTGGCCCCGCCTTGACCCTCCTTACCCCCTCCACATCCCTCTCTGCAGCAAGCCACGGTCCCGGTCCCACCCCCAGCCCCCGTTCTCGACTGTGGCTGCCGAGGGGCCGCGGACACAGATAAGACGGCACAGGGTGAAAAGTTTGGGGACCACTGGTTTAGGGTGATGCCCTCAAATCACGTCTATGCAGCCCATTAAAAGCTATTCCTCAGCCACCTAGCCCCTCAAGCAGGCCGGACTAGGTATGTTGGGTGGCCATTTGGTTTCACTCCTTTCTGTTAGAACCTTTAGCTTTCTGCGAAGAAATGTTAATTCCCTGGGAGAGACTCGGGAGCGTTTCTCTGTTTTGTGGTGTTAAGGATTGAAATGTTCCCCGGTTCCTGGTCCCCTGTGCTGCCCTTGACTCATCCAGGCAGGAGAACAACATTTCATTGCACTCATGTGATCTGTAACCCAGCACCAGCCAAAACTGCTCCGTTTGGCACAGCCGCCCCACCCTGCTGCGGAGCTGGGCAGAGCAGGGGGGTCTGTGCAAACACGGTCTGTTCCTGACGTCTTCCCCCAGCTCCTCACTAGATGGGAGGGGGGAGCTCACTCAGACCCTGCTTCCGCTTAGTATTTAAAAACTCCTTATTGGCCCTACCTCTGCCGGCCTTGGATTTCTCCTCCCATCCCCTCCCTAACAGCTCTGGTGAGGTGGCCGAGTGGTTACGGTGATGCTGCTCATCCATTGTGCTCTGCACGCGTGGGTTCAAATCCCGTCCTCATCGGAGACCTTCAGTCTTCTCTCTTCCTGTACAAACAACCCTCTCCCCCCTTTGGTACAATCACAGACCAAACCATGTTGCCTCCTGCCAACAAAAACCATCCCAGGAACTCAGATCCCCCCTGCTTAAAATACAAGGTCTAAACACCAGATTTCTCAAAGAATTCACTGATCCTGGATTTCTTAGTTTTTATCTCCAAAGGGAACATCCTCCTCATCTCCCCCAAACACCCCGGGACCTCCACAAATTATTAAAATGCCCCCGTCCTCAGCAAGGCCACAACAGTGACCCACGGCGAGAGTGTCTAGGCCAAGCTGTTCTGAAGGAAGCAACTCAAACATTTTCTCTCTGCTTCCCTTGGCAAGGTGTGACTGGGAAAACAAAATCCCCCAAACTGAAAATGTTCTGCTGAAAAACCAATACTAGTCTGTTTGGGGACTTTGATTTGAATGGATTATTATTATTCTCTTCTGATTTCTGAATTATTTCAGGTCAGTCTTTGTGCTCCAGGTATCGAGGTGTGGGGGAGAGAGGCCAGGTCATGAGGTCTCTTCCCCGCTTTCAGAGTTTCTCCCAACTTGCTAGGAAGCTGCTTTGCTAGGCTGTGAGTCAGGCAGTGTCCATTGTCTCCGGGCTGCATTGTACACGGCTCCTGGGATAGTCCTTGGGAGCGTGGATCCCTTGAATGGCCCAGCAGCGAGTCTGGCTCCTCCACTGTGGCACAGGAAAGGCTGGTTGTGGGCATTTCCCAACCTGGTAACATAGTTCAGTAACGGACACAGAGCAAAACTCCCTCACGTCCCAAACATGGCGAGCACACGGCATCCAACAAGATATTAATGTTCAACAGATCACGGCTTTGGAACTGCTACCTCACCAGGCAGACTTTGTACAAACCGTGTCATCGTGAGGACAGTGGTGACTAGGGGGCTGCTCTGCGCACACCTGGGCTGACTGTGCAATGGAGACGTCCCCGCAGAGTCCATCTCTCCCGGGACAAAGATGGCAGCAGGGCTGGCCTGGGTCATCGGACTTGGGCTCCTGGAGCTAACGCCCCCGTGGGGCTCAAAGCTGGGGGGCAGAGACTTGTGTTCCCGCCGGGTTCGGAAACCCTCCCCCGTCGTGGGGCTCAGCGGCTGGGCTCAGCCCGTCTGGTTGCAGTGTCATTGTACAGCCCTGCAGCCCCCGCCCCACACGCCTGAGCCAGCTGCCCCGGGCTGGAGACAGGTGCCCTGGGGGGGGGGGGGGTTAATCGCCGTGTAGACGTAATGTCAGGGCAGGTCTCCACGGCGAGGAGCCCCCGCGGCTGGGCCCTGTCCCACGGATCCGGCTTTGCCTCCTCCTGCGCCTTGTTCCCCGGGACGGGACCAGCGGCCCAGAGTCGCTGCAGCCGCTGGGGGGGGGGCAGGTCCCGGGGCTGGGAATCCCCCCCCCAGCTCCCCCCCTCCCGGTCCCGTCGCCCCCCATCTGCTCCCTTCCCGGTCCCGGCTCCCCCCCGGCTGGGGTCTCTGAGCTCGGTCCCCGCAGGCTCCGGCCCGGGGCTGCCCCTCCCCCAGGGCAGGGTGGGGCTAATGACGGGCCCCGCCCCTAGCGCAGGCCCCGCGAGAGGGGGAGGGGCAGGTCCCGCGTGGGGCGGACACGCTCCAGCCGGGGGGTAGCGGGCGGGTCCGGTTCGCCCCCTGCCCGGGGGGGCCCCGCGCTGCCCGCGGCCGGAGTGGGGCGGGGCCCGGAGCGGCGGGAGGGGCAGAAGGGGCGGGGCTGTGGAGAACCCCGCCCCAACAGGGGCAGCACCGCCTCACAGACCCCGGCGCGCGCCGCGCTGCAACGGCCCTAACGGCCGCAACCGTCCAGTGACTCCCCGCCGCGCCGCGCGCCGCGCCGCGCCGCCGCGCTCCAACGGCCCTAACGGCCGGACCCGTCACGTGACTCCTCTCCCCGTCGCTCGCGGGGTGCGTCATTTCTGGCCGCTGAGGGCGCGCGGCCCAGCCGGTAAGAGCCGAGGAGACCCCCCCGCCCTGGGCCGGGCCGGAAGCTGGGACGGGGGGGTCCCGGTGCGGCCTCCGTAGCGATGGGGGGGGGGGAGCCGGGAAACCCCCCGAGGGGGGGCGGTGAGTGTGTGTCCGTGTCTCGCCCCTGCCCCTCCCCCACTGCTGCCCTCTCCCCCCCCGGCCCCTTCAAACTGCCCCCCCGGCTCCCTGCGGCCCGTGTGAGGGGGGGGAACCGTCACTGCCCGGGTGCGCCGGAGAGTCCCGTAAAATCCCCTCCCCCCCCGGGCCCCTCACACCGCCCCTCCCCCCCGTCACAGCCACAGACCACCCCGCCCCCCCCCGCGCTGGGGGTTTGTCTCCCCGCTGCCGGGGGCGGAGTCTGTGACCCGTTTCCCCCGCAACGCTCAGACCGGGATATAAAACATCCCAACCCCCGCCCCGTTCTGCCGCCCCGCCCGGATCGACCCTGTGCCCGGGTCCCGCGGGTGGGGCCTTGGGGGCCAACGGCGCCGCTTCCCCCCCCCCCGCTCCGCGGTCAGACCCTGGTGGGACCCCCTCAGATCCGCAAGGGCCCCCGTGTGTGTGTGTGGGGGGGTGTTTGGGGAGGGGCTGTGGGGGGGCGGCCTGTGTGTGGGTCTGAGGGGGGGTGGTTGGTTTTGTCTCTGAAGTGCCTGACGTTATGCTGCGGTGGGTTTATTCTGCGTGTTGTGTTTTCCTACCTATCTCTTGTAGGGCAGCCTAGGGCCTCACGCTGTCATCTCTCTGCCCAGCTCCCCCGGCCGAGGCAGGGCCCGGTCTGTGGGGATTATCTCTGCCCGAGGTTTGTCCTGCCTGCCAGCCCCCTTGTCAGACTGTTCCCGAGCTGACCTGCCTTAGCTCTGGGGACACCCACACGGATCTGAGTGGTGAGCAGCTCTGGAGAGAGGAGACCCCAGTGAGTGGCAGCTGGGGAAAGAGACTGAAGTGGGGAGGAGAAACATTGACGTGCCCGAGGTCTCCCAGGCTGTCCGTGACCGAGCTAGAAATAGAGCCCAGTTCTAGGGTAGTCATGGGGTGCGGGTGGTGCTGTGCTGCAGATCCATCACTGGAGGGGTGGCAGCCTGGACCCCCCCTTGAAGGTTGCTGGGATGCTGACGTGCCCAGGAGGAGAACTGGGGCTTGACAGAGTCCAGGGACCCTTTGTCCCACACTGTGTCCCTGTGAAGCCTGCTCTGCATTGCTGCCAATTGCTGCTGGTGGCGTTGTGCCCGTTAGTCTCTGTAACGCTGTCCCCAGTGACTCGAGAGCACGAGCACCGGCCTCAGGCAGACTGGTGAGAAGCAGGGCACAAACCCCAATTGGGTGTGAGGTCTGTATGGAGATTTCACCAACCAAGTATCCAGTGTAAACTCTTCAGGCTCCGTAACAGCATCAACATGGGATCCCAGACAGTCCCCTTGGGTGATCCCATGTATCTCACCACGCAGGTGAGCCAACCTTTGTGACAGATGGTCTCTTACCAGGGGGTTTTCAACCTTTTTCTTTCTGAGGCCCCCAACATGCTATAAAAACTCCACGGCCCACGTGGGCCTCAATCCCTGGTTTTCTGCATATAAAAGCCAGGGCTGGCGTTAGGGGGCAGCAAGCAGGGCGACTGCCTGGGGCCTCAGGCCACAGGGCCCCCCACGAACCTACATAGTTTAGGCTTTGGCTTCAGCCTCAGGTGGTGGGGTTCAGGGGCCTGGACTTCAGCCCCATGCGCTGGGACTTCAGCTTTCTGCCCTGGGCCTCGGCGAGTCTAACGCTGGCCGTGCTTGGCCGCCCCCCTGAAAGCTGCTCATGGCCCCCCAGGGGGCCCCAGACCCCTGGTTGAGAACCACTGCCTAACCCCACGAATCACAGCAGTGTTCAGGTGACTTCCAGTCCCGAAGGGCCAGTCACTTCCTTAGGTCGATTGAATCTTAGGTCTCACAAGAAAGACAACACTTGTAGCCAGTCCTGTCATAACCTGTATTAAGATTTATTTAAAAGGTAAGGAGAGTTGTTTACAAAGTTAAGGCAGGTTAAAGCAGATGCAGATGAGTTACAGTCTTAAATTTCAAAAGGTAATAGAAGCTTCTATAATAAGCAAGCCCTACATATTCTTTAGGACTAATGCACACTAAGCAGCTGAGGATCTCTTGCTTATGCCTAGAAACCTTTTCCCCCAGAGTCCAAGCAGCATACAGATAATCAGTTCCTTCTGTATGGGGTTTTTTACCCCCTTCCTGCCATCTGCTCTGAGCTGCAAACTCAGCTAATGGGAAGTGAAGAGCACAACAACAGTCTTGTGTCTTCTTAGACTATTATGGGATGTTAATCTGGTGTTGATGGACCTTTCCTGCCAGGCAGGGTGTAATGCATTCGGTTGCCAATCAGCACTTCACCTAGATAAAGTCTCTCTCCTGTCTGGTGATTTACATAGTCACAGAGCCTCACAATGCAACTAGTCAGATATTAACCCAGGCAGCAACTCAGTAAAGCATTCAATAAAGACTAAACACACTGTTATAATTCTAATACCTGTTTTAACAATACTAACACAGGGGAGCCAGACTGATTCCAGCCGTGCGTTTGTCCATGTTCAGCTAAGACTTGGGGGGAGCTTTTGCACGAGCTAACACCTCATGTGCCAGTGTCACAGGCGGGCTGGGCAGGGATGGTGTCTCTGGCCTCTTTTTGCCAGAAGCTGGGAATGGGCGACAGGGGATGGATCACTTGATGGTTCCCTGTTCTGTTCGTTCCCTCTGAAGCACCTGGCACTGGCCGCTGAGCTAGATGGACCATTGCTCTGAGGCAGTGGGCCGCTCTTATGTTCACAGTCTCTGTCAGGAGTATCTACTCACTTGGACTCACTGGGGAGCCACAGAAAGGAACAAGATGTGCTGAGGCAAGGAGGCCCCGTTTCAGAGCCCCCGGGGTCACGCTTGCCAAAAGCTAAAACTAGGCCCAGCCCAGGAAAGGGGCACTGCCAGGAGAGACTGGATAAAGGCTGGAGCATCCAACAACTTTGTAAACCTGAGAGAGCTGCCTTGGGGACAGTGACAGGGAGAATCCCCAGAGTGACTCCTTTGATTCTGCTCTTCTCTGGTCTTTGGTTCATGGAATCACAGAACTGGAAGGGGCCTTGAGAGGTAGCTAGTCCGGTCCCCTGCACTCAAGGCAGGACTCAGTATTATCTGGACCATCCCTGAGAGGGGTTTGTCCAGCCTGCTCTTAAATATCCCCAATGAGGGAAATTCCACAACCTCCCTGGGCAATTTATTCCAGTGCTTAGCCACCCTGATAGGAAGTTTTTCCCTAATGACTGACCTAAACTGCACCTGCTGCAATTTAAGTCCATTGCTTCTTGTCCTGTTTTCAGACATTAAGCAGGACAATTTTTCTCCCTCCTCCTTGTAACAACCTTTTATGTACTTTATAGAATCACAGAACGGGAAGGGACCTCGAGAGGTAGCTAGTCCGGTCCCCTGCACTCAAGGCAGGACTCAGTATTATCTGGACCATTCCTGAGAGGTGTTTGTCCAACCTGCTCTTAAACATCCGCAGTGATGAAGTGATCCACTATGACCCCCAGATCCCTTTCCGCAGTTCTCCTTCCTAGGCAGCCATTTCCCCTTTTGTATGTGTGCGACTGCTTGTTCCTTCCTAAGTGAAGAATTTTGGATTCGTCCTTATTGAATTTCATCCTCTTTACTTCAGACCATTTCTCCAGTTTGTCCAGATCATTTTGAATTTTAATCCTATCCTCCAAAGCACTTGCAACCCCTCCCAGCTTGGTATCGTCCGCAATCTGGATAAGTGTAACAGAGAGATTCTGCTACTGGGAGGGTTTCACCCTGTCTCAGAGGGTTACACCCTGGTGGGAGGGGGCTAGGCCTGTACTGGGATAAGGTCACTCTGTGCTCCACAGTGTGGCAGAACCTGGAATGTCCATTAGCAGGGAAACATCCTGGGGGGAATCAGCTTGTGGAATGGACAAAAACCCCACCTGAATTCTCTCACCTTGCCCTTCTCGCCCTGGCAGGCTACAGAATAACATCCACATTTCGCTCCAGATCATCCCCTCCTCCCAGGGGGAAGGAAATGGCTGCAATGGAGCTGGCTCAGGTAAGGGATTATCAGGGAGCTGGTTCTGGGTTCTGCTTGGAGGGAGAGGAGCAGTAAATGCATAGGAGGGTGGGAGCTGCTCGAGGGGGTGGGAGGCAGGAACTATCTAGGGTGGGGAAAGGGGACAGGATGTGACAAACCTGCTGAGGCTTGTGTAATGTAGGGTGTGATGGGTTGTCACCCCCGGGGTGCACTGTGGGGGGCTTCTGGGAACCGCTGTGCCCTCGAACCCTGAAGCTGGGCTGGCCCTTCTCACACTGCTTTGCCGGAGATTCAGCCAGCCTCTCCAGGCCCTGTTATCACCCAACACGACAGCAGGTGGCACCATGCACCCAGCTAGGCTACCTGAGAGCTTTACCTGAACCACTCAAGGACAGAGAGACGACGACAGCCAATTTCCCAGCTCCCCAACCTTGCACACCTGCTGTAATATAAATCCAAAATGATACCATCTTATACTACACAGGGATCTGTATAATGTTGTTGTCAGAGCGGTACCGGTACCGGTGCTTTACATATGCCAGTCCATGTTAGATTGCGATTCTTACAGCGGACAGCTCGCTTACTTACCAGATCAGAGGTCGGGGTCACCAGTGTTGTCAGAGCGGTACCGGTGTGGTGCTCTGCTTTCTCCTTGTTGATATCACTCGGCTGCGTGTGTGAGTTCCCTCTGTGTGCTGCCCCAGCTCTGCAGATAGCTGACACAGCAGACCCAACAAAAATCCCCAATGACCACAGAGTCCAGTAAGATGCAAAGCCACGTCGGCTAGGTTTATTGCGACCTCGGACACAATTGCAGTTCCCTGTAGGTTTCTTAGCCTAACTCAGGGCATACTACGAGAAAGTGCCTCTTGGCAAGGACCCGGCTTAGTGGCGGGACTTTCCACTCCCCCTACGGCCGGACAAAGACACCTCCCCAGGGATGCATTCTTATACACAGATACAAACAAGTTACACATCACACCTGACGTATTAAGGTACAACCTCTCTACGTAGCAAATTACAACCCTTCTACGTATTAAGGCACCGCCTTCTACCTTGTACATGTTGGTTCGAACAAAACAACTCTATCCATCATTTTACCCTTTTGCCCCTGTCATTGGGATGGGTCGGCCTGTCCTTTTATTATCTATGGAATGTTTCAGTATAGTGTGTTCTAGTGCTGTGTTTATGCTAGGTGAATGCAGCATCAGCCCTTTCCGTGCCAGCTTCTGTGAGCAGGGCCTACCTCTGGCTCACAGCTTAACTTTGCTTTATGTTAGCAAAGTCTTGACCATTACTTTAGTTCAGGCCTCAGGCCTCATACTGGGCCTTTATCAGGGCCTGCACTTACTACAAATGTAAGCTCATTAATATCGTTCGCCTTTCCCTTGATATGGGAAACAACAAGCTTATGCTAACCAAGCTCAGATTTTCCCCAGAAACTTCACTCAAAATACACTGATTACGATAAAGCATAAAACAAGTTTATTAACTACAGAAAGATTTTAAGTCGTTATAAGTGATAGCAAACAGACCAAAGCAGATTACTTAGCCAATAACCAAAAACTCAAACCAAGCCTAACATACTGGATGGATAGAATTTGAATTAGCAATTTCTCACCCTGACTGATGATAGGAGCAGTCCCCCAAGTTTCCATACCCAAGCTAGAAATCCCTTTACCCTGGGAGCAGCACTTCCCCCACCTCAGTCTTTGTTCCTCAGGTGCTTCCAGGAGTTCTCTTGTGTGGGGAATGAGGCCAAGAGATGATGTCACACCCCACTTTATGTAGCTTTTCCATATGGCGGGAACCCTTTGTTCCAAACTCAGTTCCCAGTCCAGTCAGTGGAAAAATACAGGTAGCAAAATGGAGTTCAGTGTCATGTGGTCTGGTCACATGCCCTAGCATGCCCTGCTGAGTCATAGTAGCCATGACTCCTAGGCTGGCTGACACATTCACAGGAGGGCTCAGCTCTTCCACGGTCCGTTGTCTTTGTTGATGAGCCTACAGCACTGTCTGGCTTCTTCACTGTTGTACCCGAAAGGCTCGTTGTGGGTGTTACCCAGAGTAAGCACATGTGAAATACAGATACAGAGTCAATATCCATAACTTCAGATACAAACATGATCCATGCACACAGGTAGGATAATCATATTCAGCAAATCATAACTTTTCCAATGACACCGCACATGACGAATCTTGCACAAAATGCCTCATCATTATGTCCTAATGACATTATAATCCTACCACTATGCTGAATGTGGGGTGTAGTGTCAGGTAGGGCCTAATTTCAAGGCACAGGGGTTGGGAACGGAACTTCCCCTCTTTGTGGAACAGGAAATAACCCCCCAGCCAGGGCTGGGAAAACTTCCCCGGCTCCCAGTGCTGGAGCTGGAATCTACTGACACTTCATTAGTTACCACCACCCCCAATCTTTGTGGTAACTGCAAACTTTATCGGTGATGATTTTATATCCTCTTCCAGGTCATTGATAAGAATGTTAAATAGCACAGAGCCAAGAACCAATCTGTGTGGGAAGCCCCTAGAAAGAAATCCACTCGACTGTGGTTCCCCATTTACAATCCCAGTTTTTAATCTATTTAATGTATGTCGTGTTTATTTTGTATCTTTCTAGTTTTCTAGTCAAAATGTTGTGCCGAACCAAGTCATATGCCTTACAGAAGTCTAGGTATATTGCATCAATACTATTAGTTGCAACCAAACTTTTGATCTCATCCAATAAGGTTATCCAGTTAGTCTGATAGGATCTATTGTCTCTGAACCTTTGTTAATTGGTACTAATTATATTACCCTCCTTTAATTCTTTATTAATGAAATCCGTATTCACTACTCCATTCTCTTGCCCAGTATTGATGTCAGACTAACACTCTTGTAATTAGCTGGGTCATCTCTTTTACACGTTTTAAATATTGGCGCAGCATTAGCTTTGTTCCAGTCTTCTGGAATTTCCCCATTGATCCACGTCCTAATTAAAATACAAGAATCAGGGGTCATCAAATGAAATTAATAGGCAGCAGGTTTAAAACAACTACAAGGAAGTTCTTCACACAGCGCATGGTCAACCTGTGGAACTCATTGCCTGAGGAGGTTGTGAAGGGTCGGACTATAACAGCGTTTAAAAGAGAACTGGATAAATTCATGGAGGTTAAGTCCATAAATGGCTATTAGCCGGGATGGGTAAGGAATGGTGTCCCTAGCCTCTGTTCATCAGAGGATGGAGATGGATGGCAGGAGAGAGATCACTTGATTATTGCCTGTTAGGTTCACTTCCTCTGGGGTACCTGGCATTGGCCACTGTCGGTAGACAGGATACTGGGCTAGATGGGTCTTTGGTCTGACCTAGTATGGCCGTTCTTGTTAACAGTCCTCCACACTCCTCCACCAGGTCTTTCAGAACTCTTGCATGCAAGTTATCTGAACCTGCTTATTTAAACATGTCTAACTGTAATACCTGCTGTTTAATGTCCTCATGAGTTGTTGTTGGAATGGAAAGTGTCGTCGTCAACATCTTATGATATGAGTTACATCATCTGTTTTTCTTCAAATCCAGGAGAGAAATATTAATTGAACACTTTTACCTCTTCTGCATTATTTTTGATAATTCTGCCATTTCCATCTAGTAATTTACCACTACCATTGTTAGGGATGAATTTTGTACTTAATATACTTTTTTAAACCTTCCTTCTTATTTTCATTGATTGATCATTGATTTCTGATGGCTTCCCTTACCAATTTTCTACAATTCTGACCTTCTAACTTCTATTCTTTACTATTGACTTCCCCTTTCTTCCATATCTTTTATTTGGAGAGTGTTGGGATTCCTACCAGGGAGCCACCAGCAGGGTCCAGAGACAGCCCCATCTCCTGTATCAAACTCTGGCTAGTGGGTATGTGATAAATGTGACGACCCTGCCTCCGTCTGTCAGGTGGGAGACACAAAGATTCTCTCTTTCTACCCTCTGATGGCTCCTGGCTGCTCTAAGCAAGGTGGGGTGGGACTCTGTTAACATGGGCCTCCCGGAGCCTCCATTTACCTGGTGCTGCTGTTCCGTGAATAGTGGGGCTGTGAGTGGGGCAGCAGGTACTAAGTGTTGGACTCTTGCTCTTTCAGGGGCCGGTGACCTTCGAGGAGGTGGCTGTGTATTTCACCAGGGGAGAGGGGGCTCTGCTGGACCCCGCTGAGAGAGCCCTCTACAGGGATGTCATGCAGGAGAACTACGAGAATGTGACCTCGCTGGGTAAGGAGTCCTGTCCCCTGGGTTATTAGAAGCTGTGGGGTCTCTGAAGAACCTGAGCAGTAATAACTTTATACCTTTATTCATCATCCAAGTTTTGACAAGTTTCCTTGTCCCCCCTTTTTTTGCCTCATCTCCCACCCACTAGTATAATTTTTGGACATGTGCCTTTTTGGTGCCGTCAGTTATTTTAAAATTGCATCGAATGTATCCTTACTGGCTACATTAATAACTACATTAATCACTGTAGCTTTCATGCCTTTTCTTCATTGTAAGAGGAAAATATGCTGCCTGTAGAACTCTAAATTGAGTAAATAGGCGTATGACTCATGCCTGGCTTGTGTGAGAGTCAGATGAGCTCCTCTTTCGATAGGAGAGCGAATAATGTTCCCATTCAGGACCCCACGGGTGAAGGGAGAACAGAGCTGTGGGAGGGCAGGAAAAGGGGGGAGTAGATAATTCTGGAGTGCCAGGACACGGGGAGGGTGTGTGCAGGGTTAGAGCTAAGAAGCAGCAGGGAGGGAGGAGGATGTGAGAGACGAGGAGGGAACACAAGAAGCTCCCAAGGTGCCGGGAGGTGGTGCGGGCTGAGAGTAATGGGAATAAGGGGAGGGGAGTGTGGGGGAAGGGCACCCGGGAAGTGGGCTGGGTGGGTCAGTGGGAGGGAGGAGAGGTTTGGGGATCTAGAGCTGGGCGGGATCCCAGACCTTTAACCCCGAATCCCTGCCCAAGCCTTGTTGCTTTAGAGCCTCCACTCCAGTTTTATTTCTGTTCAGTTTCACTTCTTTATACATTTTCCCCCCAAATATTATTTTATCTGTTGACCTCCCTCTCCCACTCATTACCCCCCCCCCCCCCCCAAAATAACTTCCCCATCTGTGGCAACTGATCCTGAGTCCTTGCTGCATCCTCCCTCCCAGAGCAGGGCCCCTTCCCAGGCACAAACGGGCACTTTGTTGATCATGTCACAGGCTGGTAGTGTAGCCTGTACAATTTTTACACCTATAAGATTACGTATTGCGAAACCATTCACACCAGTCGGGCTTATCTGGATACGCCGATACTGTCTGTTCCCCACTGTTCCCTGCCCAGCTCTGATGCCGCAGAGCCTTGCCTGTGTCCCTGTTCCCTTTTCCCGTTTCCCCCCCTTAACAAACATTCGACATTGATGTGGCCTCATCTGGAGTACTGTGTCCAGTTTTGGGCCCCGCACTACAAGAAAGATGTGGAAAAATTGGAAAGCGTCAAGTGGAGGACAACAAAAATGATCAGGGGGCTGGAGCACATGACTGATGAGGAGAGGCTCAGGGAATTGGGATTATTTAGTCTGCAGAGGAGAAGAGTGAGGGGGGGTTTGATAGCTGCTTTCAACTACCTGAAAGGGAGGATGGATCTAGACTGTTCTCAGTGGTGGCAGATGACAGAACAAGGAGTAATGGTCTCAAGTTACAGTGTGGGAGGTCTAGGTTGGATATTAGGAAACACTATTTCACTAGGAGGGTGGTGAAGCACTGGAATGGGTTCCCTAGGGAGGTGGTGGAATCTCCACCCTTAGAGGTTTTTAAGGTCAGGCTTGACAAAGCCCTGACTGGGATGATTTAGTTGGGAATTGGTCCTGCTTTGAGCAGGGGGTTGGACTAGATACCTCCTGAGGTCCCTTCCAACCCTGATATTTTATGATTCATAGAATCTATGATTCCAATTTATCTTCTCTCTCCTGTTTGACTCAGTTTATATAATAATATTCTCAGCTATACCTTAGCCAATCATTGTGCTGAAATTTAACTAACCAATTCTAACATATTGTAACATCATTCTCTAACCAATTATATCCCACTATCCTAATTAACTTACACCTAGGAAAATTAATTATACAACAGACTGAAACAATTAGAGAACCAGACTGATTAACAAGGTAAAAGTGGTGGCCATAAAGATAAAACAATACAGAAATAAGTGTTTCACAACCACAACCATTGATCAGGGATTTATTGCCACACAGTGTAGCCTGATTTGGAGTGTGTTAGTAATGTTGATTTAATTTATCCACTTAATGTATTTTTATTTAATTAATTTTAATTAATTGATATTAAAATAATTATGGATATTAATTAGTATGGGTTTAGGCTCTCCAATTTGTTTGATCAGAAGAATAGTGAAAAGTGCAAGGTCATGCATTTAGGGATTAATAACAAGAATTTTGGTTATAAATTGGGGACACATCAGTTGGAAGTAACAGAAGAGGAGAAGGACCTCGGAGTATTGGTTGATCAGAGGATGACTATGAGCTGTTAAAAAGGCTATTGCGGTCTTGGGATGCATTAGGCGAGGTATTTCCAGTAAAGATAAGGAGGTGTTAGTACCGTTCTACAAGGCACTGGTGAGACCTCATCTGGAATACTGTGTGCAGTTCTGGTCTCCCATGTTTAAGAAGGATGAATTCAAACTGGAACAGGTTCAGAGAAGGGCTGCTAGGATGATCTGAGGAATGGAAAACCTGTCTTATGAAAGGAGACTCAAAGAGCTTGGCTTGTTTAGCCTAACCAAAAGAAGGCTGAGGGGGGATATGATTGCTCTTTATAAATATATCAGAGCAATAAATATCAGGGAGGGAGAGGAATTATTTAAGCTTAATACCAATGTGGACACAAGAACAAATGGATATAAACTGGACACTAGGAAGTTTAGACTTGAAATTAGATGAAGGTTTCTAATCATCAGAGGAGTTAAGTTCTGGAACAGCCTTCCAAGGGGAGTAGTGGGGGCAAAAGACATATCTGGCTTCAAGACTAAGCTTGATAAGTTGATGGAGGGGATGGTATGATGGGATAGCCTAATTTTGGCAATTAATTGATCCTTGATTATTAGCAAGTAAATATGCCCAGTGGCCTGTGATGGGATGCTAGATGGGTTGGGATCTGAGTTACTACAGAGAATTCTTTCCTGGGTGCTGGCTGGTGAGTCTTACCCACATGCTCAGGGTTTAACTGATCACCATATTTGGGGTCGGGAAGGAATTTTCATCGGGGGCAGATTGGCAGAGGCCCTGGAGGTTTTTCGCTTTCCTCTGCAGCATGGGGCACGGGTCACTTGCTGGAGGATTCTCTGCACCTTGAGGTCTTTAAACCACGATTTGAGGAGTTCAGTAACTCAGACATAGGTTAGGGGTTTGATACAGGAGTGGGTGGGTGAGATTCTGTGGCCTGCGTTGTGCAGGGGGTCAGACTAGATGATCATAATGGTCCCTTCTGACCTTAAAGTCTATGAGTATGAGAAGATAAAAGTTCGTTCTGAATCAGGGCTTCACAGATGTTATAAAAGGACCTTCGGGGGTATGACAGGAAGCTCACACGGAGACAGATCTAGTCATAAAGACCTTTTATTAAAATCAATGAAATAGTGAGCAGGTGGTAAAACAGTTAGAATTACAGAGTTGCAATTGTACTAGTGTTATTCAAGAGATACATATGATAATACAATATTATGTGCTGCAAACTTTGGTTAATACTCACACTCTGTTTTAATAACCTGGTGTTGGAAGATACAGGGCCCCGTCTCTGGTGGTTCCGGCTTCACACCTCTAGCAGAGGAAGCTAATGCAGAGCTGTTAAAGCTGGTTACTCTCTAACTTAACTCAATAAACCTTAAACTGAAATAAAGCGTAGGGAAACCAAGCATAGCCGAGTCCCCTTAAAACTTAAAGTTTGAAAAGAAACAAAGTCCGGTCGATTAATAGTTAATAGGTGTCGTAGATGGGTGGCATCGATACGTTGATGAAGATGGGGACAATGAGGAGTAGATAGATGGGTAGCTTGCCTCTAAAATGGAGAGATTTTTATAGGGCATTGGTTGTAAATCCTTCCCCCACAGAAATGTGAGGGTACCCTTACCCCATAGGCTAGTATGTCTGTGCGTATGGATGACAGGTATGTGCGCTCTTGTGGGATCCTTGTTACGTCTGTGGGTACAACTTTGAAAAATCCCCTTTGCCATCCTGCATTGTCTACTGAGTTAGGCAAAAATCTCTAGACATCTGGTGAGTGTTTTAGCTAGTTGGGTCATCTTTACTTTTCTGGGTAAAGGGTCCCGATATAGATCTGCTAACTTTGCCTTAGCTTAACATAGAGGGTTTTAGCCTGTAGGTCTCTTGCATTACAGCTAAACTTATTTTTAATATAAATCTGTAAACCTATTACATCAAATACTCAAATTTATAAGAAGAGATATATCTATGCAAGCAAGCAGATTAAACCTTAGGGCTACAACAGGATGCTATCCAACTAAGTTTTCTTTAACCATCTTAAGATCTGTTTCTTTATCTGGTGGTGATGGGCACTCTCCGGACAGGATCGTCTTCCTAACAGCCCAATATCACCTTAGTTCAGTGTGACTGGTTTGGGATGTGAGGATGTGACCCTGCGCTTCCCAGCTTATGGCTGCCCCTGCTGCTTAGCCAAAGGCCTTAGCCTAAGAACAAGGCCTCAGACTATCCTAGTGCGAGAAGGCCCATGCACAGGCAGACTGTGATTTTGAGTCTTTGTTTTTATACCCCTGTAACTAGCTAAGTGATAAAATACACCTAAGTTCTTAAAGTATCGGCTTTACAGGCAGGCCTGACTATCTCTGTTCTAACTGTGGGTTCTACCCCTTCCCCCACTCTGTGTCTGTCTTCTCTATTTAGATTGTAAATTCTTCAGTGCCTGGGCCATCTACTATTCTCTGTTTGTACTTTGCCTGGCACAATGGGGACCCACTGTTAGTAGGCCCTGAGGCACCAAGGTAATGAATATGATTTATAATCATAACAACTCTCCTGCCACTTGGAGCCAAGGAAGCTGGCCTTGGGATGTTACTGCTTAAAAATGAGCAGGGATTAAAACCATGAAATATTCTTTGTGACAAGTATCCCACAAATTCCACTGACCTCCCTTGTTTTCTTTGCCTGGAGTAGGGTTTCCAATTTCCAAACCTGATGTGATCTCGCAGCTGGAACGAGGGGAAGAGCCGTGGGTCCCGGACCTCCAGGCCTCTGAGAAAGAAGTGCTCCCGAGAGCTGCCTGCACAGGTGAGGACTTGGTTAAACCAACTCAACAACTGTTTAGGACTGCAGGAAACATTTGGGATGCCCTACAAAGACCCTGTGAGCTCTCCAAGCTCAGGATTGTTCCCTGCAGATGTGGAATCATTATGGCAGATGTCACTCATGACTTCCCTCCTATTCTGACTGACAACTGGCAGCAGGTCCCTCCCCGGTCTCGCTTTCCCCTCAGTGTTCTGGTGAGATGCGGACCAAAAATGATCCCTTCCTCTCTCCTCTGGGGAAGGGTTTGGGGAAAATCAGCTCCTGAGAGGTTTGCTCTCTCCCACACGTATTTTGGTTTGTTCATCCCTTTTTCCATTCCTCTCTCTGACATTTCCTTTCTTTCTGGCACAGAGAGTGACCTATGTCTGGATTCTCTCTGTCTCCCATCAGGTGATGGGATGGTGAGTGAGAATGAGGAGGAGAAACCCCAGCAGGAAGACGCTGAGCAAGTAGAACCATATGGAACGTTATCAGGAAGATCCAAAGGGAAAGTTTCCAGGAGTTGTGCACTCCCAGAAAAAGCCAAAGCCTGTGAGACTCAGCAGAGGCCAGAGGAAAACTTCAGTAGCCACTCAGACCTTATAACTCGTGACAGAAGCCGCTTGGAAGGGAGACGCTACACGTGCCATGAGTGTGGGAAAAGCTTCAGTGGGACCTCTGCCCTTATCAGACATCACAGAACCCACACTGGAGAGAAGCCCTACACTTGCTCGGAGTGCGGGAAAAGCTTCGGTCAGCACTCAACCCTTATCACGCATCAGAGAATCCACACGGGAGAGACGCCCTACATGTGCTCCGAGTGCGGGAAAAGCTTCAGTGATCATTCAGCCCTTACCACACATGAGAGAGTCCACACAGGAGAGACGCCCTACACGTGCCCTGAGTGCGGGAAAAGCTTCATTGATAGTTCAAGCCTCATCTCACATCAGCGAATCCACACAGGGGAGACGCCCTACATGTGCTCTCAGTGCGGGAAATGCTTTAATCACAGCTCTACCCTAAGCAAACATGGAAGAATCCACACGGGTGAGAAACCTTATGGATGCTTTGAGTGCGGGAAAAGCTTTAGTCAGCGTTCAGACCTTATCACGCATCAGAGAACCCACACAGGGGAGAAGCCCTACAAGTGTTCTGAGTGCGGAAAAAGCTTCAGTCAGCGCTCAACCCTTATCTCGCATAAGAGAATCCACACAGGAGAGAAGCCCTACACGTGCACTGAGTGCGCGAAAAGCTTTAGTCAGCGTTCAGACCTTATCACGCATCAGAGAACCCACACAGGGGAGAAGCCCTACACGTGTTCTGAGTGCGAGAAACGCTTCAGTCAGCGCTCAACCCTTATCTCACATAAGAGAATCCACACAGGAGAGAAGCCCTACACGTGCACTGAGTGCGGGAAAAGCTTCAATCACCGTTCAGACCTTATCTCACATCAGAGAATCCACACAGGGGAGACGCCCTACACATGTTCTGCGTGCGGGAAACGCTTTAATCACAGCTCTACCCTGAGCGCACATAGGAGAATCCACACGGGTGAGAAACCTTATGGATGCTCTGAGTGCGGGAAAAGCTTTAGTCAGTGTTGCAACCTTGTCAGACATCAGAGAGCCCACACAGGAGAGAAGCCCTACACATGCTCTTAGAGCGGGTAAAGCTTCAATTGGAGTTCAAACCTTATCACGCATCAGAGAATCCCCACAGGGGAGACGCCCTTCACATGCTCTGAGTGCGGGAAAAGTGTCAAACGGAGCTCTGACCTGATTATACATCAGAGAATCCACACGGGTGAGAAACCTTATGGATGCGCTGAGTGCGGGAAAAGCCTCAAAAATAGCTCACACCTTATTAGACATCGGAAAATCCACACGAGAGACCTGTAATACATGCCTTGATTAGGGCCGGCCAAAGATTTTTATTTTTTTTTTTAATAATCACATTTGCTAATTCCCACATGGTGCACAGATCACTATCTTCACTGTGGTCTCTCAGCTCCCCCAGATGAGTTGCCTGCTTCTGCCTTTTGCAGCTCACCCTTCTTGGGGGTCAGTCCTGTGATCTTTTCTATCAACTCCTTTCCTTCTGAGTCATAGGAGTGTGTGTCCCTCCAGCCAGGAATGTTCATCAGCTCCAGGTGGGGGAGAGGTTTGATCCCAACAAGCTAAACTGAGGCAAAAACTACCTGTGCCTGACATCCGCTAGGGCTGCGCATGGCGTTGGCTGCTCAAGTTAGTGATCTTGGGGTAAAAAGACAATTATAGTTGTAGAGCAGAGGCAGCCCAGGTGCAGGGGTTGGCATTAGCTTTCCCCGTGACCTGACCTAAACTCCATCACTTTTCCTAGTCTAAACTGTGATTAATGTCCTTAAGTCTTGTCAAGTAGTGTCCGGCTAAGCACCATTAGGCCTCAACCTTCCAGAAGTTGTAAGAAGCGAGTACAGTTGAATCCTGCAAGCATGAGCATAATCTAGCTAGGAAGCTTTATCGACTAAAAAGGAAACTCTGTAAAGATAGATACAGACTTGTGGTTACTATGCTCTGCAACCAAATACCTCTTTAAGCTGACTTGAGCATTTTTGAGTCTAACAAATTGATCACAATTAGTTGCATAGAGTAGAGCTGAGCTGAGCACAGGTGCACAGTTCAAAAGTTCAAAACAACTGCAAATACCTCACTGAAACATTTGGCCACCTTTATTGGTTGACCTGTTTTAAAACACGGCCAGCAAATACTGTATAAAAAGAGTTTAAAGGTGTGTGTGTGCATGCGTACGTACGTACGTACCTAAAAGAGGTCACCCTTTGTTGGGCTCCACATACACCCCCGAACCAAAGGGACCTGCGCTTCACCGACTATCTGTGCCTGGCCAGTGCAGGAAACAGTCACCTGAAGGTAATGTATCTTTGGAGGAATGCAGGGTAAGGTTTCAGAGTGGCAAGGTCTGGTTGTGCTCGAGCTAGTTAATCTTAAGTCTGTATTAATATTATAGTTTAATTATATTGGCAAATTGTTTAAGTTGTTTAAAAATAGTATTAGTCAATAGTTAATCAATATATAACAACTGTATATGTGTTGTGCCTTGCTGAAAGCAGGTACGGCGCAGGTGAAGCTGGTAGTTTATAAATCATCATAGCTTTACAAGTCGCTGTGCCTGTCTTCAGTATAAGTTACCATCAAGTTTATCATAAAAGTCCATCAAAGTTTATAAGTTGTTAGCTAAGGTTATAGGTAGGTTGAGGTCAGTACCATATAGTGAATCAATGTCTTAGTATTGCATAGAGAATTGTATTTGTTGGGGGTGGTTACAGTGCGTGTGAAGTTGCTGGGCAATCGGTAACAGTAGCATTGCACGTGCTTGTGACTATTTTCAGTATTTACCTTTGATATGTGCACTTATCGGAACAGGCAGTTAATGCACAATATTACGTGGACTTGTGCTTGTCTCCAGTCTAACTTGCCGTTTGTATTAATCCTCACTCAGTGCTGGTCTTTACTTCTGTTTTTCTTATTCCGTCTGTGTTGTCATTAGAAACCTTTCTGGAGGAATAATTAGTTGTTTGGTTTCTCTTTTGCGGACACTACTCAACCTCATTCCATCTGTGTTGGGTGGTGGGAAGTAGCGATCACCCAGAGCCCCCCTAGGGCTCTGACGTCTGCCTCTCCACGTAAACAAACCCTGAGCATCACGGTTATACTGTTCCCCCATTTCAAAGCCATTGTTAGTCATCAGGTTCCCCTTCGGGAACAAATTGTTTCATTCCCAGTTGCTCTGCTGTTGCTTCAGGTTGTGCTGCAGAGCAGAAATTTTTACTACCATTTTCCTCACTTAAAATGTATTGAACTATAAGAGACCGGCTTAATCTGGGGCTAATATTTCTACCTTCTGTCCCTCTCCGCTAGCCCTCTGGCCTGACCCTTCACACGATACAGGCAGAAGAGAGAGAGCATGGCAAAACAGCTCTCCCTTTTATCATGTCCTTTCTTTCCTCTTGGCTCCCCGCCCCCCTTCAGAGTCAGGTTAGCATTACCTCATCGCCGTCCCAAACTGCCCAAAGGAAAGGGGTGACTCCCCCCAGGGTCTAATGCAGGGATCTCAAACTCAGATCACCACCAGGGCCACATGAGGACTCGTACATTGGCCCGAGGGCTGCATCACTGACACCTTTACATATAAAGATTCAAAATCCCCTCTGCCCCGGCCCTGCCTCCACTCCATCCCTTCCAGGAGGCCCTGCCCTGCCTCTTCCCACCCCTTTCCTGCCCCCATTCCAACCCCTTCCCCAAATCCCCGCCCCTGCCCCACCGCCTCCCGAGTACACGGCTCCCCACTGCTCCCCCTTCCTCCTGGAAAGCGCTAAGCGCCACCAAACAGCTATTTACCTCCAGGTGCTTCCCGCCACCAGGCAGAGGAGCGGGGAAGGGGCGCAGCAGTGAGGGGAGCTTGGCGGCAGCAGGAAATGACTCTGGGGGGCAGGGAGCTTGTTAGGCCACCAGAAATAACTCAGCGGGCCGCATGTTTGAGACCCCTGGTCTAGCAGACTATTCTGTTGCTGCCTAAGCGAGTGTCCGTTGTTCCCTGTGAGGCTGGGCGGGGTTTGTCCCATCCATGCCCTGATGAGGTGTGAACTGCCTCTCTGTTCTTGGAGAGGTTTTGCCTGGGCTTGCTTTAAGCCACGAGGATACAACAAAATGGCAAATGAAATTTAATGTGGATAAATGTAAAGTAATGCACATTGGAAAAAATAACCCCAACTATACATACAACATGATGGGGGCTAATTTAGCTACAACGAGTCAGGAAAAAGATCTTGGAGTTATCGTGGATAGTTCTCTGAAGATGTCCACGCAGTGTGCAGAGGCGGTCAAAAAAGCAAACAGGATGTTAGGAATCATTAAAAAGGGGATAGAGAATAAGACTGAGAATATATTATTGCCCTTATATAAATCCATGGTACGCCCACATCTCGAATACTGTGTACAGATGTGGTCTCCTCACCTCAAAAAAGATATTCTAGCACTAGAAAAGGTTCAGAAAAGAGCAACTAAAATGATTAGGGGTTTAGAAAGGGTCCCATATGAGGAAAGATTAAAGAGGCTAGGACTCTTCAGTTTGGAAAAGAGAAGACTAAGGGGGGACATGATAGAGGTATATAAAATCATGAGTGATGTTGAGAAAGTGGATAAGGAAAAGTTATTTACTTATTCCCATAATACAAGAACTAGGGATCACCAAATGAAATTAATAGGCAGCAGGTTTAAAACAAATAAAAGGAAGTTCTTCTTCACGCAGCGCACAGTCAACTTGTGGAACTCCTTACCTGAGGAGGTTGTGAAGGCTAGGACTATAACAATGTTTAAAAGGGAACTGGATAAATTCATGGTGGCTAAGTCCATAAATGGCTATTAGCCAGGATGGATAAGAATGGTGTCCCTAGCCTCTGTTGGTCAGAGGATGGAGATGGATGGCAGGAGAGAGATCACTTGATCATTGCCTGTTAGATTCACTCCCTCAGGGGCACCTGGCATTGGCCACTGTCGGTAGACAGATACTGGGCTAGATGGACCTTTGGTCTGACCCGGTAAGGCCTTTCTTATGTTCTTATGTTCTTATACATTTTCAGCCTCATAACTCTATATATGAAATTGTAACCTACAACCTTCCTATAACATTACAGTAACGATTACTGTAACAACCACGCGCAGTGCATCACGAGCCTTCCGAACACCCCCAACATGACACTGTGCATTGGATACCACAGTCATTTTATAAAGATGGGGTGTAGGGTGTCCCCCCGAGGTACAGAGCGTCACACATCCCCAAAACCATTCCTCTAACCCCCATCCCAACCCTCCTGTGAAAACAGGAGAGCCAAAGAGGTGCTGTCTCTAATTCACCTGAGGAATATATGCCCTGTTCTCAGAGGAAGCAGACAACAAATGGCCCTGTTAATTGTGCTGTCCTCCACACAGAAATCTCACAGGCGCCGGACACTTATCATCTTGGTTTTGTGGGCTTACCCTCTGCAGAACCAGACATGGAGCACATCAAGGCTTTCAGGATTCATGGCAAGGGATACTTACGATGGGAGGCTCCAGGTGCAGAAATGTCTGTGGTTAAGCAGAATGTAATTCAAGAAGGTAACACTGCCAGCACTTTTATTAGTAGGAGGTTATGGGATTCTTGTGCCTTTTGAGCCAAATGCACATCGTAACTGATGGTTTTAAAGTCTATTGCCATTGCCATGCTCATTGGAAATGATTTTTCAGTGCAGCTCAGACTGTTAGGGTGTATACGCGCAGCAAGAAGAAATACGATGCTGGGACCCCATATGGAAACTGTAAAGCCCCATGAACTGCTGAACGAATGGGAGAGTCTCTCTTTAACGGCTCGGCAGGAGGGGGAAGCAGCATTCTTCCAGGGGTGGGGGAGGTGGAGACCAGTTCCTGGACTGCAGCTGAAGGCACCATCACCTCAGGAAGGGAGGGGGGTAAAGTGCCTGTCAGTGAGAGAACCGGCCAGGCTGTTAGCTGTGATCCCTTTGCAGCAGAACGGGGGTCACAGACTGCTGAAGAGAGCACAGAGGGGGGCGCCCCGAGAAGGAAACGGGAAGGAATAGTGGAAGTACATGAATGTCTCCTTACTGGTCACGTGGGAAAGGATGCCTGGGCAGAGTGGCTGATTCAGCATCTCTGCACCCAGGCACTCGGCCTGTGACTCGGGTTCAGAGAGGATGGACTGTGAAACTGACCTCCCGAAGGGGAGCAGGCACACAGCTGACTTCTCGGGGATAGAGAAAGGGGTGATGGAGGGTACCCCAATCCAGCTCCCTGTTTTTCAGGACACCGGTCCTGATATGCTCGTGGAAATTAACTGTCTCTTTCAGACAGAATGCAAATTCTACTGAAGAAATACTTGTCTGTAAGAACGCAAATGACCCAATTGGCAGAGGGGAGGAGGGCTTCCCCCGTGGTTGGTAAGACACAGAAAGCAGCTGAGGGAGATGCAAATTGAATGTTTTATCCTTACCAGTGAGTTTGTCTGAAGTGCTGGAGAAATCTGCTCAGGTTACAAAGGTTGGGGCATGTCCACTTCCCTTTGACAAAGTGGCGCACTAGGTAATGAACTTACAGCGGCCAGGCTTCTGACCAGTGCAAAATGGGACAGTTCTGGGGGGAACTGGCTGGAACCTATTGATGGTTCATGGGTGGCAGGGACACAGCTGGGTGTGTCCCCGTCTGGCTGGCTGTGTAAGTGCACTGCCTGTCCAAGCCTTGGAGCTTGACATCAGCATCACAGTGTGAGAGGCAGCCCGGCTTGGTGGGTTTGGAGGGTTCAGGTTTCACCACGGGGACCCCCTTAGTGCGCCCCCCACCCAGTGCAATCCACACTAAGGCACTCCTTCCCCCGCTGACCCAGCTCGAGACCTCACTGGGGCTTTCATAAGCAGAAATTTAACAGCTTGTCACCGAATAGTTTACAGACTTCACAGAACGGGAAGTACATATTCAAGCATTTCAGAGGGCAGAGTTTAAGGGATAATTCAGCTATGGAGAAGTTTTCTAGCTGGTGCTTTCCCTGTGTGGATTCCACAGGCAATCAACACTGGTGCACTCGCTGACACAAGCCTGCATCTTGGTCCTTATGGTTGACAATTCCAGCTTACTCCACTCTATGGTGCATCTCCTGAGATCTCTGGGCAAATCAGGGTGAAGTATGCCTGGGATACTGACAACATGACCCAATGCAGTTGGAATGAGGCAAACTTTGGGTTAACATCATTTTGGAAAATTCTTCTCTAATCCAACAGTTTTCTTAAAGTATCCATGAAAACCACATTCAGTGTAGATGTACGAACCCCAAAGATAAATGTGAAAAAACACTAAGGCCAGTTTTGAGGACATCTCCACAGCCTGGCCTAACGGATCAATAGCTACGCTTTAATATCTGGCCTGACTACTGATAAAAATAACTGGTCGCAGATGTTTTTAACAAAAAGAACAAAACAAAAAAACCCACTAGTAATGGCCAATGCGTCCATCATCCTTCTTATAAATATATGTGGACATCTCATCATATGAGTCATGTCTCTCCTTTGCTAACAGGAACTAGGTAAGCCGTACACTCTAACTGGGTAAAAGGTTACACAACTCCCTCCTTGAGTTGTCCTCTGAACAGAAATTGACTTTAGCTTGTCAAAATAAATTCCGTTTGAAATGGAAGTAATTAAAGTCTATACTGATCTGTATTCTCATCCACATGATTTCTCTCCCATATTCCATCACTGCAATCTTTGGAGAATGGTTTTATTTCACAATTCCTTACTAATAAGGGGTAAAAGACCTCAAATAAGCTTTTAAGGATTAGCTACTGTTTCCTATATTACTAATTAAAAGAGAAATATAATCAGAAAGATATTAGAAAAATGAAAGTTATCACATAATTAGTCTCTTGTTCGTTAACAAATAATGAAGTTCATGTTTAATTTCATTGTCACTGGTAACAATAACAATCAAAGATTACACAATCTTATAATAACGTTACTTTCCTTCAATTCCATTTAAAACCCATTTCCACCCAGTGAACCCTTCTCTAAGCTTGTGGTTTACACCCATATAGGTGCCTTCCATTTCTGGAAGTTAATCTCTGGTTTTTCTGCCATAAGTGTTGGTCAAAGGGGTCTCACTCTATGTGGGAAGGTTTGCAACATGAGAAAAACCAATTCTATTCTATTTTCACACTTTTAATCTTTCCAAGTAGCTGGAGATGGAGATGTGATGCAAAGACATAAAACACAAGACCAAAACGAAGAGACTAAGCATAAAATCAGGACTCCACATTCATATATCCTGCAGTCTGAACGTGGAGCTTGGCAGACTCATTCCCTAATGGGTTATCATCACTTACACAGAAGGAAAGTCCTTATTGTCCAACAGTGCAGCCAGATTGGGATCCGTGAGGAAGGAATGTCCTGAGAAAAAGAGCTGATGCCTTCACTTTGCCTTGTGAAACTTTGGATTCAAATGGTAAAGGACAATTATTCTCAATCTAACCAGGGCATCTTTGGGACACTAATCAATGCCTCTGAACTAGGGAGTTGTGTTCTAAACACAGTGTTACATGGACCGTAGCTCGCCACAGCTTTTCATCTCACGGGGTGTCTGCTGTTTCTACCTGTGTTCTTGGTCTTGATGGGGGCAAATTGACATTTCTCTGGAGAAGAATCCTTTACCAAACCATCCAAAATCTCAAAAGTGCTGGTGAGGAATGGCTTCTCCAAATATGCTGTTTATTTTTTTTAATCTGCTGGAACAGGTCTAAATTAGAAACTAAATACACATATGGATGAGAATCACTATACGGTACAAGACATGGGGGGTTTTATTCAAAAAGTGTAAACTTTCTGCAGCTGTCCCATATTAAACACTCATTTCATTTTATACACATTGGAAGCATCACAAAGAGTGAGTTCAAAAACAACAAAACACTTCTATTTCCCCCACACCTGCTTTGCCAGAGACAGCACTTCTCTCTATTAGGATTAGCTAGGAGATATCTTCAGGAGTAACCACCTCTAAGGCCTGGGTAACAACTAGAGTTGCCAACCCTGCCATAGTGGCCAGGGGTTTCCCAGAATTGGCCTTAATCTCCCAGTGGCTATTAAAAGCCACCCAGGAGATTTTAGTAGGCTGCTAAAAGTCCAGTGGGCAGTGCAGCAGAGCTAAGGCGGGCTCCCTGTCTGCCCTGGCTCTACGCAATTCCTGGAAGTGGTGATGTACTCAAAGTACTATACAGGATCTTTTCAGGGGGATTAAGGCAAAACGCCACATTTATTAGTAATACAGGTATCAATTAATACTCTACGATATGCATATGAGATATCTCACAGTCATGCATTCACACACACACACACACACACACACACACACAAACAAACAAACACACTCCATCTTGCTGTTGTTACCAACTAGTTGCTCCCCTTAACTGCACTGGCCAGGTGAGTTAGATGGGGGAGGGGTGGAGCCGGGCTTCTGCCGATCCGGATCGATGCTCCGATGGTGACAAGACAAGACCCGGGGTCCTTCTGCAAGACACCTCACATTTATAGCAGCTTCCCTCTTATGCAAATCTAGACCAGATTCAAAATGTGGGTCTGTGTCCGTTGGTCTGTGTCCGTTGGTCTTTGTGCTGCTTTTCTCTGGGTGTTGTCCCAGTGCTGCTCACAGAGGGTGTTTTCTAAAGCAGGTGCTGGCTTCTAACCCCTGAGGCCGTCAGTGTGTCTGCGCTTCTTTGTGGGGCCCACTTGACAAGTTGTTTTGTCCTCTGCTCTGGCTCCCATTCCCTCTGCAACTGTTGTCGCTGTCTGGAGCTGGGTGTCTTCCAAGCCTCACTCATTCACACCTCATTCAGTCAAGAGGGCAATTGATTACAGAGTGGGGGGGAAGATCTTATTCTACTTCTAGCCAAAAGGCACATGTTTCTTTTACTGTAACTATACTATCCTTAGGGGCTATAGCATTTGATACAAAGTTTTCTACCAATTTTCTATATAGGGATCTAATACAAAGTTGTATGAAAATAGAGAGGCACAATGCCAAGTCATATGAAATACAAAATAACATCATGCAAGATGCAATGTCATAAAGATACTTAATACAGAAAGATACTTAATACAAAATAACACAATGCAACGTCATAAAGATTTATAGAGATAGTTAATACAGAGATTTCTCTACAGCAACTGGGAAGTCCCTCTGTCTCTTAGGTGCAGGGATGGCCAGGGGGTCTCTGCACACTGCTGCCACCCAGAGCGCCCACTCTGCAGCTCCCATTGGCCAGGAACTGTGGCCAATGGGAGCTGCGGGGGCGGTGCCTGCAGGCAGGGGCAGCACGCAGAGCTGCCTGTCACCGTGCCTCAGTCACAACCGAGGATACCAAATTCAGGACATACTGCTCAGGAACAGGGCAGACACACCACAGAACTGGTGTATTTTTGTGTATTTTTTTCCTCTACGTTTTTGTCTACAAACTGCACGTGTAGACACCACATTTCATTTCATCGCTTTAATCGACCTTCAGAAGGTGTCCCACGATGCCCATCCTGACCGCTCTGGTCAGCAGTTTGAACTCCACTGCCCTGCAGCCAGGTAAACAACCATCTGCTCCTCCCTCTTAGAAGCCCCAGGAATTTTTGAACTTCCTTTGCCTGTTTGCTCAGGGTGAAGAAGTCGCATCACATCTTCCCAGGTGACTATGGTGGGTTATCGCAGCAAACGCTCTCCCGCTTGGACCACTGCGGAGCTGCTGGTTCTGCTCAGTATATGGGGAGCGGAGGCTGCGCTTCAGACGTGGGAATTGGGATACCTAGGGGCAGATTGCTCGAGGCTTGTGCGAAAAGGGCTGTGATCGGGACACGCTGCAGTGCAGAGCGAAGATAAAGGAGCAGAGGCAGGCGTACCATAAAATGAGGGAGGCAAACCATTGCTCAGGTGCTGCACCTAAGACCTGCCTGTTCTATAAGGAGCTGGATGCTATCTTCAGTGGCGAACCCACCTCCATCGCGAAGAGGCCTGTGGATACTTCAGAGGGCACAGAGGTGGCAGAAAGAGGACCTAACCTGGAGGATGAAGTTTTGGATGAAGAGGGGGAGTTAGATGAGGGTGTGCAGCTCCTGGTGGAGTCGCCTGGTGGGGCAGACAGCCAGGAACTGTTCTCCACTCCAGAGGTGTCTAGCCAGTCTCAGCGGTTGCTCTCCGGGGAGCAAGAAGCAGGAGATAAGATCCCTGGTAAGTGGCTGTGGCCTGTGTAGTGCGGAGGTGGGTTCTGGTTACAGAAATGTGGGAAGCTGGCTGTGTGTCCGTGACCTGGACATTTTCCTGTGTAGCTAATCGGTACGGTGGAACAGGGTGTTGATGCACGACGAGATCTCACAGGAATCCTCCAGAGAGAGCTCCAGGAGAGTTTCCTGGAGGTAATCGGCAATCCTCTGCCGAAGGGTTCCATGGCAGAGCAGCTTTGTTCCTTCCCTCATTGTAGGAAACTTTCCTGTCTCTCATGCACTTTTCATAGATTCATAGATTCTCTAGGACTGGCAGGGACCTCGAGAGGTCATCGAGTCCAGTCCCCTGCCCTCATGGCAGGACCAAATACTGTCTAGACCATCCCTGATAGACATTTATCTAACCTACTCTTAAATATCTCCAGAGATGGAGATTCCACAACCTCCCTAGGCAATTTATTCCAGTGTTTAACCACCCTGACAGTTGGGAACTTTTTCCTAATGTCCAACCTAAACCTCCCTTGCTGCAGTTTAAGCCCATTGCTTCTTGTTCTATCCTCAGAGGCTAAGGTGAACACGTTTTCTCCCACCTCCTTATGACACCCTCTTAGATACCTGAAAACTGCTATCACGTCCCCTCTCAGTCTTCTCTTTCCAAACTAAACAAACCCAGTTCTTCCAGCCTTCCTTCACAAGTCATGTTCTCAAGACCTTTAATCATTCTTGTTGCTCTTCTCTGGACCCTCTCCAATTTCTCCACATCTTTCTTGAAATGTGGTGCCTAGAACTGGACACAATACTCCAGCTGAGGCCTGACCAGCGCAGAGTAGAGCGGAAGAATGACTTCTCGTGTCTTGCTCACAACACACCTGTGAATGCATCCCAGAATCATGTTTGCTGTTTTTGCAACAGCATCACACTGTTGACTCATACTTAGCTTGTGGTCCACTATAATCCCTAGATCCCTTTCTGCCGTACTCCTTCCTAGACAGTCTCTTCCCATTCTGCATGTGTGAAACTGATTGTTCCTTCCTAAGTGGAGCACTTTGTATTTGTCTGTATTAAACTTCATCCTGTTTACCTCAGACCATTTCTCCAATTTGTCCAGATCATTTTGAATTATGACCCTATCCTCCAAAGCAGTTGCAATCCCTCCCAGTTTGGTATCATCTGCAGACTTAATAAGCGTACTTTCTATGCCAATATCGAAATCGTTGATGAAGATATTGAACAGAGCCGGTCCCAAAACAGACCCCTGCGGAACCCCACTTGTTCTACCTTTCCAGCAGGATTGGGAACCATTAATAACGACTCTCTGAGTACAGTTATCCAGCCAGTTATGCACCCACCTTATAGTAGCCCCATCTAAGTTGTATTTGCCTAGTTTATCGATAAGAATATCATGCAAGACCGTATCAAATGCCTTACTAAAGTCTAGATATACCATATCCACCGCTTCTCCCTTATCCACAAGACTCGATATCCTATCCAAGAAAGCTATCGGATTTGTTTGACATGATTTGTTCTTTGAGTCCCTTCAGTATTAATAGGTCAATACCATCTAGTCCTGGTGACTTATTAACGTTTAAATTAACAATTTGTTCCAAAACCACCTCTACCAGCACCTCACTCTGGGAGTTTTCCTGAGATTTGCCAGCTACAAAGAATGGCTCAGGTGTAGGAAAGTCCCTCACTTCCTCTGCAGTGAATATTGATGCAAATGATTCATTCAGCTACCCTGTGTCACAGAGCCCCCGGGCGATGCTCTGGAACTGCTCCCCACCAAGCCAGGCAGGACTCTGGGAGCCTCCTCTCCCTTGGAGCAGCCTCTCTGCAGGGCAAGAAGCTCACACGGCTTCACCTCCTGGGTCTCTCCTTGGGGCATTCAGCATCCTCTGCTCCTCCGTGCGCTTCCCACAGCGAGTCCACCCAGGAGGGGTCCTGGGGAAGCCACAGGGTCCTGCCCCCCCACTTCGCAGTCAGATGTGACTCTCAGCCAGCCAGTAACACAGAGGTTTATTCGATGACAGGAACACGGGCTAAAACAGGTCTTGCCGGTACAGACAACAGAACCCCCTTTAGTTAGGTCCATCTGGGGCCCCAGGGAGGCCACAGCCCCGTTGAGAGGGCCGAGCACTCCCCTCCATTTTCCAGCCAGCTTCCAAAAAACTGCCAAACCCCCTCCTGCCCCTCCTCTCTGGGCTGTGTCTCTTTCCCGGGCCAGGAGGTCACCTGATCTTTGTTCTCCCCCACCTCAAGCGTCCCCCCTTGATTTGCTGAGTTTATGCTCCTTTCTATTTTCCTAAGTAGCGTTTGACTTCCAATTTTTTAAGGATCCTTTTTTTGCCTTTAGCTGCCTTAGCCGTGGTGGTATTTTTTAATCCTCTTACTGGGTTTGCCCCCTTTTGGGATACACATTCATTTTGAGCCTCTATGATGAAGGGTTTTTTTAACGTTTCCATGCAGCTTGCAGGTCTTTCACTTTTCTGAGTGTTTCTTTTAATGCCCATGTAACCCGCTCTCTCAGTTTGGTGTAGTTCCCCTTTCTGAAGTTAAATGCTACCAAAGGGGGCTTCTTTGGTATCTGCCCCCTCACGAGGACGTTACGTTTAATTACATTATGGTCTCTATTGCTGAGTGGTTCAGCTGCATTCCCCTCTTGCACCCGATCCCGTGTGCCATTTCGGACTAAATCGAGACTTGCCTCTCCCCTTATAGGATCCAGGACTAGCTTATCCAGCCATTAATGGTTCCTAAAAACCACGGTTCTCTCTGCATCCCGTCCTGAGGGCACATGTACCCAGTAAATATGGGGATAGCGGAAATCCCCAATTATCATTGAATTCTCTATTTTTATAGCCTCTCTAATCTCCCTGAACATTTCACAATCACCATCCTAGTCAGATGGTCAATAGCATATTCCTACTGCTACACTCTTATTATTCAAGCGTGGAATTTCTATCAGTAGAGATTCTAGGGCAAGTTTGATTCATTCCATTGTATTTATTTTATTTGACTCTATGCTTTCTTTCCCATGTAGTGCCAACTACCCATTGCTGGCCTGAGACCTGGTCAAACCCCTGCACCCATATTAAACCAGCCTTGGGTGAAACTCAGGGCATTCACCATTAAAATGGGGAAAAAGGAACATTCTGGTGCTGATAAAGCACCCCCACCTCCGGAATGTCCCTAACGAGAGTTATAACCACCCGGGTGGTAAAGGGGAGACACCCTGGCGCTGGGAAATTTGGGCGGCTACAGAAAGAGACTCGACAAATGGTAAGAGAAGCTCTGACCGTCATTTTTATGCTGACCATCTGCACAAGTAGAGAAGGTCACAGCTAAGTTACAATTCAGGCGTGAAAGATACAATGTGAAAAAACGTGGATGGGAAGGAGGACAGTGTAGGATAACGTGATCGGTTTAGTAAATTTGAAGGTGGTAGCTAGTTTTACTGATATAACGCAAATGAAAACAGTGTTCTTTGGGAATCAACCTCGAACTGCAGTACAACAAGCTGCAAAACTTCGTACCCACTACACGATCATGACGTGTATGGGCGCTGGGAACCCGTAGAGGATGGATCCTGACTGGCCATCGGCTGAAATTTGTCTGTGGACGGGGAGTGGTGAGCCTAAGAGATTTGCTTGGTATTTGTGTTGTGTGAGTGTTTCTAATAAATAGATGTTTAGAGAACAGCTGCGTAAGGCTCTTTCACTGGGAAAAGGTTCTCTAGACCCATAGAGCCCCGTGGGTGAGGATGTCTTAAACCCCGATCCCGCGGTAGGGGAGAGGTGGGGTGTGTGGGTAAAACCACCAGCACAACCCACTCTGCCATTCCTGTATATTTTGTATTGTGATATTACCGTGTCCCATTGATTATCATCATTCCACCAAGTTCGGTAATACCTGTTTTAATCAATCTCCTCATTTAAAACCAGGCATTCAAGTACACTCCTTTGAGAATTTAGCCTTCTTGCATTTGTATACAGCAACCTATCACATTTGTCAATATTTAGTTGTCTGCCTTCATGTGATGTAATTGAATAGGACTCTTTTTATTTCACAGTTTCTCTTCTGCTACTACCTCTATTTTATGAACTTTTATCCTCTACTCTTTTCTAGGATATACAGAATCCCCACTCAGCGATCGTCCCCTAAGGGATGGCTCTGTCTGACCCATGTGTTCCTTCACACCGATTGCCGTTCCCCCAGCCTGTAGTTTAATATCCCCTTTATGAACTCTTTAATTTTACATGCCAGAAGTCTGGTTCCATTTTGATTAGGGTGAACCTCATCCTTCCTGTATAGACTCCTCCTTTCCCGAGGGGTTCCCCTAATAACCCTCAAACCCTCCTCCCTACACCATCATACAATGATGAGTCAAAGAGAGTGACTTTCACATGTGCAGCAGATGAAGATCTTTTAAAGCTAGAGGGCCTTCAGCCATCTGCTGTCACAGTAATGGGCTGGCTCCCGAGAACGTGCCGTGGCCACAAAATCTGAGCCATGTCATGCATTTGAGTCTGAGCCCTACCACTCACAACTTTCTGACATGCGTTGTGGATTTTTCTTACATTCTGCAGGAGTTTCTCTTCCAAGTCTTGCCTTCATACCAGCATTTGTCTTAAGAACATGATTTTTCAAGTGCTCTCAAATTTACATGTAGATATTGGACTGGTAGCTAAATCAGAGTTTTGGGAGCATTGCTCCATCGGCTATTGGTGTGAAAAAAAAAATCACATCCCTACCTGACATAGCTTGCTGGCAAAAGCTCTAATGTAGACACGGTTACAGTGGCAAAAAGAGTCCATTAAAAAGAAATCAAGGAAATTAAATACCTGTAAACTACATTAAAGCAGAGTTAAGGTTGCCCAGTGCGGCCTCATGCCCTTCCAGCATGTGTATAGGGGTGAAAGTAAAAACCTCTGAAAACCAGGAAATGAAGAACTAAACTAACACACCACCCCTGCAATGCAACCTTAATTCTGCCCCTAACCCTGGAGCTGGCAAATGTCATGCGGAATAGATCAGTAAAGGTGGTGCAAAGGTTAACCAACTACCCAGGGAATTAGCAAATTTTCCATCTCCTGAAGTCTTTCAAGCAGGACTGGATGCCCTTCTGGAAGATGTTTTCAGCCAAACACGAAGTACTCAGCTCACTACAATGGTAACTAGATGAAACGATATGACCTGTATCATAGAAGAGATCAGACCAGATGACCTAATAGGATCTCCTGACCTTAAAATGTATTGGTTAATAATCAATAGGAGGAAGAGAACGTGCCATTGTTTGTGTCGTAGGGATTTGAATACCAGCATTTATCGGCACACACTCCAGCTATGTGCACCGTGTCAGCTGTAGCTTTAAATGCCCGGTGGAGGGAATTGTTGGAGCAGCTGAGTGGAGCTGGGACTGTGAGTGAAACTGGAAGGAGCAGGTATTCCTCATTTCAGTGCTGAGTGGTGTAGGTTGTGTCAAAGGTGCACAAGGGTGTGTTCTTGCCCCAAGAACTGTCAGCAGGCTGGTGCCGTACACGCTAGGGGTCCCCAGGACTCAGTGAGGGGTAAGTGAAGGCGACGACTCAGAAGGAATCCCCAGTGCAAGGCTAACAGGGTGGTAACCTTGTAAAAGTCCAAGATGGATTGTGTGCATCAGGCTCAGTGTTTGAGTACAGGCCAGCGGGGGGTAGCTTCTGTTCCCTGCACTGGACCTAACCCCAAGTTTTGGCTTAGCAAAGAGAAGGTGTTCGACGACGTGCTATACCCCACTTGTGCTCTGTTCCCAAAGTGTTCCATCACGGGCCGGGTATGTTTGTCGTTGGGGTGTTGCGGTGCTGCTGAAACAGGGCAGAGTTGAGTTGCATTGTGAGATGTCAGAGTGTCCTGTGGCACCTTATAGACTAACAGACGGATGGGAGCATGAGCTTTGGTGGGTGAATACCCACTTGCATCCGATGAAGTGGGGATTCACCCACGAACGCTCATGCTCCAATACGTCTGTTAGTCTATAAGGTACCATAGGACTCTGTTCCTTTTTACAGATGCAGACTAACACCGTCGCCCCTCTAAGATTGTGAGATGTCGTGAACCTTAACGCTTCATTTCCCCTTCTAAGAACCGAGGGGACGGGACTCCTTACCCAGCGAGGTCACGTTCTCATAGTTCTCCTGCATGACATCCCTGTAGAGGGCTCTCTGAGCGGGGTCCAGCAGAGCCCCCTCTCCCCTGGTGAAATACACAGCCACCTCCTCGAAGGTCACCGGCCCCTGAAAGAGCAAGAGCCCCCCACTCTGCACCTGCTGCCCAGTGACAACCCCACCGGTCACAGGGGAGAGGGCCAATCACATGGAAGCTGTGGGAGGCACGGAGTCAGACAAGGATGCTTGTTGTCACCACTTCTCTTTCTTCTCGTCATCGATTGGATTATGAAGACATCCACTTACAAGCGTAGGAATGGAATCCAATGGTCATTGTGGACCCAGCTTGATGACCTGGACTTTGCCGACGACCTTGCACTCCTTTCGCACAGTAAACAGCAGATGCAAGAGAAGACCAACGTAGTGGCAGCCACGTCATCACAGGTTGGCCTCAACATCCACAAGGACAAGACCAAGATCCTTAGGATCAATTCCATCAGCAACGACCCAGTCACACTGAATGGAAGCTCCCTGGAAGAAGTGCAGTCCTTCACCTACCTAGGTAGCATCATCGACCAGCAGGGTGGCACAGACGCAGACATCAAAGTAAGGATTGGTAAGGCAAGAGTAGCCTTCTTACAGCTCAAGAACATCTGGAGCTCCAGAGAGCTGTCTTTGGCAATAAAGATTCGACTGTTCAACTCCAACGTGAAATCAGTCTTACTGTATGGAGCTGAAACCTGGAGGACAACCAAAACAACCACCAGGAAGATCCAGACCTTCATTAATAGCTGCCTCAGAAGGATTCTCCAGATCCGCTGGCCAGACACCATCAGTAACATCCACCTCTTGGAGAGGACCCATCAACTCCCAGCAGAGGAAGAAATTAGAAGGAGAAGGTGGGGCTGGATAGGACATACACTACGCAAGCAGCCAACCAACATCACCAGACAGGCACTGCAGTGGAACCCCCAAGGCAAGCGGAAAAGAGGCCGCCCAAGAAATACCTGGCGACGCGACCTTCAGGTTGATAGCAAAAAAATGGGCTATACCTGGAACCAGCTAGAGCGAATGGCCCAGGATAGAAGACTATGGAGATCTGTTGTTGGCGGCCCATACCCCGGTTGGGGTGACGGGCATGAATGATGAATGAATGATGTGGGAGGCAGCTGTCAGCATAGTCCCACCCCACCCCACCCCATCAGAGCAGCCAGGAGGCATCAGGGTGAGGGGAGAAAGACAGAGACCCTCACTTCTCCCAGCAGAGAGCGGGAGGGGGGCAGAGTCCTCACATTCATCTCTCCCCTACTTGCCAGAGGCTGATACAGGGGATGGAGCCCCCAGCAGGGCCCAGGAACAGGCTCCCTGGTGGGAATCCCAACACCCTCCCCACTGCCAGCAGGTGGATGGGAGGGGAAGGGGGATCTTCCCTGGACCTCACGGGTGGGTTCCCCTTCATCTCTCACAGCAGCCTGCGGCTAAGAGGTTCAGAAATGCCCCCCTCCTTTGTATTTACTGCCCTTCTCCCGTCCACAGGAGCCCACCAGCAACTCCCCGGTAATCCCTACCTCCCCCGGCTCCACTGCAGCCACTTCCCTTCCCGGGTGCCTGGAAGGATGGAATGAGCTGGAGGAAAACACGGCTCCAACGCTGCAGCCTGTTCGGGCAACAGGGACACGTCAGACCAGGAAATCATTTCCCAGCACGATTCCCGCCCCCCGGGCTCGTTCCCTGCCCACGGATGCTCTAGACCAGGGACGGGCAAACTTTGTGGCCTGAGGTTCCGAAAGCGTATAGAGGGCCGGGTAGGGAAGGCTGGGCCTCCCCATCCCCTAAACGCCCCCTCCCACTTTCCACCCCCTGACTGCCCCCTTGAAAGCCCCCGACCCATCCAACCACCCCCCCCACACACACTCCTTGTCCCCTGATCACCCCCTCCCAGGACCCCCTGCCCCTAACTGCTCCACCCGGACCCCACCCCATCCAACCCCCAGCTCCTGACTGCCCCGACCCCTATTCACACCCCTGCTGACAGGCCTCCCAGGACCCCACCCCCCGTGGCTGTGGGGGGAGGGGGAGTCTCCCCGGCCAGGAGCTCAGGGGCCTGGCAGGAGGGTCCCGTGGGCCGGAGTTTGCCCACCTTAGACTGTCCTGCCTGCCGGGGTGAAAGTAACTCACAGGATTTACCGGTAGGGCTGGAGTCCGGGGGGTGGCCTCATCCTGAAGAGGTGTGGCCTCAGCCAGAAGAGGCGGAGCCTCAAGATTTAACGGCCCTGGGGCAGCAGCTGTGGCTGGGAGTCCCGGGGCCTCTAAATCACCCAGGGGGCTCCCAGCTGCAGAGGTGGCTGGGAGCCCCCGGGGCGAACTAAAGGGCCCGAGCCTCCAGCCGCCGTGGAGCTCCACGCCCTTTAAATGCCGGCCCCAGCCCGGCCGCCGGAGCTGTGGGCAGGATTTAAAGGGTTCCTCCGGGCTCCCTGCCGCGGCCCTTGGGCCCTTTAAATCCCAGCCCCGGCCCAGGCCTGCAGCTCCGGTGGCCAGGCTGGGGCTGGGATTTAAAGAGCTTCTTCAGGCTCCCTGCCACCATGGGGGCTGGAGGAGCCCTTTAAATCCCAGCCCCAGCCTGGCCGCCGGAGCTGTGGGGTCCACGGCGGCTGAACTCTCAGGCCCCTTAGTTTGCCCCAGGGGCTCCCAGCCACCTCTGCAGCTGGGAGCCCCCTGGGTGATTTAGGGGCCCCGGGACTCCCAGCCACAGCTGCTGCCCCAGGGCCTTTAAATGTTGCGGCCTCGTCGCCTCTTCCGGCTGAGGCCCCCCCGGGCCTGGGGCTGTGGGGGTGAGTCCTGTGAGTTACTGCCCGGGACAGACACATTCACAACCAGGGGGCCACTGCGGGGCCTGCACGGAAAGAGCTGGGATGAGGGACAGAAATACCCACTGCCAGGGGTCACGTGTTACCCAGAGACGATGGGTGTCTCCTGCTCCACGGCTCCAGCCCCAGGCTGGGGCGGGTCAGATGGGGGCGGGACGCGGGGACATGAGAGTTCGCCTGAGAAGCGGGAAGGCACCGGCGGGGAGGGGCCGGGGGTGTCTCTGCGGCGGGAGGGGATGAGAGGCGGGGAGGGTCGCGGGGGTCTGTGCCGGGGAGGATGAGGGGCAGGGGTCTGTGTGGGGGAGGATGAGAGGCAGGGGAGGGTCGTGGGGGTCTGTGGGGAGGGGATGAGAGGCGGGGAGGGGCAGGGGTCTGTGTGGGGAGGGGATCGGGGGCAGGACCGGGGGTCTGTGCCGGGAGGAGATGAGGGGCGGGGAGGGTCGTGGGGGTCTGTGCGGAGGGAGGATGAGGGGCCGGGACCGGGGGTCTGTGCTGGGGAAGGGGCCGGGGGTCTCTGCAGGGGAGGATGAGAAGTGGGGAGGGTCGTGGGGGTCTGTGGAGGGAGGAGGGGCCGGGGACTCTGCAGGGGAGGGATGAGAAGTGGGGAGGGTCGCGGGGGTCTGTGGAGGGGGAGGGGCCGGGGGGGACTCTGCAGGGGGAGGGGATGAGAAGTGGGGGGAGGGTCGCGGGGGTCTGTGGAGGAGGGGATGAGAGGCGAGGGGAGGGGCCGGGGGACTCTGCAGGGGGAGGGGATGAGGGGCCGGGGGGGTCTGTGTGGGGGGAGGGTCGCGGGGGGGAGGGGATGACGGGCGGGGGGGCCGGGAGGGGGTCTCTGCGTGGGGAGGGTCCGGTTGACCCCGGGACCCGCCCGTACCTGGGCCGGAGAGGGCGGGAGCGGCCCCGGGGCAGGCTGGGAGATGTAGTTCCGGACTCTCCCGGGAGCGGAAGTGACGTCGGGCGGGGAGGCGGGGCCGGGCTGCGGACGCGCGCGGGGCCGTTGGAGCCTCTCCCGGGGCCGGGGCCGGAGACGGTTGGTGCCGTTGGAGCTCTGGGCATGCGCAGATCGCGGCGCGGGGGGAGAGGGGGAGAGCGGGAGAGCTGCCGCCTCCAGGTACCGGAGCGGGGCCGGGGCCGGGGCCGGGCGGTGACTCTGCCCCAGTGTCGGGGGGGAGGGGCCCGGCCCCACTGGGGTCCCTGCGTGGGGCTGGGGGGGGCGGGAAGTGTCGGTGCAGCCCGGACATGGCGGGGGCAGGTGACCCCGAGGGCGGGGAGAGAAAGGGGGGGGCTGAGACCCCCTCGGATTTACCGCTGCCCCGTGGGGACCCCTCCCCGCCCCGCCCCTTTCTCACTAGAGAGCCACGAGCAGCGCCCAGGGTGACCCCTCCCCAACCCCTGAGAAGTTCCTGTCCCCCGATTGTGCCCCATTTTCTCTCCCCTTCGCCAGGGGCCAGTTCAGGTCTCAGGTTTGGGGGTTTCCCCCATTTCCACCTGCCGGGATTTGTCCTTGTGCGGGTGGGAAATGGTTCCCCCGAGGGATTCCTGAGCTGGGCAGAGGCTGGGGGGGCCCTGAGACAGGGACACCTCTGGGCTGGGCTGGGGGGCCACTCTCTGCTGGCAACGGGGCCTGGGACGGGCCAGGAAGGGGAGGGAGGTGCAAGTGTCCCCCCCCCCCCCCATGGAGATGGCCCAGCCCCAGGTTTCCCCTCCCAGCTACTTCCCCTCCCCCCAATCCAGCAGCCCCTACCCCCTCATCACCTGCTAGTCACATTCCCATACCCCACTGCCAGCCCCTCCCCTGCCCAACCCAGCAGCCCCGCTTGCCAGTCACTTTCCCAGACCCCGCAGCCAGTGACCTTCTGGCTCCAGCCCCCTCCTTTCCCCTGTGAAACCCACATCACCCAGGGCTCCCCCCTCCCCCGGCCGTGTGAGTGTGGGGGAAGGGGAAACCATCCCATACTGGTGTCGCTTGACTATCCCTGTATAACCCCCCCAGTTTCCCCCCTTTTCCCTTGAACTGTTGAACGATGACATAAGATCTCCCCCGATGTTGGCGCTTCTCTCTTACATTGGCAAATATTTAGTGTGTGCCCCATTTCCCCCTCAGGTCTGAAATACTGATCTCAAATGCTTGGAAATCTTCCCTCTTTTCTCCCCAGGTGTGTGACTGAGGTCAGGGCCCTTATCGTACTGAGAGTGGCTCAGGCCTTGCCTGAGATCAGGTCCCCCAGTGTGCTGGGCGCTGCACAAACCCTGACTGAGTTTGGGGGCACTCGTTGTGCCAGGCCCTGCATCAACACCAGGTGAAATCAGGCTCCCATTGTGTCAGGCCCCGCAGAGACCCCAAGCGAGATCAGACCCCACTGTTGTGCCAGGCAAAACTGAGACCTGGACCGAGATCACGGCCTCCCTTGTGCCAGGCAGCGCACGGCTGCGGCCCAGATTGCTGGCTCCATTGTGCTGGGCACTTCAGAGACCTCGACTGAGATCTGTGTCCCCGTCGGGCCTGGCCCCGCACTGACCCCTACCCAGATCACACCCCAATACTCTACTGGGCGCTGCACAGACCCTGACAGAGATCCTGCCCCCACATTTTGCCAGATGTTGCAGGGTCCTCAAACAAAATCCGTGATCCTGTAATGCCGGGAGTTGCAGAGTCCCCAACTGAGGTCAGGCCCCTGTTGCGCAGAGCTCTGCACAGACACTGACCAAGATCAGGGTCCCCATTGTGACAGGTGCTGCACAGACACTAAGGGTATCTCTACCCTGCCACTAAAACCCCCCAGCTGGCCCATGCCAGGTGACTCAGGCTCACGGGCTCAGGCCAAGGGGCTGTTCAATTGCAGTGTAGGTGTCTGGGCTCGGGCTGGGGCCAGGCTGTCGGACCCTGCGAGGTGGGAGGGTGCCAGACCTTGGGCTGCAGCCCCAGCTGGAACATGGACACCACAATTAAACAGCCCCACAGCCTGAGCCGTGTGAGCCCAAGTCAGTGGGCACGGGCCAGCCGCTGGTGTCTAACAAGTTTGCATGGAGAATTTGGGGCAAAACTGGGAACTGAACCCAGATTGTTTGAATTCTTGCCTCTCCCCTTAACCCAAGCCCAGCGTGTGTGTGTGCAGCGTTGTTTTGGCCTGTGTTTGCCTTGCATTGGCTTCCAAGGGAGGCTGTGGAATTTCCTTCATTGGAGGTTTTTAAGACCAGGTTAGAGATACGCCAGTCTGGGAATGTCTAGGGATACTTGGTCCTGCCTCATCACGAAGCTTCAATAGACGCCTTCTCCAGATCCCTTCCAGGCCTACACTGAAATAATTCTCTTTTGTGCTGTGTTGTGTTTGACGCTGAGCTGTTTCGCATGGTGCCGTTTGGAACTGTGATCGCACCATGTTGTGCATTGTTTTGCCTCAGCGTGTTTGGTACCTGTGCTGTGTTGGTTTGAGTTGAGCTATTTTCCATTGTGTGCTTTTGTCCTAGGGTGTGTTAGTTAGAATTGTGTTGCTTTCTTTTCCTTTGTATTGTCATTTTATGCTGTGGAGTGTGGGTTTTTTTTTTTTTTTCCCTCTGAATTGCCTGACATTGTGTTGTGGTGGGTTTTATTCTGTACGTTTTGTTTTCATACGTATCTATTGTAGGGCAGCCTAGACATGTAGGGCCTCAAGCTGTCATCAAGTCCAGCTCTCCCTGCCGAGGCAGGACCCAGTATCTGTAGATTATCTCTTCCAGGAAAGAGACTCCCCAGCCCCCCTTGTAAGACTGTTCCCGAGCTGACCTGCCTTAGCTCTGGGGACACCCACACGGATCTGAGTGGTGAGCAGCTCTGGAGAGAGGAGACCCCAGTGAGTGGTAGCTGGGTAAAGAGACAGAAGTGGGGAGGAGAAACATTGACGTGCCCGAGGTCTCCCAGGCTGTCCGTGACCGAGCTAGAAATAGAGCCCAGTTCTAGGGCTGTTTTGGGCACTGAAGGTCTCTGCCACCCTGGTGTTTCAGGCACTGGTGCAAGCCCTTCGTACAGACAGAATTTACACTAGTGCGCTCTGATTGGCACTGGTGCACCATGTCCCAGTTTGAAGGCTTGTGGTGGTCGGGGGGACAGTGACCTCACGGTACCAAAGCAGGACGTCAGCAGAGCAGACGCACACACCGTAGCTCTGCCTGGAACACGCAGCATTCACTGCCAGACGGGCTGGGCGATTTTTCAGGGGCCCAGCTTGATGTGCCTGGCTGGGGTGGATTCAGTTCACAGGGGTCTGGGGCGCTGATCGTTCGGGATGTTCCTCTTTGCATAGTCAGTTCTTTCCCTTTATTGTTTTTCCCCCCCACCACCACCTGTGCCTGATGTCGCTCTCTTCTTAACTTGCTTCGGTTATTTCAGTTCCAGTTTTTAAATGGGATCTAATCATTGCAAAGCTGAATGAAAGACCAAACAAACAGAGCCATTTGAATGTTGGCTCAGAGCTGGTAGAACTGTACCTAGTGAAGCTCTGCTGTAATGACCTGTAAAATGCATCTGACGCAGTGGGGATTCACCCACGAAAGCTCATGCTCCAAAACGTCTGTTAGTCTGTAAGGTGCCACAGGACTCTTTGGTGCTTTTACAGCTCCAGACTGACACGGCTCCCCCGCTGGTACTTGTACTGATCTGGTCCCCGTAGCATGTTCTGGTGGGGCGGATAAAGCAATGTCAAAGAGCCACAAGCGCGTTTTAGGGCGAAAGGGCTCGTCCAGTGTTTGCTCTCTAGGGAGCATGTCACTGGCCAGGCCTTGCAGTCTGTCAGGAGTCGTGCGCTGGGTTGTATTTAGTCATCTCAAAGTCAAAGGCTAAGACGGCTGGTTCACAGTGTCCAATGAAATCTTGCAGCCAGTTATACAAACAGACTCTGATGCTGATAAAACAACCTGGTGTTACTGTTCAGTCCCTTCAAACTATGTAATTAAAATGATGAGATAAGCACATGAGAGATGAACCGACGGCTACTTTCCATTTCTTAATGCCTGATATTTTTACACCGGCTCACAGCATCTGTAGGTTTTTTTTAATTGATGCACAGCAACCAGTCAAGTGAATTAATGAATGCCTGTCAATCACTGCTTGCTTTCTGGTGCAAAAGCATCTGATTAAGCACCTAATTAAAACTGTACCATTTCAAATGGAAATGTATCAACACAGCTTAGCTCCAGTGTGTTTAAATGGGAATGAAAAGTTTCTAAATACATGGCAGGATGGTAAATGGGGAAAATAAACAGAAGTTCCTCTACGCAGTGCTGAGGACTTCTGCTCCCAGCCCTTCACGGGCTCTGGCCTCTTGGTTCCCAGTCCCCCATTAGCTGTGTCCCCCTCCCCCAGCCTCAGCCCTGCGTTTACTGCAGATCTTCACTCCCCTCAGCTAGGCGAGGGGGTTGGCTCTGCAGCCACTAAAGCATCTGCTGACTCTGGTCTTGCTGATACTGTCTCACATATTGGGGTATTTAGCTTTCAGGGAAGGATTGATCAGAGTTACTGACGCTGGGAGGTGGGAGAGGAGAGGCTGAGAGGGAGTTTGCTCCTCACACTCTGTAGGGCCATGTTCAACCCTGGTAGCCTCCATGTTACCTCATCCTCCACCCTCCCCCGTGTGTGTCTGCTCATGTGTCAGAGTGTCACCTTCTGATCATAATGCCACTGGCCTCAGCAGAGCTCCCAGACAGGAGCTACGTCACGATGGGGTTATGGTACTGAGAGTAAAATACATCGCAAGGAGGGTGTAATTATCCTCAAAGCAAGCACTACAGTGCATTAAGGAAAGAATTAAAGTCCTTTATTACTAAAAAGTACACTTGAAAGGATTGGATTTTTGTTAATAAATTGTAGTAAATGTTGATTTCACTGCACATGCATGAGAACGGCCATACTGCGTCAGGCCAAAGATCCAGCAAGCCCAGTACCCTGTCCTCTGACAGTGGCCAGTGCCAGGTGCCCCAAAGGGAATGAACAGAACAGGGAACCATCAAGTGATCCATCCCCTCTTGTCCATTCCCAGCTTCTGGCAAACAGGCTAGAGACACCATCCCTGCCCAGCCTGGCTAATAGCCACTGATGGTCCGATCTTCCAAGGATCTATCTAGCTCCCTTTTGAAGCCGTTATAGTAATGCAAACACACACACACACACACACACACACGAAAAAAATTTATAGGCAAAATGGCAAAAATGCTGCTTGAGTAAGTTGTGTTTGATTTACAGGTATTTACACAGTAGATTTTGTGTGCGACATTGACAATTTGTGTTTGAACCGTTCTAAAGATCTAGCTTTTTGGAATCTCAACATTTAATTACATAATTATTGTCTGACCCCGCCCATAACTGCCCACAGCTCTGAACACTGAAGTTGGAGAAAGGGCTAAAAAATAGACATTGATATCAGCTGTTGAAATTATTAATAAAAAATAGACATAACGGATTCAGCCAAGCCTACCAAACAGCAATCGCAATATGCCAGGGGATGGAAATTCACAGCTAAGGCACCAACCTTAATTCTCCCCTGTAGTGACAACAGGCAATCGCCATAGGGCTACGGATTAGGCATGTTAGTGTATAAAGTCCCAGATGAGACTACACTGATTTGTACAGACACATGAGATTTTTCCCTCAGGGTGTCAAGTACCAGCGGGGGAGCCGTGTTAATCTGGATCTGTAAAAGCAGCAAAGAATCCTGTGGCACCTTATAGACTAACGGACGTTTTGGAGCATGAGCTTTCGTGGGTGAATACCCACTTCGTCGGATTCCCTCAGGGTATCACCTTCACTGGGTTGTTCCTTTTTATTGGTAATTCCCAGAAGTCAATGGATCAATAACATTCTATCAGTGATGACGTGGCCTTTCAGATTTCTGGGGAATGTCTATAATTTTGCACTAGGGTCCTGGTCCTTGGAGAGATGGAGCCTTGGTAATATCCGGCCAAGCCTAAGAAGGATTTGGACCTGTTTGATTTTGGGACAGGCCACTTTTGCATAGCATTCACTTTGGCCTGTAGGGGGATGATAGTTCCTTGACCAACCTGGTGTCCAAGGTAAGTCAATCTGTTTAGGCCTATTTGACACTTTTTAGCCTTAACAGTTAGTCCTGCCTTGTAGATGCTCCAGGTGTTCTGCCCATGAATCAGAAAAGAAGGCCACATCATCAAGGTAGGCGACTGCAGATTCTCCCAATCCCACTAGGAGACTTTACAAGTTTCTGGAAGGTGGCGTGTGCATTTCGCAGCCCGAAAGGGAGCACGTTAAATTCATACAGCCCTACATGGGCGATGAAGGCTGACCTTTCCTTGGCGGATTCATCTAGTGGTACCTGCCAGAACCCATTGGTTAAGTCTAAGGTGGAGATGAACTGGGCACATCCCAGTTTCTCCAATAGCTCATCTGTGCGTGGCATTGGATAGTTGTCTGGTTGAGTCACAGCATTTAACTTACAGTAGTCCATGCAAAAATGTATCTCCCCATCTGGTTTGGGAACTAGAACCTCTGGAGATGCCCATGCATTTTTAGAGGCGGGGGATTACCCCCATCTGTCACATGTCCTGGGTCTCCCGTTCTATAGCAGTTTTGGCTTGAGGAGACACCCGGTAAGGTTAGGCTCTAATTGAGCGAGCATTACTTATGTCAAATGTGTGGTATTCCTGTTTGGTCCGTCCTGGGCTGGCTGAGAACATCGGCGCAAAGCTAGTGCACAGCTCCTTGATCTGCTGTTGCTGAATACGTCCGAGGGTCATGGAGAGGTTCACCTCTTCCAGGCCTGCGTCACTTTTTCCTTGATAGTAGACACCTTCAGGCCACTCAGTGTCATCTCCTCCCTGGGCTGTAAACTGGAAAACCTTGAATTCTCTGGAATAAAAGGGCTTTAGAGAATTAACATGGTACACTTCAGGCTTTAGGGTTGAGGTGGGGGATGCTAGGAGATAGTTAACAGCTCCCAGGCGCTCTTGGACAATAAATGGCCCATCCCACAATGCTTCCATCTTATGGGCCTGGAGTGCCTGCAAGACCATGACCTGGTCCCCTGCTTTGAAGGAACGCTCTCTGGCATGTTTATCATGCCAGGCCTTTTGCTCTTCCTGAGCATCTTTTAGGTTTTCTCTAGCAAGGGATAAAGGGTTTCAGAGGGTGTTTTGTAGGTTATTTACAAAGTCCAGAATGTTAGTTCCTGGAGAAGGCATAAACCCCTCCCATTGCTGCTTTACCAACTGTAAATGCCCCTTAACCTCATGGCCATACACAAATTCAAATGATGAAAACCCTAAACTGGGATGTGGCACAGCCCTGTAGGCAAAGAGCAACTGCTGCAACACTAGGTCCCAATCATTGGAGTGCTCATTTACGAATTTTATTAAACTTCTCCACCAGGCCATTTGTTTGATGGTGCTAAGGGTTGGCAGCCAGGTCGTTCACCCCATGAGCTTTCCAAAGGCTTTTCGTGGTCCTTGCCAGGAAATTAGTTTCTGAATCTGTAAGGATGTCGGAGGGCCAACCTACCCTGGCAAAAATGTCTGTTAATGCCTCGCACACTCTTTTAGCCCTGGTGTTGCTTAGAGCTACTGCTTCCGGCCATCACGTGGCAAAATCCACGAAAGTCAGTAGGTACTGCTTTCCTCTGGGGGTCTTTTTCAGAAAAGGACCCAGAATATGCACAGCTGCTTGCTGAAATGGAACCTCAATTATGGGGAGTGGCTGGAGAGGGATTTTGACCTGGTCTTGGGGTTTTCCCATTCTTTGGCACACCTGACAAGAGTGGACTTGGGTAGAAATGTCCTTGCCCATTTCCTCCCAGTGGAATGACCTCCCCAAATGGTCTTTGGTCCAGTTCAACGCAGCCTGGCCACTAGGATGATGGTGGGCTAAGCTCAAGAGCTTTACCCGCATAAAAGACCCCCCTAAGCTTATTTCTACCAGCTTAGGTTAAATCTTCCCCAAGGCGCAAATCCTTTTCTTGTCCTTGGATGGTATTGCTGCCACCGCCAAGTGATTTAGATAAAAATCCAGGAAAAAGGGCCACTTGGAGTTCCTGTTTCCCCAAAATATTTCCCCAAGCCCCATCACCCCCTTTCCTGGGGAGGCTTGAGAATAATATACCAACCAATTGGTTACAAAGTGAGCACAGACCAAACCCCTGGAGTTTTAGGACAGTGAAAATCAATCAGGTTCTTAAAAGAAGAATTTTATTTAAAAAAAAAAAAAGTAAAAGAATCACACTTGCAAAATCAGGGTGGAAGGTAACTTTACAGGATAAATAAAAAGATTTAAAACAGAGGATTCCCCTCTGACTCTGCTTTCCTGTTACAAAACAGGAATTAAATTACCCCTTAGCAACGGGAAAATTCACAAGCTAAAACAAAAGATAATCTAACACGTTTCCTTCCCTTTACTTAAAATTTTTGTAATCTTAGATACTCATTTCTGGTAGGTTTTTTGAAAGAATCTTTTCTTCTTATTGGTCCTCTTGGTCAGGTGCCAACCAGGTTATTTGAGCTTCTTAACTCCTCACAGGCAAAGGAGGGATTTTATGCTACTCTTAGCTGTATGTTTATGACAAGGTGTGATTGTGATATGAGAAGATCTGGGTCTGAGTCCCCCATTGTGCGATGAAAGGAGAGAGGTGCCTGTGTACCTGGAGCTTCCAGTCTGTCTCGTTTCTGCACTGAGCGGTGCATGTTGTCAGGAGGAAACGGGACTGTTTGCCGTGGGGATGGTCAGCAGTGAGATGGGATGTGAGAGCAGTCTGTGTGCTTCACGATGGGTGAGTGAATGGAGACTGTTAACTGGAACTTCTGTGAGTAAGGATGAAAGAGTTGTATAAAGGGGTGAAGGGCTGTTCAATTGACCAAGTGTGCGGCTGTTTCTGGGGAGCAGGCCCAGTATCTGAGTGTAGAACGGGTGTCGGTAGCTCCTGTACAGCGCAGCTCACCTAAAACCACGTTCTGCCTTAGCAAAGGTAAGGTTCTTGATTCTGTGCCATGGTTGTCGTTTTCCCTAGTACTTTACTGATAGGCACCATCTCAAATGGCCGGGGGCACATAGGTGTGTTGTTGGAGTAAAGAAAGGGTCATTGCTGACGTGGGTCAGAATTAGGATTACATTGGTGTGTCCCTTATCTCTGCTTTTGCTGATCTCTCTTCTGGAGGGGCACCAGACAGCTCTGGGCAACCTTAAGTCCTGAATTATCATTTTTTGGAAGTGAATTTCCTAGCTTTTTCCCAGAGCAATGTTGGCAGGAGGAGTTAGCAGCGCTATAGGCAGTTGTGGGTCTCACACAAGTTTGCAATCGGAGGCACAGAGAAGTGCAATGACTTCCACAGGCCTGCTGGGTGACCTGGGGTAAGAGCCAGGAATTGTCCCTGTCCAGTGTTCTCTTTACGTAGTTGCTGGCAGATTCGTGCCAGCTGATGAGTGAGAAGTGACGACTCCCTCTTAGGTGGATGGGCCAATCCCGGGGCCCGTTACCTCTGGGTGATTGATTTTCCATTCCAAGTCCATAAAGTAGATGTTCAATGTCAATGCCTTGTTCCGTACATGTGACCCATACGCTGATCTCTCAGTCACTGAGTCTTGACCAGTGATGAGCTTTCTGTAGACACCTCGCAGGACCCTCCTCCAAGCGATGTGTTTGGTGTGGTGGGTTTGTCAGGTCTCAGGGGAGAGCTGCTGGCAAATCCCAAGTGACCCTTTGCCAAGGGATCTCTGTGTCACTGTCTGACCCCCCTAGGCCAGGGAGAGGGCGACTTTCTGCCAATGGCCTTCAGGGCGGGTGCTGAGTTCACTGCGGTGCCCCTCATCCCCTCTCCATTTCCCTTCTCGCTGTGCTGTCTGGGACGCTGCCCCGCTTCCTGCTCCCCAGGCCACCCCGTGTCTACTCCATGTGCCAGGCTGCTGGCAACCCCCAGGGAGAGGCCATCCAGCCCCTCAAACTGGTGCCAAACCGCTGGGCCTCAGGCCTTCTGGGGTGCAGCTCTGAGAGTCCCATTGGCCCCTGCCCCAGGGGTGGCGGGGGGGAGTAAATGTGGACAGCTCCCATCAGGATATGGGCCCCTCTTACTTCTGGGAGCATCTCAGTCCCCTTCAGAGTTTACTGGGTCTCGAGTGCAAGTTTCAGCCTGCTCCCCCTTTGAAACTTTGCCCCCCAAAGTCCAAGCAGCAGACAGATAATAAATTCCTTCCGTATGGGGTTTTGAATCCCTTCCTGCCATGTGCTCTGAGCTGCTGGGAACTCAGCTATGGGAAGTCAAGAGCACAACAACAGTCATTTGTCTTATTTAACATCCCATAAGAGTCTATCTGGTGTTGATGGACCTTTCCTGCCAGGCAGGGTGTAATGCGTTCGGCTGTCAATCAGCACTTCACCTAGGTAAAGTCTGTCTCCTGTCTGGTGATTTACAGAGCCACAGAGGCTCACAATGCAACTAGTCAGATATTAACCCAGGCAGCAACTCACAAGCATTCAGTAAAGTCTAAACACATTTAAACTACTTGCATCCGAAGAAGTGGGTATTCACCCACGAAAGCTCATGCTGCAAAACGTCTGTTAGTCTATAAGGTGCCACAGGATTCTTTGCTGCTTCTACAGAACCAGACTAACACGGCTACCCCTCTGATACTTGATTCTAAACACATTGTTATAATTCTAATACCTGTTTTAACAATACTAATGCAGGTGAGTCAGACTGATTCCAGCCGTGCGTTTGTCCCTGTTCAGTTAAGACTTGGGAGCTTTTGCAAGAGCTAACACCTCATCTGCCAGTGTCACAGGCAGGCTGGGCAGGGATGGTGTCTCTGGCCTCTGTTTGCCAGAAGCTGGGAATGGGCGACAGGGGATGGATCACTTGATGGTTCCCTGTTCTGTTCGTTCCCTCTGGGGCCCCTGGCACTGGCCGCTGAGCTAGATGGACCATTGCTCTGAGGCAGTGGGCCGCTCTTATGTTCACAGTCTCTATCAGGAGTATCTACTCACTTGGACTCTCTGGGGAGCCACAGAAAGAAACAAGATGTGCTGAGGCAAGGAGGCCCCGTCTCAGAGCCCCCGGGGTCACGCTTGTCAAAAGCTAAAACTAGGCCCAGCCCATGAAAGGGGCACTGCCAGGAGAGACTGGATAAAGGCTGGAGCATCCAACAGCTTTGTAAACCTGAGAGAGCTGCCTTGGGGACAGTGACAGGGAGAATCCCCAGAGTGACTCCTTTGATTCTGCTCTTCTCTGGTCTTTGCTTTATAGAATCACAGAACTGGAAGGGACCTCGAGAGGTAGCTAGTCCGGTCCCCTGCACTCAAGGCAGGACTCAGTATTATCTGGACCATCCCTGAGAGGGGTTTGTCCAGCCTGCTCTTAAAAATCCCCAGTGACGGAGATTCCACAACCTCCCCAGGCAATTTATTCCAGTGCTTAGCCACTCTGTTAGGAAGTCTTTTTCCTAATTCCTAAACCATCCCTGCTCCAATTTAAGCCCATTGCTTTTTGTCCTGTCCTCAGAGGTTAAGAAGAACAATTTTTCTCCGTCCTCCTTCTAATAACCTTTTATCTACTTGAAAGCTGTGATCAGGTCCCCTCTCAGTCTTCTCTTCTACAGGCTAAACAAAGACAATTTTTTCAATCTTCCCTCATAGGTCTTGTTTTCTAGACCTTTCATCATTTTTGTTGTTCTTCTCTGGACTTTCTCCAATTTCTCCACATTTCCTGAAATGTGGTGCCCAGAACTGGACACAGTAGTCCAGCTGAGGCTTAATCAGTGTAACAAGAAAGGTTTGTTCAGGTGTGTTAGCAACAAGAAGGTGGTCAAGGAAAGTGTGGGCCCCTTACTGAATGAGGGAAGCAACCTAGTGACAGAGGATGTGGAAAAAGCTAATGTACTCAATGCTTTTTTTGCCTCTGTCTTCACAAACAAGGTCAGCTCCCAGACTGCTGCACTGGGCAGCACAGCATGGGGAGGAGGTGACCAGCCCTCCGTGGAGAAAGAAATGGTTCGGGACTATTTAGAAAAGCTGGACGAGCACCAGTCCATGGGGCCGGATGCGCTGCATCCGAGGGTGCTAAAGGAGTTGGTGGATGTGATTGCAGATTACTGTAAAATTATCATATAATTTGGGAACCCCGATGTGCACAGGTGGAACTCTCACACCTCGGGAACTCTCTCTCTCTCTATATATTCATACAAGTAAATGATTTGTTAATAATTTAGCAAATTTTAATAATTTACCAAACTGAAACTCAACAAGGCAGATGGAGTTAATACAGAAAGTACATTTGGAAGACCATACTTACACCCTTATCTTTCTTAACCTTCTTAACCATTATCTTACAGACTTAACCGTTCTCTTTCTCATCACCGTCATTGTCCTCGTCTTCCCCGGTGGCCGTCATTCTGGCCCCTCCCAAGGTCTACATCTCTCTACCCTCTGCTGCCCCTGGGAAGTTACTTGTTTAGTAGGTTAAGCTGACGCTGCCATGTCCAATGCATATTGAAGAGGTCCTTATTTGTATTTCCTCCCCGTAAGGTGTCCGTTTTCTATTGGTTAGTATATGTATGATAAAAAAGAACGAGGAGTACTTGTGGCACCTTAGAGACTAACAAATGTATTTGGGGAGGGGTTCTCAGACGTTTGTACTGGTGACCCGTTTCACACAGCAAGCCTCTGAGTGCGACCCCCCTTACACATTAAAAACACTTGTTTATATATTTAACACCATTATAAATGCTGGAGGCAAAGCAGGGGTTGGGTTGGAGGCTGACAGCTTGTGGCTCCCCCCAGGTAATAACCTCACAACCCCCTGAGGGGTCCCGACCCCCAGTTTGAGAACCCCTGTATTTGGGCAGAAGCTTTCGTGGGCTAAAACCCACTTCATCAGATGCATGCAGTGGGAAAATACAGTAGGAAGATAGATACACACACAGAGAACATGAAAAAATGGGGGTTGCCATATCAACTCTAACAAAACTAGTCAGTTAAGGTAGGTTATTAGCAGCAGCACTGATAAGGCCCAGTTGAATGCGTGGAGGCAAACAATTGCGGAGTCGCTTAAAGCATTACAGGAACAGAGGAGGGACGCACATGATGAGACCATGGTCAGGCTCATGGGGGAGAGAAGGCCCATAGCCAGGCGGACTGTGATTTTGATTCTTTGTTTTTATACCCCTGTAACTAGCTAAGTGATAAAATACACCTAAGTTCTTAGAGCATCGGCTTTACAGGCAGGCCTGACTATCTCTGCTCTAACAGTGGGTACTACCCCTTCCCCCACTCTGTGTCTGGTCCTGTCGATTTAGACTGTAAATTCTTCAGGGCCTGGGCCATCTACTATTCTCTGTTTGTACTTGTCCTAGCACAATGGGGACCCATTGTTAGTTGGCCCTGAGGCACTAAGGTAATGAATATGATTTATAATAATAATTACTCTCCTGCCACTTGGAGCCAAGGAAGCTGGCCTTGGGATGTTACTGCTTAAAAATGAGCAGGGATTACAACCATGGAATATTCTTTGTGACAAGTATCCCACAAATTCCACTGACCTCCCTTCTTTTCTTTGCCTGGAGTAGGGTTTCCAATTTCCAAACTAGATGTGATCTCGCTGCTGGACCGAGGGGAAGAGCCGTGGGTCCCGGACCTCCAGGGCTCTGAGAAAGAAGTGCTCCCAAGAGCTGCCTGCACAGGTGAGGACTTGGTTAAACCAACTCAACAACTGTGTGGGAATGTAGGAAACATTTGGGATGCCCTACAAAGACCCCGTGAGCTCTCCAAGCTCAGGATTGTTCCCTGCAGATGTGAAATCATTATGGCAGATGTCACTCATGGCTTCCCTCCTATCCTGACTGACAACTGGCAGCAGGTCCCTCCCCAATTTCGCTTTCCCCTGAGTGTTCTGGTGAGATGTGGACTCAGAACCGATCCCTTCCTCTCTCCTCTGGGGAAGGGTTTGGGGAAAATCAGCTCCTGATAGGTTTGATCTCTCCCACACATATTTTGCCTTGTTCATCCCTTTTTCTGTTCCTCTGTCTGAGATTTCCTCTCTTTCCGGTGCAAGTAGTGATCTATGTCTGGATTCTCTCTGTCTCCCATCAGGTGTTGGGATGGTGAGTGAGAATGAGGAGGAGAAACCCCAACAGGAAAATGCTCAGCAAGTAGAACCACATGGAACGTTATCAGGAAGATCCAAAGGGAATGTTTCCGGGAGTTGTGCACTCCCAGAAAAAGCAAAAGTCTGTGAGACTCAGCGGAGGCCAGAGGAAAACTTCAGTAGCCACTCAGACCTTACTGGAAATGAGAGAATCACCTTGGAAGAGACACGCTACACATGCCATGAGTGTGGGAAAAGCTTCAGTGGGACCTCTGACCTTCTCACACATCAGAAAATCCACAGTGGAGAGAGACCTTTCATGTGCTCTGAGTGCGGGAAAAGCTTCAATCGGAGCTCTTCTCTTATCACGCATTGGAGAGTCCACACGGGTGAAAAACCGTATGGATGCTCTGAGTGCGGGAAATGCTTCAATTGGAGCTCCCATGTTATCAGGCACAGGAGAATCCACACCGGTGAGAAACCTTATGGATGCTCCGAGTGCGGGAAACGCTTCAATCGGAGCTCACACCTCATCAGACATCGTAGAATCCACACGGGAGAGACGCTCTATGCATGCTCTGAGTGCGGGAAAAGCTTCAATCAGAGTTCTGCCTTGATCACACATCAGAGAATCCACACTGGGGAGACGCCTTATACGTGCTCCGAGTGCGGGAAAAGCTTCAATCAAAGCTCAAACCTTATCAGACATCAGCGAATCCACACGGGAGAAACGCCCTACGCGTGCTCCGAGTGCGGGAAAAGCTTCAATGACAGCTCAGCCCTGATCACACATCAGAGAATCCACACGGGAGATAAACCATATGGATGTCCCGAGTGCGGGAAACGCTTCAATCTGAGCTCAACCCTTATTAGACATCAGCGAATCCACACGGGAGAAATGCCCTACACGTGCTCCGAGTGCGGGAAAAGCTTTAGTCAGCGCTCACACCTTATCATACACCGGAGAATCCACACCGGAGAGAAACCCTACACGTGCTCCGAGTGCGGGAAACGCTTCAGTGATAGCTCAGCCCTCACCACACATCAGAGAATCCACACGGGTGAGAAACCTTATGGGTGCTCTGAGTGTGGGAAAAGCTTCAATCAAAGCTCGACCCTTATTAAACATCAGAAAATCCACATGAGAAAGAACTGTAATAAATCCCTTGACTAGGGCTGGCCAAAGATTTGATTTTTTTTTTTTTTAATGTAGTGATCTGTGCACCATCTTCACGTGGTCTCTCAGCTCCCCCAGATGAGTTGCCTGCTTCTGCCTTTTGCAGCTCACCTTCTTTGGGGTCAGTCCTGTGATCTTTTCTATCAACTCCTTTCCTTCTGAGTCACAGGAGTGTGTGTCCCTCCAGCCAGGAATGTTCATCAGCTCCAGGTGGGGGAGAGGTTTGATCCCAACAAGCTACCCTGAGGCAAAAACTACCTGTGCCTGACATCCACTAGGGCTGCATATGGCGTTGGCTGCTCAAGTTAGTGATCTTGGGGTAAAGACAATTAGAGTTGCACGGCCTGGGTAAAAATCTCTGATTGAGGTTTCGGCATCACTAACTATGCACCTGCCTTCGTGGATGCTCTTTTAGGGTTTATAAGGGTTGGTTTTCTGCTGTATTAATCTGATGGTTTGACTAAACTGACGACTTGATTCCAGCGCAATATCCTTGTTAACTCATTGATTTCCTGATTTGACCTGAACTTTATCACTGTGTTGTTTAACCCTTAGCTGAGTGGTGTCTAGAGTCATTTAGCCTTAGTGACGTGCACTCTTGGGATTATTTGTTCATGTTAATAAAACAAGTAACTGGGAAATTGAGTCATTTCTTTCAATAAGCAACGGGGGCTGGAACTTTTCTTTGTGTATTTCCCTTTAATTCACTCTCCATTTTCTTCATTTCACACTGTTCTAAGTTAAGGAACGTGCAGCAACAAACACTGACACAGACCTGTTGCCGCCCCGTTCTGTGCAGAGAACAAACCCCTCCTGGAGCCGGGGTTGTCACACTGGACTGGAAATGCAGCCGCGTGTTCCCAAGCTTTGCTGTCTTTCTCCAATCCTGGCATGAGGGTGACACCTACAGCTCCTTGTAATCACGCCTGGCAGGCAGGAGCCCCCTATGTGCATTGCCTTGGGAGCAGGGGGATCTGGGACACACTGGGGGCTATTTACCCAGAGCTCAGGAGCAATCTGCTCAGGGGTGATGCAGGAGAAAAGAGCTCGGCGCTGCTTTCCCCCCTTAGTTCTCCTTATCCCCTTTCAGGCTCTCTCTCCTCTTTCCCTTTCTTCCCCCTCCCTCTGGCAGGGAGACGTGGTCACTTCCCTGCTCCCAGGGGCGCTCACTCTCCCGTAGCTGGATTGGCCCCCGAGTGCTAATAGGAGCGAGAGCCTGGGTGCGGGTCAGTCCCTGCAGCAGCTCTGGGACACGCAGGGGCAGGAGGAGGAGCAGAGATGGGGCTAGTTCCCACCTCAGACAGTCCCTGGCCCGGTGAGTGTGGCAGCTGCAGCCTGGGTTGGGCTTGAAGGGGCCAGAGCAGTGGGGTGTGGGGGGCTGGTAGGAAGCAAAGCAGGAAAAGAGCCGTGGGGCAGCTCCCGGTGGCCGGGCTCTGTAAGGTACCAGACACTGCTGCCTCCAGAGTGTGCTGGGAGCCGGGGCTGAGCTCCGGGCTGCTGCTGCGGCCCCAGCGGGGCTGGGACAGACTTTCACTGAAGCACTTTCTGCGCCCATCCGAGGTGGGGACTTTCTCCAGCTGGACCCAGCCCCAGGCTCTGCTGCCCCTGGCCCCAGGGCAGCTGCCGGGGCCAGCGCTGGGTGGGCAGGACCCAGACGCCACCCAAAGGCTCTGGGAGCAGCTCATCGCGCAGCCTCTGGGGATCTGCCCCTGGGCAGGGAACGCGCCTGGGCGGGACCTGGACAGTGATGGAGCCGCTGTGAGAAACTGCTGGCGGGGGAGGGATAGCTCAGTGGTTTGAGCATTGGCCTGCTAAACCCAGGGCTGTGAGTTCAATCCTTGAGGGGGCCACTTAGGGATCTGGGGCAAAAATTGGTCCTGCTAGTGAAGGCAGGGGGCTGGACTCAATGACCTTTCAAGGTCCCTTCCAGTTCTAGGAGATTGGTATATCTCCAATTATTACCTTTATTACCTGTAGGAATTGGCTACTCAGGGTGCACTGAGCATACTCAGTAACATCTGCTGAAGCCACTTCCCTGCACCCTGCCCTTACTTGGAATCAGCTGCTGCAGATGGCTATTTACAGGGGTGGCCAGGATCTGAGGAGGGGGTGTAAAGAGGCAGGGTTGGGAGGGGGCTGAGGTGCAAAATCAGTGATGGGGGAATGGAGCATGGGGTTAAGCCCAGGGGGAAGGAGCTGCCAGATGCTGACAGGCAGGGGCAGAAGGGGGAGCAGTTACCCTGATGGGCTGAGACACCAGTGTTTGCAAAAATATGGGGGGCAGAGGGGCTTTTCATTTCCCCTCCCACCAACAGCACCTCTCAGCACGGGCTTCCCAGGGCTGGGGTCTTAAAGGCACAGGCACCCCAGCTCCTCTCTGTCTGATATCAGAGGGGTAGCCGTGTTAGTCTGGATCTGTAAAAGCAGCAAAGAGTCCTGTGGCACCTTATAGACAAACAGACGTTTTGGAGCATGAGCTTTCGTGGGTGAATACCCACTTCTTCGGATGCAAAACAGTTTCTCTGTCTGATGTCACCTACCGAGGTGCTGCAGGAGGCTTGAGTCAGTGAAATATTTTACAGAAACAAAAAAAATCCCTGATCAGTGTATCTGGCTGCATAACGTCACCCCAGTCAAGTTTTAGCAAATTAGGACAAGTCATCAAATAGGAACAACCATATGTATCAGTAGCTGCTGCTGGTAGCAGATCACAGCCCGTCTGCTGGTGGGGAACAAAAGATGCATCCAGAGGGAGAGAGATCAGTCCTCAACCCCCCCACCATTATTTATACATTAGTCATACAATTACATGTCACTTAAAGAAACCTTGTTAAGCAAGCAGGTTCAGCGGTCAAGCAAGAGGTTTCCTTCTGGTCCTCGATTAACCAGGTGTGGGTTTTTTTCCCTAGAGTTTGCAGCCTTGAGACCCTGTCAGACACATTCCTGAGGGCACAGCCTGCTCTTCTAAAATGCATGTATCAGTAACTTCACCACAATTCTTATCAGGAAGGACGTGGGGTCAAGCTGCCCTTCCTGTGCCACCCAAAACCCCCTCCCCTCCTGCCTTGGTTAAGCCGAGGCTGCTGCATGGCCATTTTACTCCCTGCGACTGGGCTGCTTTTAGCAATAAGTGATGGTGGTTTCAGGCACTTTACTGGTTTGCCAAAATCTCCCTGGACAGCATCAGGCTTCACTGCAGAGGATGTGAGGGACTTTCCGACCCCTGAACCATTCTTTTTAGGTGGCAAATCTGCGGAAATGTCCCAGAGTGGGGTGTCTAGAGAGGAGGTTTTGGAACAACTTGATGATTTAAATATTAATAAGTCAGCAGGGTTCCATGGTAGTCACCCAATAGTGCTGAAGGAACCTGAATGTGAAAAGTGCACAACTACTGACAGCAGCATGTAACCTACCACTGAAATCAGCCACTGTACAAGATGACTGGAGATAGCTAACGTCATACCAATTGTTTTAAAGGGCTCCAGAGGCGATCCTGGCAGTTAGAGGCTGGTCCGCCTAACGTCAGTGCCAGGCGCATTGGTTGAAAACCGTAGTAAACGACAGAACGATGAGAGAGACAGATGAAAACGATTTGTTGGGTAAGAGTCAACGTGGGTTTTGTAAAGAG